>NC_090380.1:33094232-33439523 GCF_036365525.1 Heterodontus francisci | reverse complement strand
CTCAAAGAATACTGGGTATCTGGAATGAGCTGCCTGAGGAGGTGGTGGAGGCAGGAACAGTAGCGACATTTAAGAGACATCTGGACAGGTACTTGAATAAGCAAGGCATAGAGGGATATGGAATTAATGCAGGCAGGTGGGATTAGTATAGATAGGCATTATGGTTGGCATGGATGCGGTGGGCCGAAGAGCCTGTTTCTATGCTGTACGACTCTATGACTCTAATCTAGTGAACCTTCTCTGTACCATCTCCAATGCAAGTATATCCTTTCTTAAATGTGGAGGCCAAAATTGCACACCGCATTCCAGATGTGATCTCACCAAAACCCTGTACAATTGTAATAATACTTCCTTATTCCTGTACTCCAATCCCTTTGGAATAAAGGCCAACATGCCATTTGCCTTCCTAATTGCTTGCTGTTCCTGCATCTTAACTTTCTGCATTCCTTGTACAAGCACACCCAAGTCTCTTTGAACATCAACACTTACAAGTTGCACATCTTTTCAAAAATATTCTGCTTTTCTATTATTAAGACCAAAGTACATAACTTCACACTTCACTACATTATACTCCATCTGCTGTCTTGTTGCCCACTGACATATCCTGTCTATATCTCTTTGCAGCCTCTCTGTCCTCCCCACAGCTTACCTTTCCACCTACCTTTGTACCATCAGCAAACCTAGATACATTACTCTCTGCGTCTTCATCTAACTCATTAATATAAATTGTAAATAGCTGAAGCCCCTGCTCTGATCCTTACGACACTCCACTATTTACTGCCTGTCAACTTGAAAATGTCCCGTTTCTGCCCACTCGTTGCTTCCTGTCTGTTCACCAATCACCTATCCATGCTAATATATTACCTCCAACTCCATGAGCCCTTATCTTACCAATTAACCTTTTGTGTGGTACCTTGTCGAATGTCTTAGGGAAGTCCAGGTATACCACATCTACTGGTTCCCCTTAATCTATCCTACGAGTTACATCCTCAAAAAAACTCAAATAAATTTGTCAAACAAGATTTCCCTTTAGTAAAACCATGTTGACTTGTTCTAATCATACTGTGCTTTTCTAAGCACATTGTTAAGACTTCCTTAATAATAGATTCCAGCATCTTCCCAATGCTGTTGTTTGGCTAACTGGCCTGTAGTTCCCTGTTTTCTCTCTCCCTCCTTTCTTGAAAAGCGGTGTAACATTTGCCAACTCCCAATCTAATAGAATAGAAAATATGAGCAGGAGTAGACCATTCGGCCCTTCAAGCCTGCACCGCCATTCAAAAAAGATCACGGCTGATCATCTAATTCAGTACCCTGTTCCTGCTTTCTCCCCGTATCCCTTGATTCCTTTAGCCCTAAGAACTATATCTAAATCTTTCTTGAATATCTTTAATGATTTGGCCTCAACTGCTTTCTGTGGTAGAGAATTCCACAGGTTCACCACTCTCTAGGAAGAAATCCCTCCTCATCTCAGTCCTAAATGGCTTTCCCCTTATCCTTAGATTGTGACCCCTCGTCCTGGACTCCCCCGCCATCGGGAACATTCTTCCTGCATCTAGTCTGTCAAGTCCTGTTAGAATTTTGTAGGTTTCTATGAGATCCTCTCTCATTCTTCTAAACTCTAGCGAATACAAGCCTAATTGACCCAATCTCTCTTCATACGTCAATCCTGCCATCCCAGGAATCAGTCTGGTGTACCTTCGCTGCACTCCCTCAATCCTTCCTCAGATAAAAGAGACCAAAACTGCACACAATACTTCAGATGTGGTCTAACCAAGGCCCTGTATAATTGCAGCAAGACATCCTTGCTCCTGTACTCGAATCCTCTCGCTATGAAGGCCAACATACCATTTGCCTTCTTAACTGCCTGCTGCATCTGCATGCTAATATATGTGCGAAGTGATGCATTTTGCGAAGTTAAACCAGGGCAGGACATATACAGTGAATGGCAGGGCCCTGGGGAGTGTTCTTGAGCAGAGAAAGTTTGGCTTGCAAGTAAATAGTTCCCTGAAAGTGGCAGCACAGGTAGACAGGGTGGTGAAGAAGGCATATGGCATGCTTGCCTTCATTGGCTGAGGCATTGAGTACAAGAGTTGGGACGTCATTTTACAGTTGTACATAACGTTGGTTAGGCCACATTTGGAGTACTGTGTGCAGTTCTGGTCGCCGCACTACAGGAAAGATGTGATTACGCTAGAGAGGGTGCAGAAAAGATTCACAAGGATGTTGTCTGGTTTGGAGGGCTTGAGTTATAAAGAGAGTGGTGAAGAAGTGACTGATACACAAGGACACGCAGCTTTCGCTGCACCTCCCCCTTTCCCAATCTATCGCCATTCAGATAATCTGTCTTTCTGTTTTTGCCACCAAAGTGGATAACCTCACATTTATCCACATTATACTGCATCTGCCATGTATTTGTCCACTCACTCAACCTGCCCAAATCACACTGGAGCTTCTCTGTATCCTCCTCACAGCTCACACTCCCACCCAGCTTTGTGTCAATCTGCAAACTTGGATATATTGCATTTAGTTCCCTCATCTCTATCATTAATATATATTGTGAATAGCTGGGGTCCTAGCACTGATCCCTACGGTACCCCACTAGTCACTGCCTGCCACTCGGAAAAAGACCCATTTATTCCTACTCTTTGTTTCCTGTCTGCCAACCAGTTCTCTATCCATGTCAGTACCTTACCCCCAATCCCATGTGCACGCTAATCTCTTATGTGGGACCTTATCGAAAGCTTTCTGAAAGTCCAACTACACCATATCCACTGATTCTCCCTTATCTATTCTACTAGTTACATCCTCAAAAAATTCCAGCAGATTTGTCAAGCATGATTTCTCTTTCATAAATCCATATTGACTTTGTCCGATCCTGTCATTGTTTTCCAAGTGCTCTGCTATTACAATTTTTATAATGGACTCCAGCATTTTCCCCCACTACTGATGTCAGGCTAACCAGTCTATAATTCCCTGTTTTCTGTCTGCCTCCTTTTTTAAATAGTGGGGTTACATTAGCTACCCTCCAATCCGTTGGAACTGTTCCAGAGTCTATAGAATTTTGAAAAATGACCAGCAATGCATCTACTATTTCTAGGGCCACGTCCTTAAGTATTCTGGGATGCAGATTTTATTTTTATTTAGAGATACAGCACTGAAACAGGCCCTTCGGCCCACCAAGTCTGTGGGAACCAACAACCATCCATTTATACTAACCCTGCAACAATCCTATATTCCCTACCACCGACCTACACTTGGGGCAATTTATAATGGCCAATTTACCTATTAACCTGCAAGTCTTTGGCTGTGGGAGGAAACTGGAGCACCCAGCAAAAACCCACACGGTCACAGGGAGAACTTGCAAATTCCTCACAGGCAGTACCCAGAATCAAACCCGGGTCCCTGGAGCTGTGAGGCTGTGGTGCTAACCACTGCGCCACTGTGCCGCCCATTATCAGGCCCTGGGGATTTATCGGCCTTCAATCCCATCAATTTCCCTAACACCATTTCCCTATTAATACTGATTTCATACAGTTCCTCCTTCTCACTAGACCCTATGTTCCCCAACATTTCTGGGAGGTAATTTGTGTCCTCCTTTGTGAAGACAGAACCAAAGTATGTATTTAATTGTTCTGCCATTTCTTTGTTCCCCATTATAAATTCCCCCATTTCTGACTGTAAGGGACTCACATTTGTCTTCACTAATCTTTTTCTCTTCACATATCTATAGAAGCTTTTACAGTCAGTTTTTATGTTCTCTGCAAGTTTATTCTCATACTCTATTTTCCCCTTCTTAATCAATCCCTTTGTCCTCCTTTGCTGAATTCTAAACTGCTCCCAATCCTCAGACTTGCTGCTTGTTCTGGCCATTTTATATTTCTCCTCCTTGGATCTAATACTATCCCTAATTTCTGTTGTAAGCCACGGTTGAGCCACCGTTCCTGTTTTATGTTTGCGCAAGACAGGAATGAACAATTGTTGTAATTCATCCATGCACTCTTTAAATGCTACCCATTGCCTATCCACTGTCAACCCTTTAGGTAGCGTTCCCCAATCTATCATAGCCAACTCGCGCCTCATACTTTCATAGTTTCCTATGTTTCCATAGTCTGATGGAACCATTCCCAAATCTAAGGAATATTAGAAAATCATATCTAGCGCATCCACTACATCTGCAGCTGTCTCTTTTAGAACCCTAGTATGTAGGCCATCAGGTCCTGGAGATTTGTCAGATTTTAGTCCCTTAAGTTTCTCCAATACTTTTTCTCTGCTAATATGAATTTCCTTAATCTCTTGACTCTTTTTAGCTGTCAGGTTACTACCTATATCAGGTATGGAACGTATGTCTTCTACTGTGAAGACAGACACAAAATATTTGTTCAATGCCTCTGTCATTTCCTCATTCGCCATGATAAATTCTCCTGTCTGTTTCCAAGGGACCAACATGTACTTTTGCTGCTCTCTTCCTTTTGATATACCTATAAAAGCTCTTACAATCTGTTTTTATGTTACCGGCTAGTTTACTCTCATTCTATTTTTTTCTTTTTTATTAACTTTTTGGTGGCCCTTTGCTGGTTTCTAAAACATTCCCAATCCTCCGACTTGATGGTCTTTTTTGCAATATTGTAAGCCTTTTCTTTTAATTTAATGCTATCCTTAACTTCCTGAGTGACACGCGGATGGGTCTTCCTGGCTCAGTTTTTCTTTTTCGAAGGGATGTATTTTTGTTGAACATTTTGAATTGTTTCTTCAAAGGTTTCCCACTGTTGATTTACCACCATACCTTTTTGTCTATTTACCCAACGGACCTTACAGTTCTCCCCCATTCCTACATATTTGGCTTTGCTTAAGTTTAAGTTTTTTGTTTGTGATTAGAGTATGTCACTTTCAAACTTAATATGGAATTCAGTGGTATTATGATCACTGTTTCCCAGTGGATCTTTTACTATGACATTGCTTATTAACCCTACTCATCACAATACTAGATCTAAGATAGCTTTATCCCTAGTTGGCTCCACAACGTATTGCTCCAAGAAACTGTCCCAAAAACATTCTCCAAACTCATCTTCAAGATCACTCCTTCTTATTTCGCTGGAGGATAGTTTGCAAGAATAAAAACAGTAACTCTGGAAGACTGTTGATTGCAGTTACCAAATGTTTCTATGTCATCTTTTGCAGATTGTTCCCTTTCCTACCAAAGCAGAGGGCAGTAATTTATCTACCAAACAGCAAGAGAAAGTTCAACAGCCAAATTTTGCAGATTTCAGCAAGTTTAGTGAGCAGGTAAGAGCAGTCAAATGAAACACATTTGCTATTTTTAGATTAATTCTGGAGATGCATTTCCACACTATACTATGTGGTGGGGGGCATGGTGATATATGGCAGTGGGATAAGGCAAAACAATCTGCCCCTGCCAGGAAGTGGCTAAGCAAAAAGTTAAACATTAGCTTTGGCTGAGTGGTAGCACTCTTGCCTTTGAATCAGAAGATCATGGGCTTAAGTCAGCGACCTGAACCCATCATTTAGGCTGGTGCTTCAGAGCAGTACAGAGAGTTTGTTGCACTGTCAGAGGTTCTGTCTTTTGGTGAAGCATTAAATCAAGGCCCCATCTGATGTATTAGATGGACATAGTACAATACAAAGAGCAGGTATTCCTCCCAGTGCTCTAGCCTAACGTTATCCCTTAGCCAACATCACTAAATCAGATTATCTGTCATTTATCTCATTGCTGCTTGTGAGGCCCTGTTCTGTGTAAATTTGATGCCAAGTTTTCCTACATTACAACAGTGACTACACTTCAAAAGTACTTATTAACTGTGAAGCACTTTGAAACGCACTGAGGATGTGAATAGTGTGATAGAGATGAAAATGTATTCTTCCTTTCCTCTCCAGGTTGGAGGGAAGAAGCTCAGTAATCCAACAAACAGTTCAGAGTGAATCCTGGACTATTGTAATACAGTCTCAAGTTTTAGTGATTTACAGATGAATTTTAAGCATCTAGAGGTAATCACTCGGGTAGTATCTAAATGGGGTTTTGGCACAGTGGTTAGCACCGCAGCCTCACAGCTCCAGCGACCTAAGTTCAATTCTGGGTACTGCCTGTGCAGAGTTTGCAAGTTCTCCCTGTGACTGCATGGGTTTCTGCCGGGTGCTCCAGTTTCCTCCCACAGCCAAAAACTTGCAGGTTGATAGGTAAATTGGCCATTGTAAATTGCCCCTAGTATAGGTAGGTGGTAGGGGAATTGAGGAAAGGTCGGGATGTGGTAGGAATGTGGGATTAATGTAGGATTAGTATAAATGGGTGGTTGATGGTCGGCACAGACTCGGTGGGCTGAAGGACCTGTTTCAGTGCTGTATCTCTAAATAAAATAAATAAACATTTTCTCAATTGTACAGGATTTCATTGAAATTATTCTCATTCAAACTGAATTTACAACTGTGCAGCAGATCGAGAGTTCCATAACAGCACTAGCATGAAAATTCTGCATGTTTCTTTGTCACTTTTTTCCCCTCCTATAAGCTCTCCCCTTCTTTCCCTTCCTCATGACATGGTCTTCAGTCGAGAGGTTCTGCTACTAGCACTCTGAAACCAACCAGTTGGAGGTGTGTGAGAGCACCTTGGGATGTCTATCCCTCCAACCCCATGCAGACATATCTGATCAGTCCTTAGCACCGTCACACTGTGGCATGCTGAAACTCAGTCAGTATTTTGGAAGGATGCTCCCATGAACACAGAGGCTACCGTTCACAGTATCTTTGTAAATCATATTCAGAGTTATTGGGGGCTTGTAGGAAAGGTACTGCAGTAATCGTGGGCGATTTTAATCTTCTTGTAGATTGGACTTATCAAATTGGCAAAGGTAGCCTGGAGGATGAGTTCACAGAGTGTATTAGGGACAGTTTCGTAGAACAATACATTCTGGAACCAACCCAGAAACAGGCTATTTTGGACCTGGTAATGTGTAATGAGACAGGATTAATTAATGACCTTTATAGTAAAGGAATAAGAGTGACCACAATGTGACAGAATGTCACATTCAGTTTGAGGGTGAGAAATTTGGGTCTGAAACTAGTGTCTTAAACTTAAATAATGGCAATTACAAGGGTCTAAAGATAGAGTTGGCTAAAGTGGACTTGGAAAATAAGTTAAAAGGTAAGACAGTAGAGATGCAGTGGCAGACACTGTGGATGTACTTACCTCACATGGACTGCAGCGGTTCAAGAAGGCAGCTCACCACCAGCTTCTCAAGGGCAATTAGGGATGGGCAATAAATGCTGGCCTAGCCAGCAATGCCCACTTCCCATGAATGAATAAAAAAAAAGACATTTAAGGAGATGTTTCATAACTCAACAAAGATATATTCCATTGAGAAAGAAAGGCTCTATGAGAAGGATGCATCATCTGTGGCTAACTAAGGGAGTTAAGGATGGTGTCAAATTAATAGAAAAGGTGTACAATGCTGCAAAAATTAGTGGGAGGCCAGAAGATTGGGAAAATTTTAGAAAACAGCAGAGGATGACTTTAAAAGGGAGAAATTAGAGTATGTGAGTCAGATAGTAAGAAATATAAAAACAGACAGTAAAAGCTTCTACAAATATATAAAAAGGAAGAGAGTAGCTAAAGTAAGCATTGGTCTCTTAGAGGATGAGACTGGGAAATTAATGGGAAACAAGGAAATGGCAGAGACTTTGAACAAGTATTTTGTATCTGTCTTCACAAGAGAAGACACAAAAAACATCCAATAATAGCAGAAAATCAAGAGACATAAGGGAGGAAGGACCTGAAAACAATCACGATCACTAGAGAAAAAGTAGTTGGAAAACTAATGGGACTAAAGGTTGACAATTCCCCTGGACCTGATGGCCTGCATCCTAGGGTCTTAAAAGAAGTGGCTGCAGAGATAGTGGATACATTGGGTATAATCCTCAAATTCCCTAGATTCTGGAAAACTGCAAATGTAATGCCTCTATTCAAGAAAGGGGGAACGACGGAAAGCAGGAAACTATAGGCCAGTTAGCCTAACACCTGTCATTGGAGAAATGCTGTAATCCATTATTAAGGAAGTAGGAGCAGGATATTTAGAACATCATCACAGAATTGTTACAGCATAGAAGGAGGCCATTCGGCCCATTGCGTCTGCTCCAAAAGAGCAACTCACCTAGTGCCATTCCCCGCCTTATCTCCGTAACCCTGCACATTCTTCTTTTTCATTTAACAGTCTACTTCCCTTTTCCATGCTTCAGTTGGACCTGTCTCCACCATACTCATAGGCAGCATATTCCAGTCCTTAACCGCTCACTGCATGAGAAAGTTTCTCCTCATGTCGCTTTTGCTTCTTTTAACCATTACTTTAAATCCGTGCCGTCTAGTTTTCAATCCATTCACAAGTGTATAATGCAATCAGGCTGAGTCAACATGGTTTTACGAAAGGGAAATTGTGTTTGACAAATTTATTAGAATTCTTTGAAGATGTAACAAGCAGGGTGGATAACGGGGAACCAGTAGATGTAGTGTATTTGGATTTCCAAAAGGCATTCGATAAGTTGCCACATAAATGGTTACTGTACAAGATAAGCGCTCATGGTGTTGGGGTAATATATTAGCATGGATAGAAGATTGGCTAACTAATAGGAAAAAGAGAGTCAGGATATATGGGGAATCTTCAGGTTGGCAAACTGTAACTAGCAGAGTGCCACAGAGATCAGTGCTGTACCCTCAACTATATAAGATCTATTTTAATGACTTGGATAAAGGGACTGAGTGTATTGTAATCAAATTTGATAGAAAGATAGGTAGGAAAGGAAGTTGTGAGAAAGACACAAAGCGATATAGATAGGTTAAGTGATTGGGCAAAAATTTGGCAAATGGTGTATAATGTGGGAAAATGTGGGCTGTCCACTTTGCCAGGAACAATAGGAAAGATGAATATTATTTACATGGAGAGAGACTGCAGAATGCTGCAGTACAGAGGGATCTAGCATGCAGGTACAGCAAGTAATTAGGAAGGGAAACCAAATGTTGGCACGATAAAAAAAAGGAAAGAAGGTACCAGCCCTTCGTTTTGCAAGCTGGAACGTCAGAATTATGTGTCCTGGCCTGTCGGAAGACCTTACACAAATCAACGACTCTCGGAAGACCACCATCATTAACAATGAGCTCAGTAGACTCAATGTGGACATTGCAGCACTTCAGGAGACACGCCTCCTTGTGAGCGGATCTCTAAGAGAGCAAGACTACACCACCTTCTGGCAGGGTAGGGATACTGAAGAACCAAGACAGCGTGGAGTGGGCTTCGTCGTCAGAAACTCTTTGCTCAGCATGATAGAGCCACCTTCAAATGGCTCGGAACGCATACTGTCCATCCGACTGCTCACCGCCTCTGGTCCAATACACCTACTCAGCATCGATGCTCCAACACTCTGTTCCCCATCTGAAGTTAAAGACCAGTTCTATGAGGAACTCCATAATATCATTAGTAACATTCCCAATACCGAACACCTGTTCCTGCTGGGGGACTTCAACGCCATGACTCATGTTTCACACTAAACCTTGTCACCAGGTTTCTTGGAGGCACCCAAGATCACGTCGTTGGCACCAGCTGGACCTCATCATCACAAGGCGAGCCTCTATAAACAATGTCCAAATCACACGCAGCTTCCACAGTGCGGACTGCAACACCGACCACTCCCTGGTGTGCAGCAAAGTTAGACTCAAACCAAAGAAGCTACATCACTCCAAACAGAAGGACCGCCCGCGCATCAACACGAACAGAATTTGTTATCCACAACTGTTACATAAGTTTCTAAATTCACTTGAAAAAGCCCTTCAAAACACTCCTACAGGAGATTTAGAGACCAAGTGGGCCCACATCAGAGACGCCATCTATGAGTCAGCAATGACTACCTATGGCAAACGTGAGAAGCAGAATGCAGACTGGTTTCAATCTCACTTTGAAGAGCTGGAACCTGTCATAGCCGCTAAGCGCATTGCACTGTTGAACTACAAGAAAGCCCCCAGTGAGTTAACATTCGTAGCACTTAAAGTAGTCAGAAGCGCTGCACAAAGAACAGTCAGGCGCTGTGCAAATGACTACTGGCAACACATGTGCAGTCGTATTCAGCTGGCATCCGACACCGGAAACATCAGAGGAATGTATGATGGCATTAAGAGAGCTTTTGGGCCAACCATCAAGAAGATCGCCCCCCTCAATTCTAAATCAGGGGAAGCGATCACTGACCAATGCAAGCAAATGCACCACTGGGTGGAGCACTACCTAGAACTGTACTCCAGGGAAAATGTTGTCACTGATACCGCCATCAATGCAGCCCAGTCTCTGCCAGTCATGGATGAGCTGGACGAACAGCCAACAAAATCGGAACTCAGTGATGCCATTGATTCCCTAGCCAGTGGAAAAGCCCCTGGAAAGGACGGCATTACCCCTGCCACAATCAGGAGTGCCAAGCCTGCTATACTTTCAGCAATCCAAGAACTGCTTTGCCTGTGCTGGGATGAGGGAGCAGTACAACAGGACATGCGCGATGCCAATATCATCACCCTCTATCAGAACAAGGGTGACCGCGGTGACTGCTACAACTACCGTGGAATCTGCCTGCTCAGCATAGTGGGGAAAGTCTTCGCTCGAGTCATTTTAAACAGACTCCAGAAGCTGGCTGAGCGTGTCTACCCTGAGGCACAGTGCGGTTTTCGAGCAGAGAGATCCACCATTGACATACTGTTCTCCCTTCGCCAGCTGCAGGACAAATGCCGCGAACAACAGATGCCCCTCTACGTTGCTTTCATAGATCTCACCAAAGCCTTTGACCTCGTCAGCTGACGTGGTCTCTTTAGACTACTAGCAAAGATCGGATGTCCATCAAAGCTACTAAGTATCATCACCTCAATCCATGACAATATGAAAGGCACAATTCAGCATAGCGGTGCCTCATCAGACCCTGTTCCTAACTTGAGTGGCATGAAACAGGGCTGTGTTCTCACACCTACACTGTTTGGGATCATCTTCTCCCTGCTGCTCTCACATGCGTTCAAGTCTTCAGAAGAAGAATTTTTCTCCACACAAGATCAGATGGCAGATTGCTCAACCTTGCCCGTCTAAGAGCGAAGACCAAAGTACGGAAGGTCCTCAACAGGGAACTCCTCTTTGCTGATGATGCTGCATTAACATCCGACACAGAAGAGTGTCTGCAGAGACTCATCGACAGGATTGCGGCTGCCTGCAACGAATTTGGCCTAACCATCAGCCTCAAGAAAACGAACATCATGGGACAGGACGTCTGAAATGCTCCATCCATCAATATCGGCAACCACATTCTGGAAGTGGTTCAAGAGTTCACCTAGCTAGGCTCAACTATCACCAGTAACCTGTCTCTCGATGCAGAAATCAACAGGCACATGGGAAAGGCATCCACTGCTATGTCCAGTCTGGCCAAGAGGGTGTGGGAAAATGGCGCACTGACACGGAACACAAACCCTGTGTCCTCAGTACCTTACTCTATGGCAACAAGGCATGGACAACGTATGTCAGCCAAGAGAGACGTCTCAATTCATTCCATCTTCGCTGCCTCTGGAGAATCCTTGGCATCAGGTGGCCGGACCGTATCTCCAGCACAAAAGTCCTCGAGGCGGCCAACATCCCCAGCATATACACCCTACTGAGCCAGCGGCGCTTGAGATGGTTTGGCCATGTGAGCCGCATGGAAGATGGCAGGATCCCCAAGGACACATTGTACAGCGAGCTTATCACTGGTATCAGACCCACCGGCCGTCCATCTCTCTGTTTTAAAGACATCTACAAACGCGACATGAAGTCCTGTGACATTGACCACAAGTCGTGGGAGTCGGTTGCCAGTGATCGCCAGAGCTGGTGGACAGCCATAAAGGTAGGCTAAAGAGTGGCGAGTCGAAGAGACTTGGCTGTTGGCAGGAAAAAAGACAGAAGCGCAAGGAGAGAGCCAACTGTGTAACAGCTCCGACAACCAATTTTTTCTGCAGCACCTGTGGAAGTGTCTGTCACTCTAGAATTGGCCTTTATAGCCAATCCAGGCACTGCTCCACAAACCACTGACCAGCTCTAGGCGCTTACCCATTATCTCTCGAAACAAGGAAGCCAAAGAAGATGAACTTAAGGAGTCACATGGACAAATGTGAGTTAATTAAGGAAAGCCAGCATGGATTTCTTAAGGGAAAATCATGTTTAATAACTTGCTGGAGTTTTTTGAGGAAGGAACAGAGAGGGTTGATGAGGGCAATGCTGTTGATGTGGTGTACATGGACTTTCAAAAGGCGTTTGATACAGTGCCACACAACTGACTTATGAGCAAACTTGTAGCTCATGGAATAAAACGGATGGTAGCAACATGGATATGGAATTGGCTGAGTGACAGGAAACAAAGAGTAGTGGTTAATAGATGTTTTTCGGGCTAGAGGAAGGTTTGTTGTGGAGTTCCCCAGTGATCAGTGTTGGGACCCTTGTTTTTCCTGATATATATTAATGACCTAGATTTTGGTGTACAGGACACAATTTCAAAGTTTGCAGATGATACAAAACTTGGAAGCATTGTTAATGGTGAGGAGGGTAGTGTAGAACTTCAAAAGGACATAGACAAGTTGGTGGAATGGGCAGACAGATGGCAGATGAAGTTCAATGCAGAGAAATGTGAAGTGATTCATTTTTGTAGGAAGAACATGGCGAGACAGTATAGAATAAAGAGTACCATTCTAAAGTGGGTGCAGGAGCAGAGGGACCTAGGTGTATATGTGCATAATTCATTGAAGGTGGCAGGACAGGTTGAGAGCGCGGTTAGTAAAGCATACAGTACCCTGGGCTTTATTAATAGGGGCATCGAGTACAAGAGCAAGGAAGTTATGTTGAACTTGTATGAGACATTAGTTTGGCCTCGGCTGGAGTATTGTGTCCAATTCTGGGCACAGCACTTGAGGAAAGATGTGAGGGCATTGGAGAGAGTACAGAAAAGATTCATGAGAATGGTTCCAGGGTTAAGGAATTTCAGTTGTGAAGATAGATTGGAGAAGTTAGGACTGTTTTCCTTGGAGAAGAGAAGGCTGAGAGGTGATTTGATAGAGGTATTCAAAATCATGAGGGTGTGGACAGAGTAGATAGAGAGAGAAACTGTTCCCACTCATGAAAGGATCGAGAATGAGAGGGCACAGATTTAAAGTATTTGGTAAGAGAAGCAAAAGAGACATGAGGAAAAACGTTTTCACGTAGCAAGTGGTTAAGGTCTGGAATGCACGGCCTGAGAGTGTGGTGGAGCCAGGTTCAATTGAAGCATTCAAAAGGGAATTAGACAGTTATATGAAAAGGAAGAATATGCAGGGTTATGGAGAATGGATTTGAGGGAGGTGCTCTTTTCGAGAGCCGGTGCAGACACGATGGACTGAATGGCCTCCCGCACTGTAACGATTCTGTGAGGGGTATAGTTGCATTGGAAGCAGTTCGAAGAAGGTTCACTCGGCTGATTCCTGGGATGAGGAATTTGTCTTCTCAGGAAAGGTTGGGCCTATCCTCATTGGAGTTTAGAGGAATGAGAGGTGATCTTATTGGAACATGTAAGATTCTGAGAGAGCTTGACAGGGTAGTTGCTGAGAGGATGTTTTCCCTTGTGGGAGGATCTCGACTAGGCTGCACAGTTTCAAAATAAGGAGTCTCCCTTTTAAGTTGGAGATGAGGAGGAATTTCTTCTCCTGAGGGTTGTTAATCTTTGGAATTCTCTACCCCAGAGAGCAATGGAGGCTGGGTCATTGAATGTATTCAAGGCTGAGTTAGATAAATCTTTGATCTACAAGGGAGTCAGAGGTTATATGAGGGCAGGCAAGAAAGTGGAGTTCAGGCCACAATCAGTTCTGCCATGACCTTATTGAATGGCAGAGCAGGCTCGATGGGCCAAATGGCCTACTCCTGCTCCTATTTCTTGTGTTCTTAATGTTCTTAAGTACTTAATATTCTGCAGCGGGTTATTAAAATCAATGGGTTATTTTGAACAGGGAAGTTATGCTGATGTTACACATGCTCCTGTGCTCACTGACCTACCTTGGCTCCCAGTTAGGTAATATCTCAATTTAAAAATTCTCATCCCTGTTTTCAAATCACCCCATGACCTGACTCCTCCCTATCCCTGTAACTTCCTTGGGCACTCCAACTTTCCGAGATATCTGCACTCCTCTAATTCTGGCCTTTAGCGCATCCCTGATTTGAATCATTCCACTATTGGTGGTTGGGCCTTAGGCTCTGGAATTCCCTCCCCAAGCGCTTCTGCACCTCTACCCCTCTCTTCTCCCTTTAAAGTGCTCCTTAAAACTGCCTCTTTGGCCAAGCTTTTGGCCATCTGCCCTCATATCATCTTTGCGACTCGGTCTCTAATACTTGTATGAAGTGCCTTAGCATGCTTTACTACATTAAAGGCACTTTATAAATGCAAGTTGTTGCCACATACAATAATAAATTCTATGGTTTAAGTTCCTGAAAAGAAACATTTAGATATTGTTTGCGTCTACTGACTTGGCCAGAGCATGCCCAACTTCTGGTTAAATCTGACCTGTTAGCTGTGTACATGCACCAAATTTTATGTTCCGCATCAGCTCCTGTATGAAAGAAACACTACCACTGGTCCAGTTTTATAGGACGATCAAGTTGGACATGGTTCTTTGGAGTTACTGAGCTTTCATTTTGTCCCTGGTATTATCTTTTCTTTTGCTCTCCTCCAATTGCATCTTCTGAAGGCAGTGACTGTTCCTGGGCACAGCATAAGCACAGCAGGCCCTCTCGCTCCTCATTGAAGAGGCAGTTGCTCATATGTGAACTTAGATGGTGAGTGCTGGCAGGCTATTTGTCCACGGTGAAGGAGGAAAGCATTATTAGAGCCAAACCTGATCCTCCTCTTGCCTGACATCCACACTTGGGCACATAGGGTCAGTTTTGCCCTCCCTGATCTGCAGTGCTAAGTCCAATTGTTGTCTCCATAACCCTGCCCCATGTTGATGGTCAGGTAATCTGCACAAAGTCTGAATTGAACCAGGGATCTTCCTAATCAGCTCCTCATTGGTTAAATTATTGGGCCAGCCTTGTGTTGTATTAACCCCTCACCCAGCCCCCATTAATTTCCACCCTTGCCAAATTTTATTCCTGGATGGCAAATCCACAAACAATGGCTGTTTTCTTATACTTTGCCCAGCTGGTCACGATTCATGTGAGAGCCTAAGACAAGAAAGTGTCAGCTGACTATTCCAACAGTAAGGGCATCAGTCACACCTGATTCTTTGCTCTGCTCATCCATGCACCCACACGTGTCCACACATGCACACTTTCCAGCAGCGTTAAGGAGCATTTATTTTCCTCCCCTTGCCCAGGAATACTGGAACTTCAGTCGAGGCAGAGGTTAGGACAAAATGATATTTGACACTCGCTGTCAACAGCCACATGTGAGATACTCTGGTGACACAGTGGCTGCCACCTTATTCCCACATATCTGTACCCCAGCAAAGATTCAACTCCTTATGGAGGGAAGAGAAGAAAACTGGTGAAAAAAATACATTGGGCAACGTTATTGTCCTTCCAATGCTGCAAAGTTATGTTCTTGCTAAGATCGGCAGCAAGGATTGAAGTTTTGTAGTGCCCAGATGTTGGACTTTTCTTCTTTCCCTCCTGTCCTTTCCCACCATTAGCAAATCCAGGGCAAAAACCAAGCCTGGTGCTTTGTGCCAGTTGCTAATACACTTCACATTTCTGGTACCGATCTGCTTGGTGAGAAATTGCTTGTGCTCCTCAAAGAGGTGCATCACTGCAACACAAGAAAATTTAATTATTTGAATAGACATTATTTCATTACAGGATGACAAAAACATTTTGGCATGTTTGCTAATACGTTGTTTAGAGTATGTTTAGGGAAGGCTCATAGCTGATTAAGCAAGCAATTTACTTGAATGCTTCATGATCAGATGGGACCAAGGTTTATGGATAATATTGAAATGAAGATGGAGCAGCAGCAAAAGGATCACTGTTCCAGTTCTGTACTTTCTATTCAATATGAATGATAAACAGCTGGAATCTGCATTTTTTGCATGAAGGTGACTCGTCGCCTTAATTGGGATGTCACAGAGCTCTTCTACCTTATTCATTCACCCTCCACGTACAGACAGCAGTCTGTTGCCCAATTGGGAGAAATCACAGAATACTACCCTTTAAGGCACTTTTCAATGGAGCAATCTTCTTGTGCATCAGTATTGTTATTTATGTTTATACATAATATAAGCAGGCTCTCAAAGCCATGCCAGATATGGCCCCTTAGCGTGGGCAATGACCATCATCTAAATGAACCTAGGTACACAACGTCTAAGAGAAGACGAGGTTCATTTTTCTGCAATAAAACCTCCGACATGTGTGGCTTCAAAAAGCAGGGGAATTTGTGAAAGCACAATAGGTAACTTTATTCTGGCTCCTGACTAAAGCATCTCAGCAATGACGTATCACTGTCTCCTCAAATCAGTAAGAGGTTTGAATTTCTCACTTCGTAGATGAGTGGGACCTTTTTAAATTGGATTCACAGGTGAGCAAGACTGTCACAGAGGGCTACTTCTTTCATTTTGACAGGATCCTTCTGTATTTCAAAGCTGTAATTTTCTCTTGTGATCAGAGGTGATGGTGAAGCAAAGAACTTGAGGAGGAGCCACAAAGGTAAGTAGGGCAGCTGTTAGTCAAAGATATGAGGAAGCTCTGTCTTTTAAACATTAGGAGAATCCAGGTTTTCAGTGCCGCATTGAGGCTGTGGAGGAGATGAAAATTCAGTCAATGCACTGATCATTAGAAATCTTGTGCAATCTGACAAATTGATGAATGCAGAGTGGAATAATCAGCAAACAAGTGGATAGAGTTGGGTGAGAAGTGGAGGAGGAGGTAATGATGAATCTTGCCTGCAACTAAATTAGTTCATCAGATAAAAGGTTTTTATGAATGGAGAGTTCACTTACATATTCACTATAAGTCAACCCTGAAACCACAATCCCATTTCATTGCAGATCTATTAATATCCAAAATCTGAAAGAAAAGTCCATTTATCATCAAAGTCTCTTCTGTAAAATCCACTCATTGATGTTTGCAATAGAATGGAATAAAAACAATTTTATCAGAAATAATATATTACAATGAGTATTCCTCAATTTCATGCCTAAAATGTATTTATTTCCATGCACGGTGGAAATATAGCTTTCAAAAACAGCACGGAGGATAATTTTGAACTGGTGGTGGGTTTAAAATTAAATTTTCTTGATAGAACATTTTACTTAGGTTTAAAATAACACATTGGCAAGCATGTGTTTATAAGGCAGTTAACACCTTGAGGGGCTGAGATGAGTCATATACGGAAGAATGGTCTATTATTCCCAACCGCAGGATATATCACAGATTTGGAAGGCACTCCTGGAGTGTGTTGTTTGTTCAAATCTTTTTCTGTTTACCAATGTCTTAGTTCGACAAGCAGCGACAGGTTATTGGTGAGGGTGCTTTGACTGATATAAATTTCAGGAATTTTATTTTTTTTAAATTATGTAAGAAACAACATGTGGCAATCTTGTTTTACCCCCATGACGTTGGTCACAGTCAGTTGATGAATAGAATTTTATTTATATATAGATGTTGATGAGTGGTGCAGTGGTTAGCACCGCAGCCTCACAGCTCCAGCGACCCGGGTTCAGTTCTGGGTACTGTCTGTGTGGAGTTTGCAAGCTCTCCCTGTGATCATGTGAGTTTCCACCGGGTGCTCCGGTTTCCTCCCACAGCCAAAGACTTGCAGGTTGATAGGTAAATTGGCCATTGTAAATTTCCCCTAGTATAGGTAGATGGTAGGAGAATGGTGGGGATGTGGTAGGGAATATGGGATTAATGTAAGATTAGTATGAATGGGTGGTTGTTGGTCGGCACAGACTCGGTGGGCCAAAGGGCCTGTTTCAGTGTTGTATCTCCAAATAAATAAATAAGTTGGGAGATTTCAGAAACTCACCCACAGTGCCATCCACTGGGCAAATATCAGCAACTGTTTGCATGCAGGATTTCCATCTTAACTGTTTACGTAGGCAGCTTTAATCTTAAATGTTGGCATTAAATTATGACCATAAATCACCACAATAGAATTTGTTATTGGGTTCACAACTCTTAATCAATGAACCGTCTCATTTCTTTTGTAGTGTGTGGGTGATTTGTTCAAGTGTGCGCGCCCTTTAAATTTTTTTGCGCGTGTTAACTTAAAGGGGCTAACTTGTGCACGGCCTGCGCACAAACTTTCAGGTTGCTGTGCAGCCATGCAGCTTAGAGGGAACATTGTTCCTAATGGGTTTTTGCTACGGCTATCTTTTCCCTGGCTGAATGTCTTTAACTCCCTTGGGTGAGCCTGTACTCCATATGAACGCAGTATCTTTACCTACCTTGGGGGTCCAACAAATAGCCCTCACTGCTATATTTTAGCTTACTGTTTATATTGTACCATCATGTGATCTTCCTCAGTTTCAGAAGCTGGTAAAGTAAACAGCACATGCCACGTCAAGGTTGACCCCATGGGGGAATTTTAATATGGGGGAACAGTTGAGGCGGTTAAATTCCCGAAAAAGGAAGCATATTGGCAAGTCAGCTCCAACCCGCCGACTGCCAGGTTTTATTCAGACAGGATAGGGGTGGGCAGCCTGGGAGGTAGGTTGGCATTTTAAATATGTTAATGAGTCTGAAAGCCTTTGCAGGGTTTAACTGTGGGTTCCCAGGCCTCAGGACATCCAACAGCTGCAGTGAGGGCAAGACAGCCTTGGGGAGCACTCCTTGTGGGTCAGAAGAAGCAGGAGTGCTTCCTCCTGGTCCCCAAGCTGCCCCACTGTCAGACAACCCCCAACCCGGGTCAGGGATTGGACCTACCTGGTCTTGTGACCTCTTCTCCAGTGATCTCAACCCAACTGGAAGCCAAGCCTGTCAATGAGACTGACCTCCAGGCAGGGAACCTGTCAGTGACATCACACGCATACTGTAGAGTTAAAACCCCACAGCATGCTGAAAAACCCAGACTTCTGGGTTTCCTACATGCTGTTAGCTCCTCCCCCAAACCCTGGCAGGTCAGAAGGTTAAAATTCCCTCAGTGTGTTAGTTTGTTGCTGGCCTTCCATGGAGTCTCTGTGGCATCTAAATCTCTCCGATGTCTTCAGAGAAAGGTCTCAATTGGAGCAAACTAGGCAGAGATGTACTTTCAAAACTAACTGGGATATAGGAAACTTAAAAATGTATCTCTTAAGCTCAAATAGAGAAAATGTATTCAAACAATGCCCACAGGATGCTTGCATTTGAATTAAATGGCTTTGTTCTTCCCTTGATACCCGTCAATGGCACAATGCACGTTCTCAGCTAGCAAAAAAATGGGCATTTTCTGTAAACTAATCTGGTGTTTGACTCTGTTTGGAAGGGAACATGGGAATAGAAGTAGGCCATTCAGCCGTTCGAGTCTGTTCCATCATTCAATTAGATCCTGACCGATCTGTATTTCAACTCCATTTACCTGCCTCGGTTTCATTATCCTTCATACCTTCAGCTCATAAAAATCTATCAATCTCAGTTTGAAATTTTCAATTGACTGAACCTCAGCAGTTTTTTGGGGCAAAAGAGTTCCAGATTTCCACTACCTTTTGTGTGAAGAAGTGAATTCTGACATCACCCCTGAATGGCCTAGCCCTAATTTTAAGGTTATTCCTCCCTGTTCTGGATTCCCCAACCAGAGAAAATAGCTTCTCTCTATCTACCCTGTCAAATCAGTTAATCATCTTTCACACTTTGATTATATCATCCTTTAACCTTCTATACTCGAGCCTAGTCTATGCAACCTGCCCTAATAATTTAGCCCTCTTAGCCCTGGTATCATTTGTTTTGTGACTGAAAGAAAAGAGACAATAACCTATTACTCTGTTGACAAAAGTGCTTCAGGTGTGTTGCAATCACCATGAATGGTATTTACGTAAATGATGTGTTCCATTTGAAAATGTCATTATGTTGCAGGCATTAGTTTTACACCCAATTGGAGTGTTCACTGTTGCTTTTCTAGTTCAGAATGCCTTAGATCTCTGCCTTTCCTTTATTTTTTTTTACTGGCTGAGGGGAAGGATGTCAATGGTAACAGAAACCTCTGTGGATATCAAAGTGACAGTCCAGGAAGTGGAGCATTGGAAGGGCCATGTCATTGATAACAGGAACCTCTGGTTGTCGGTATTGTAATATCACTTTAACTGCTTGAGTATAGTATGCATCATCACAGGAAGTGAAGTCAACCAACATGTGATATAGCAGTTGGAATGTTGTTGGTCTACAATCAGCACATGTATTGCAGAGCTCTCTTGTAAATCTGTTAGTTTGCAACAAAGCACCATTCACTCAACTCACCATTCATCCTAAGATTATTTGGTACATTATTGCTGAGCAATATGGTGGCATCGGTGTGTTTTTGAAGACCACAATATGGTGGCAGCAGGACACATCAGAGTAGCAATAATGCTGAGAAGCTCAGTGTGCCAGTAACTCTGTTCATGCAGGACAGCGATCTCAGCAAAACATCGGGAACGGCGATTTGGTAATCCGTTAAGGTTTGGACAACACTGCAATCATCGGAGGAAGCGGCAGCGGCATGACACTGTCAGATTCAACGACCATCCACAGAAATCAGTGCTCAGGGAAAGTGTGAGCAGAGGAAGGAGGCTGTTTGGACGGTGGCCGGCAGAAATCGGGCAGAATCTAGCTTGTGAAAAGCGAACAGTCAGTTCAAGTTGGGGCTATGGTACAGCATCACCATTACACGTCGTTGTTTTTTCCACCTGAAGTGCTTTGTTGGTAGAGTCTCCCTGACCGTAGGCTGAGAAAGCCTGCAATGCAGGCATAAAGCTCGGGGCATGACTGAGGTCCACGCTGCAGCCACCGTAGACATGCAAATTTACTTTTCTTTCAGGAAAAGTTTTAAAAATAAAAGCAAGTCAATAAAGGGGACAGTCCCTGCAAAGATTTCTTGTAGACAAGAAATTTGGCACCATGACCACCAAATACCCATTGATGAACTGGAAAATTCAAGATCTCGTCCATGTGTTACAACTCTTCAAGCAGCGCATCAAGTTGTGCTATTTGGATCTTACTGTCACAGAGCTCAACAGGCAAGAAATCAAGATAAAAATGGTGATTGCTAACAAAGGGTTCCATCGCATCAACACCTCTGGACTGTCCAAAGTGGACCAGAAGGACCCGGCAAAACTTTGGACTACATTAGAAGACCAGCTGAAGGTCAAGGTTAATTTTAGGATCTATTATCTGGAGCTGATGGCATACAGACAGCAGTCAAAAGAAACCATCAATCAATTTGTTAGCAGATGCCATGAAAAAGGTAAAGTCTGTGATTTTTCAGGTGCAGAATTATCTGAAAGTGTAATGGAGTTAGTAATTGCATCTACCCTAACAGAAGCATTTCAAAAAGACATTTTGGACAAAGAAAAAGGATATGATACTGAAAATCTCCTGAGGGAAGGCAGGAATTATGAAGCCATAGCTGCTTGGAGGAACAATAATAGGCAAAGTAACCAAGACACCTCGACAGGGCAAAGTGTGTGCCAAGCACACTCTGATGGACAAGCCAAGAAACTGTTCTGTTTACAGGAATACCTGCAAAGCATGTGGTAAAACGGGGCACTGGGCATGACTGTGTAGAAGGTCTGGCAGTGGAGAATTGATTAGAAGCCACAGCTTGAGAAGAAACAGACACTGTCTAGGTGGGAAAAATTGGAATGAATTCGCCAGAGGACAGTTTAAACGCAAGCATATCCATGAAATAGACAGGGTCTTTGATGACAAAAGGCATTGAAGGTGGTCAAGCCTTACACAGTTGCACCAGATGGATGCAGTTACACACCAGGAAGCATTCACCATGGTCAATACCATATGACCAGAAAAGAGTGGCAAGCACAAACTGTAATTAAAGGTCGATACAGGGGTAAGCGCAAACATTTTGCCGCTGAGAATACTAAAAAATGTGTACCTGGCAAAATGGGAAGCCATGATATGACCTACAAGAGCCAGACTCACTGTGTACAGTGGTTCACCAATCAACTACGTGGGAGCACTAACGTTGGAGCGCAGTTACGGAAATTCTGCATGGTCACCACAAGTCATCCACATTGTTGACACCAGCAGAAGCTGGACTACCAGCATGCAGTGAATTCTGGATTGTGACAATCCACAGGATCAGCAGTGTGCCAAGGATACACAATCAAGATAGATGTGACCCCAATGAGTCCATTCAGGATTTGCACCGAAGGTACCCAGACAGATTTGGTACTATGGGCAGTTTCAAAGGAGATGCTGTTCTTCATTTGAGAAATTATGTAGTTTCATCCAAAGATCCACCAAGGAAATGCAATGTCCGCATCAAGAACAAGCTGAAATCTGAGCTGGATATTATTGAACAATAAGGAATTATTCAGCTTGTTCAACAACACACAGATTGGTGCAGCTCTATAACAGCTCTGATCAAAAAAGACAGCACAGAGTATGTCAAACCCTAGAAAGTTAAACCAAGCATTAAACAGATGTCCTCATAAAATACCTATCCTGGAAGAGTTAAGTCCAAGGTTTGTGAGACCCAAATTTTTCTCGAAGCTTGATGCAAAACACAAATACTGGTGGGTCCATCTTTCTGAAGGTTCACGAGCTAACAACTTTCAGAACTCCATTTGGAAGATATTGTTTTTTTGCACTTACCATTTGGTTTGTCAGCAAGCCAAGATCCATTTCAACAACACATGGATTGTATCACTGAAATGTTCCTTGGTGTTTCTGCATTGCAGATAACATAGCAGTCATGGGCAGCACTAAAGAAAAGCATGACAGAAATCTCTATATCGTAGTGAAAGTAGCCAGAAAAGAAGGCAGGTTTATTCAACTTTTTAGCTCCATACAACTCAAATTTTTCTGAGAGGGCTTCATCTCCACATGAACTCCTCAAGAAGGATATTCCATTCCTGTGGCATGAGGATCATCTTCATGCATTCAATTTGCTGAAGCAGTCACTCTCGACAGAAGCATGTCTGCAGTATTATGATCCAAAGAAAGAGACCACACTTGAGGTGATGCTTCGCAAAAAGATCTTGGAGCATGTCTATTACAAGATGGTAAACCAATTGCTTTTGGTTCCAAGAATTTGTCGCCCATCAGGTCACTATTTGAATATAGAATAGGAAACACTAGCACTAATATTTGGTATTACAAAGTTTCTTGCACCTTTTTGGCAAACGCTTTCTAGTCGAGACAGATCACAAACCGTTGGCGATGATTTGGCAAAAACCATTCACCAGCGTGCCATCTCGAAGACCAAGGCTATTAATCAAGTTACAAGGATATGACTGCGAGGTTAGATGTAAGCCTGGAAACCTGATGGTTACATCTGACTCACTAAGCAGATTACCCAATCCCAGAAAATGAGAAGACATACTATTAGATGTCCAAGTAGATGAAATCGATGTAGAGCTGGAAGATGTATACCCAGATAGACCTAATGCGTTTTGGGCAGAGGAAACCTGAAGAGCTGCAGGAAGAGACTGCCAATGATCCTGTTCTAAAAGCATAATGGCAGCTTATTATCAAGGACTGGCCTGAAGCTGTTCAGGAGATTCCCACAGACCTTAGAGCTTTTTGGCCATATCGAGTTGGGAATATCCAGTGGCATTATTTTTAAAGGAAGATGCACATTATTTCTACAAATGCATTGTCTTGACATTCTTTTCACAGTTGCATCAAGGCCACATAGGCGTTGAGAAGTCCAGAAGGCTTGCATGTGAGACAGTCTATTGACCAGGAATCAACAGTGACATCGAGCGAGCAGTGAGGATGTGTGATGCATGCCAAGGATATCAACCACGCCAACACAAAGAGCCACTTCTTCCTCACTATGTTTTATCACATCCTTGGTCAAGTATAGCCACTGATCTGTTCTCCGTCAAAGGCAACGATTATTTACTGATAACCGATTACTTTTCCAAGTTCCCCATCATCCATCAATTGAGGGACACATCAAGTGTGTCAGTAGCTAACACAATGAGCACAATCTTTAGCTTATTTGGTTCCCCGGAGGATATAGTGTCAAATAATGGTCCGCAATACACCGGCAAGCCATTTCAAGACGTGTGCAAAGTGGGCTGTGAATCATGTCGTCTCTGCATTACCCTCGGTCGAACAGCCTAGCAGAAATAGTACATACAGTCAAGACATTGATTTATGAAGTGCAGAGAAACTAACCAAAATCTCCACATAGCCATATTGCACATAAGACCAACACCCCTCAACACAGGATTACCATCATCTGCAGAAATCATTGTTCGGAAAACAAGTCGAGAGGACTCTTCTGAGTTATCACTGAATGAAATATTCGTCAATCCAAGACAAACTATTGATGAAACAAGCAAGGATGAAAGTTGCACCTGATAAGCATGCGGGCGTGGAACTACCACCATTACAGATTGGACAGAAGGTTAGAGTGATCCATCCGCAAGAAAAGACATGGTTCCCTGCAGAAGTGCCCAAAATCTGCAACGAGCCAAAATCATACGACGTAACCACCCCAAATGAAGCGACATTAATAAGGAACAGATGTCATCTGAGAGAATTAGCTAACGTCATTGTGCCTGACAACCCTATTGCATCGAGAACACATTCACATTCGAGCCCTAAGAATGTAACTAAGAAAAATGACATGTACAACCCTCAAGCACAGGATGATTGTTAGCACACACATACAAGTCAAGAGAAAAAAGTTGTTAATTCTGGTTCCAAACAAAGCTACACAGTTACAAGAACAAGTCAAGTCAGTGGACTACCTATACATTTCAGAGACACTTGGTTAATGGACATAAGAGTCAGTACATGTGTCGATATTGTTCACAAGTGTCCTATTTTATTATGTCCATAGGCAATAATTTGTGACATTTCCATTTAAGGAAAGGGGGATGTTGTGGGGGATATCTCTTTAACTGCTGGAGTATAGCATGCATCATCACAGGAAGTGATGTCAACCAACATGTGATATGGCAGTTGGAGTAGTATTAGTCTACATCAGCACGTGTATTACAGAGCTCTCTTGTAAATATGTTACTTTGCAATAAAGAACCCTTCATTCAACTTACTATTCAGCCTCAGATTGTTTGGAACATTACTGCTGAGAAAGCAATAACACAACAGTTGGGATGTGCATTTAAGTCCTACCTAATTTTCCTTTGCTGCCTACCTTAAATAGCATATTGCAACATATATATTCATTACCATCTCAGTGGCACACAATTGTTGGAGTCCTGACCAGACCCACATAGGCTCTACTCTTCATTTAAATATAGTGCTCATTTGTAATAATTGCCAAATTGAATAGTGTCCACAAATGGTACTGCATATCATATCTGTAGAGGCTCTATCACACCAGTATGGACACCGCTTTCACCCTTTGAAGTATATTCCTGAATATTGGATGTAATTAAGCCTAAAGCTCACTGATCTGAATCTTAAATCTAACTTGTGCCTGATCATTTTCTAAACAATGTATCTGCTAACCACACGCTCATGATAATATTGGACAAGATATTAACTCAATCAAAACCCTTCACATGCGCAGAGTTAAAATTGGGCCCAATAAGTCTTTAAATGTAAAGTCTGACTGAAGAATTTACCTATAACAGTTCCAACATGGGTTTGCTAATACTTTCATGCTGCTGCCTCTTCTGTATCACCTTATTTGATTTATGAACTACTGTTGCACTGAAAAAGCTGTATGTCGATACAACTAATAGAACTAATCCTGTGGCCTGGTTTGCTGCTTTTGTGGTATTTTTCATGGTTTCCTTCCCCTTTTCTCCTCTCTTCTGAAGTTGCAGACTCAGATGAGATGGGGATCTGGGAGCACTCGTAGCTTTCCAATACCTTGTGTAAGCCTGGACGGAATGTGCTGGCTATTCAACTACAAGAGCATTATAACTGACCTGGATCCTGTTGTCACCTTATTTCTCTGGATGAACATGACTTGCTGAGTAGCAATCAGGCTTTTTCCCCCTCTTCCTAGCACCAGGGCAATGAGGATCGCCCTGACTCAGATCAGCTATCTCAAAACTCAAAGGTTGCGGTTTTCTACTCTGTACTTGCCAGCCAGTCATTTCTATGTATTAGGTTTAAAGGGCAAAAATTTAAGGCTGGTTAACACAGAAGCAGAAAACCCTAGCCTACAAGTCAGTTGTCCAGTTCAGTTCAGCTTAGATCAGGAATTGAAGCAGAGACTCTCTGACCTATGTGGTTCAGTATTATACTGGGCAGTATCCATTAGACCGTTGGTAGAGAGTCTGGTATTTATTCAAAGAAATGCCATCTTCATGAAAAGCATTTGGCTCACCTTTTTCCATTCCAATTATTTATGAGCACATGGTGCAAAAATGCAAGTCACATTGAAATGTTTCATCGTATAACATGGCTGTGACAAATGTGAACGTCACCTTTACTCTACTCTCACCGTGACATAGAAGCCTAGGTGAAGAGCCAGAGGCTATGGAGCTGGACAATCATAAATAGACTTGAAGTGAAAACTGAGGTCAAATTGTGTTGCTTTCTCTGGAAGGTAGTACTCCAGAATTCCTTAGATTCAGGAATGGTCCCGTGAGCCTAACATCAGTCATTGGGAAGATACTGGAAACTATTATTAAGGAAGTCTTAACATTGCACTTGGAAAAGCATTGTATGGTTTTACTAAAGGGAGATCCTGTTTGACAAATTTATTAGAGTTTTTTGAGAATGTTAACTAGTAGGATAGATAAAGGGGAACCAGTAGATGTTGTAAACGTGGATTTTCAAAAGGCATTTGATAAGGTGCCACATAAAAGATTAATAGACAAGTTAAGGGCTCATGGTGTTGGGGTAATATATTAGAGTGGATAGAGGATTGGTTAACAGACAGGAAGCAGAGACTGAGCGTAATTGAGGCATTTTCAAGTTGGCAGGCAGCAAATAGTGGGGTGCTGCAAGGATCAGGCCTCAGCTATTTACACTCTATATTAATGACTTGGATGAAGAGACAGAGAGTAATGTATCTAAGTTTGCTGATGATACAAAGCTCAGTGGAAATGTAAGCTGCGGGGAGGATGTAGAGAGGCTGCAAAGAGATAGAGTGGGCAACAAGATGGCAAATGAAGTATAGTGTAGGGAAGTGTGAAGTTGTTCACTTTGGTCCTAAAAATAGAAAAGCAGAATATTTTTTTAAAAGTTGTGAAACTGGTAAGCGTTCAGAGAGACTTGGGGGTACTCGTACAAGGAACGCACAAAGTTAACATGCAGGTGCAGCAGGCTATTAGGAAGGCAAATGGCATGTTTGCCTTTATTGCAAGGAGATTGGAGTACAGGAATAAAGTCGTCTCAGTAAAATTGTACAGGGCTTTGGTGAGACTGCACCTGGAATACTGTGTGCAGTTTTGGTCTCCACATTTAAGAAAGGATATACTTGCACTGGATGAAGTGCAGCGACAATTTACTAAATTGGTGCCTGGGATGAGAGGGTTAACCTATGATGAGAGGCTGAGTAAATTGGGCCTATATTCTCTGTAGTTTAGAAGAATGAGAGGAGATCTAATTGAGACATACAAGATTCTGAAAGGTCTGGATAGGGTAGAAGCTGAGAGATTGTTCCCGCTGTTCAGGGAATCTGGAACACGGGGACACAGTCTCAGGATAAGGGGCCAATCATTGAGGACTGAGATGAGGAGAAATTACTTCACTCAAAGGGTTGTGAATCTTTGGAATTCTCTACCCCAAAGGGTTGTGGATGCTCCATCATTGCATACATTTAAGGCTGGGATAGATAGATTTTTGGTGTCTCGGGAATCAAGGGATATGGGGAGTGGGCAGGAAAGTGGAATTGAAGCCCAAGATCAGCCAGCATCGTATCAAATGGTGGAGCAGGCTCGATGGGCCAAATGGTCTACTTCTGCTCCTATTTCTTGTGTTCTTCTTGTGTTCTTGTGTCCAGCTAAGGAGAACTTGGTCCTTTTTGGAAAGCCATAAGACCAATGTTTGTAGAGATAATGGACAGTGTGCAGGTGTTTTTACATTTGGCAGTTTTGTTTAGGTTTCAGGAGAGTGAGATTGGTGTGTCACTTCCTGCATCTACATTATTCCTACATCCTATCAGCAGAATCATAAATCCACTCACGTATGGGTCTATGTTACTGTAAAAGGGATGGAAGTTTTATTGATGTAAACATGGAGAGCCGGATCATTGAGGTTGCTCTCCTGCTATCCAGACTAAAGAAGTGGCAGATGTGAAAGTGCTTTTATATGTTTACTTTGCATCACTGTGTTCCAGGGGTCAGCAACGTGTCCGAGGTAAGCATTTTGAGGCCTGTGACTGGTAATGTCAGGAATGAGAAATTTCCCATTGACTTCTTTCCAGACAAGTCCGACTTTAAAAAAAAATTCACAGCTGTCAGTTTCAGTTTCACAATGACAGTTGCTGGGAGCAGGAACAGCGGCTTCTAAACTCGGGACAAGTTCGGGTTTTTCCAGCAGGTTCGGATTTTTTTTTAAAAAGCCCACTGAAAACCATGAACTTGACCTGACTTCAGAAGCTGCCATTCCCGCTCCTGTCAGTTGTGAAACTCCCAGCTGAATTTTGTTTTTTGAAAACCTGACCAATCACAAGCAGCTGTGGGGAGAGTTCCCGCTCTGCAACTGTCGGAGAGAAAGAGAGAGGGAAGAGGGAGGAGAGCGGAGAGGGGAAAGGGATGGATAGAGAGAGAAAGGGGTGAGAGATGGACACAGAGGGATAGGGATTGACAGCGGGGGAGAGAAAGAGATCAAGATCACACCTGATGATGGACATCTATCTGGATTCTCCGCATCATTACATCAAGTGTGAGGACAGACATAGACTACTGGTGCAAGCAAAAATAAAGCCAGGTATCCCACTAAATAGGGAGAAATACGTTTTAAATCGGACTATGCTTTGATGGCATTAGGTTGGCTATACACTTACATACAAATTAATTGCCCCCATGTCTGTGGCTGAGTCAGTCATTTTGTCAGCTGTCCGTGGTGCAACATGCTGGTGCCTATTCCTGCTGTGTTCTACTATCACTTAATAATTTTACATTTAGTAAATGGAGGTGAATTTGGATGTTGTCCAAAAAACAATTCTCATTCCAATTTGATTGATTTGGTCAGTTTGGATTAAATGTCTTTTTTAAGGTTGTACCATGTCACCTGAAGTAATTCCATCTGGAAAAAAATCCACAGTCAAGGCTTCTAATTGTATTGTTGTTTTAGAAAACAAAGTACCCATTAGGGTCAAAGTCAGTGTTGTGAAGGGCAGGGTCAAGTAAGATAATCAGTGTTGTCCAAGTCTTGTACCATCAATCTCTAAATGTTTGATTGGGAGACAGGAGCATCTGGAATAATCTGACTGGAGCGCTGACCCATGCTAGGTCCACTCATCAATCTAGGAGACCGAAACTTTGAGCTGGAGCATCTGGTCAACCAGTAGGGTGAGCCCCAGAAATAGTTGCTATGGGAGGAAGAAGGGGTGATTAGCTATGTTGAGGGTTAAAAACAGGGTTCTGTAGAATTTCAATACATTTATGAGGAGGAATAGTAGTAAATAACTGGGATAAGTTTGGAATAGTGATTCGTAATTTATGATTTTACCACCAGATGGTGCACTTAACAGATGTAGCAACATTTTCAGACAAGTACATTCATAGATTTTCAAGCAACAAAGTAAAGCCTAAATGGTTATTTAAAATGTTTTTCTTAACCACTTCTTTTTGCTATCTTTTATATTCTATTTTGTCAAACAAGGATTGTTATTTATTTTAAAAAACATTGAAATATGGTTGTTGGGTTGAATACAGATGGGGAGGAAATTTAAGTAGAGGGGAAAAGGAAAGATGTGACTTGGTACTCAATCAGTGAGTGCACTAATTAGAAATGAATAAATCACGAGGGAGAAGCACTTTTATTTTATCATTAATGAAGTAAAGTACTCGTAGTCTGTACACAGGATTTGACTCTACATTTGAAAGAAGTGGCTTTTAATAGTTACTTGCTTCAGAAGTGCATATAGCACTGTGCGTTTGGGCACAAATGTTTTGGGCCATTGGGAAGAGGGATGTGGGCCCACATTCACACAGTCCCACTTATTGAGCTCTTAATCTTAGCTGTAGCATCAGAGAGCAACACCAGACCAATGCAACGCACTTCCCCTTATCGGGAGTTAGAAACCCTAAAATAATATAACTTTGCTTAGTTATAAATGCTGGACAGCAGGCCGTCCAACCATCCTCTCAGCCAAAGAGTGGATCATGTGGAAGACTTGTGAAAATAGAAAGTACAACTTATTTGTCAAAAATACAGGTTCAAATAGAGGCTCAAACCCTCTCTTGGGAAGCTTCAAACAACAGTACGTGGATTGCAGCATGCAGAAGCTGCAGGGCTAATATCCCAGTTTGATTCAGGTGTTATCAATCTCATCTCAGACTTAGAAGATCATCAGTTAAGTCCCACTCTATAATCTAGACTGGCACTTCATTGCAGTGCTGAGGTAGTTGCTATGTTGTCAAAGGTCTTTTCATTCAGGTGAGATGTTAAACCTACTTGTTCTGGTGAAAATAAGAGATCCCAGCTTTTTTTTTTGCATGATGCCATGGGGTGTTCTGGTGTCCTGGCCAACATTCATCCCTCAACCAATGCCACAAAACAGATGAACTGTTGGATTGGAAAACCGCTGATGTGACGCCCTTGTTCAAAAAGGGAGGGAGACAAAAAGCAAGAAACTATAGGCCAGTCAGCCTAACATTGGTCGTTGGGGAAATGCTAGAGTCCATTATTAAGGAAGAAATAATTTGACTTTTAGAAAAGCTTAACGCAATCAAAGAGACTCAACATGGTTTTGTGAAAGGGAAATCATGTTTGACAAATTTGCTAGAGTTCTTTGAGGATATAATAAGCAGAGTTGATGAAGGGGAACCGGTAGATTTAGTGTATTTGGATTTCCAGAAGGCATTCGATAAGGTGCCACATAAAAGATCATTGCATGAGATAGGAGCTCACGGTATTAGCATGGATTGAGGATTGGTTAACCCACAGAAGACAGAGAGTCGAGATTAATGAGTTTTATTCAGGTTGGAAAGACATAACTAGTGGAGTGCCACAAGGATCAGTCCTAGGGACTCAATTATTTACTATCTATATTAATGACTTGGAGGAGGGGGCAGAGTGTAATGTATCCAAATTTGATGACAATACAAAAATAGGTGGGAAGGCATGTTGTGATGAGGACATAAGGAATCTGCAAGAGGATATAGATAGGTTGAGTGAGTGGGCAAAAACTTGGCAGATGGACTTTTAATGTAGTAAAGTATGAGGTCATGCACTTTGGTAGGAAGAATCAAAAGGCAGACTATTATTTAAATGGAGAGAGACTTCAAAAAAGTGCAGCACAGAGGAATCTGGGTGTTATTGTGCATGAAACACAAAAAGTTAGCATGCAGGTGCAGCAAGTAATTAAGAAGGCAAATGGAATTTTGGCCTTTATTGCTAAGGGGTTGGAGTTTAAAAATAGGGAAGTCTTGTTACAACTGTACAGGGTATTGGTGACGCCCCATATTTAAGAAAGGATATACTGACATTGGAGGCAGTTCAAAAGAGATTCACTAGGCTGATTCCTGGGTTGAAGGGGTTGACTTATCAAGAACGGCTAAACAGGTTAGGCCTTTATTCATTAGAGTTTAGAAGAATGAGGGGTGATCTTATTGAAACATACAAGATTCTGAGGGGGCTTGACAGGGTAGATGTTGAGAAGATGTTTCCACTAGTGCGGGGAATCTCAAACTAGGGGACATAGTTACAGAATAAGGGAACACTCATTTAAAACTGAGATGCGAAGGAATTGCTTCTCTCAGAGGGTAGTGAATGTCTGGAATGCTCTACCCCAGAGAGCTGTGGAGGCTAGATCACTGAAAGTATTTAAAGAGGAGGTAGATAGATTTTTGAAATATCGGGGGGTTGAGGGCTATGAGGAGCTAGCATGAAAGAGGAGTTGAGGTCTGGGGCATGATCTTATTGAATGGCGGGGCATGCTTGAGGGGCCGAATGGCCTACTTCTGCTCCTATTTCTTATGTTCTTTCCAGTTTTCTTGTACTCTTGTTTGGCATCTTTATTTGATTTTTGTGAGATTTTTGATTTCCTGTTGTTTCTGGTTGAACTTCAAGGAAGTATATGTCATGGGCCATGTGCCTGGTTCGCTATATGTTTCGAGGCCGTCAAAATAGAGGCAGGAGTTTCTTTCATTTTGTTGCTCTTTGTGAGACCTTGCACAGACTGGTTGCAAGTTTGCCCAACAATACTGACTACACTTCAGAAGTCATTTGTTGGTCGTGAAGCACTATTGGACATCTGCGGATGTGAAAGGTGCAGTATAAATGAAAAGTATTTCCTTCCTTCCTTTGCCTGGGACCTTGAAATTAAGGTGGCTGTTTCATGCACATAACCTCTGAAATTGTTTGGCCGTCTGATTTTTTTTTTGCTCTATTTTTCATTCTCTCCTCAATGGGTTGGCTGATTTTAGAAATTTTCAGCTGCTATTACAACAACTTATATAGTGCCTTGAATGTAATAAAGTGTCCCAAGGCACTTCACAGGAGCATTATAAAGCAAAATATGACACTGAGACACATAAGGCGATATTAGGATATTGGTCAAAGAAGTTTCAGTATGTGTAATGGTATAGAATTTCTCATCTAATCTTAAACTAGATAGCTAAGGTAAACTAAGCCAGAGCCTGTTGATAAGTGGATTATTTCATTGATGTATGATTTATTTTGCAGGCCAATAAAGAATCATTAACAGAAGTATACTCTCAGGTGAAGAGACCAAGTAATCTTCCAGAAGAAAACAGTTCTCCAGTTAAGGTTAGTTTGGAATGTATTTGGAAGTTTAATTGCATTTTAGCAAGATAGAGTTTTGATTTATTTTATTCCTGGTCAAAGTTCAAAGGAGTACATTTCATGGTTCATGTGCCAGGTTCACCATTAGTTTTGAAACTATTAAAAAAGAGGCAGGAGGTCCTTTTGAATATGAGGCAACAATCCCACATTGTTATTGTCCAGACACACTATCTCGAGTCCAGATATGCTAACTGTATTGGGACAGGATATTATTTGTTTAATAATGTCTGTATTTGAGGAAGAATAGATATGTTCTGTATAGCACTGTAACTTGCTATATCATCTTTGTCACTGCTGACCTATTATGTTTTATAGTTTATAGCTTAAGGCACAATATCATAGTGTTTATTCTTTATCTTCTTCCAAAGTTCATGGCTCAAGATATGGAGTAAAGATTTCTGTTCAACCTCTTTTCTCGTTCCATTACTTTGTTATTGAACATGTAAAGGTGCAATCTGGTTCATAAGGAGTGAGGGTACGCTTACGGGAGAAACCTTCGGTGCCAAGTTTGAGGAAAAGATGTGAATAATTAACTGAAAAATGTAGGAGTAGAAATTGGGCTGGGTGGTTGGGGATGGGGTGGGGTGAGGTGAGGGGCTGCTGGTGGGTTGTGATGGTTGGTGGGAGTGGTAGCACAAAACAGGCGGTGGCTGACTTGCAGCCTGGTTTATACTCTGCTTTTTTCAAATCAATGGAGGAAATAAAAGGGCAGGGTGTGAAACGCAGGAAATAATCAGGTGAGGGGTGGGGTAAGACGAGCTGCCAACTTGCTGTCACCTGCACTACCTCTCAGGAAATTTATACCCCAATATAGGGTTTTAAAACCTAGCTCAGGGTTGAACTGGGCACCGTGATTGTGAACTGTTTGATTAAGTATGAGTCTGTGTCAAAAGAGCTAATCACTTTGGCCTACTTCCCATATATTTTATGCTTTTTTTTCTTTTTCAAGTACATATTATTTTCTCTTGTGGAAGCTGTTACAGATTCTTCTTCCACCGCTGTTTTTTGATTGGGTTTTCCATAACTTAACAAACCTCCATGGTGAGAAGTCGGAGTGGGTTGGGGTTATGGTGGGGGACAGGGAGGAATTCTCCTTACCTTTTCCTTTTTTCTTTCTGTAAAGACCTTATGTGAATCTCAGAATGATATAGCACAGAAAAGGCCCATCATGTCTGTGTCGGCTGTTTGGTAGAGCTATCTATTAGTCCCACTCACCTTTTTCCCCATATCCATGCAATTTCTCCTCCTTCACTTGTTTATCCAATTCCCTTTTACAAGTTACTATTGAATCTCCTTCCACCACCCTTTCAGGGGTGCATTCTAGATCTTAGCAACTCACTGTGTAAAAAAAAAGTTTCCTTATGTCACCTCTGATTCTTTTGCCAATTACATCAACTCCGTGCCCTTTGGCTACTGACCCTTCTGTCACTGGAAACCCTTTCTTCTTTATTCTAGCAAAACCATTCAGGATTTTGAACACCTCCATCGAATCTTCTCTTAACCTTCTCTGCTGTAAGAACAGCCCCAGCTTCTCCAGTCTCTCAACATAACTGAAGTCTCTATGGCCTTGACATCCTTCTTAACATTTGGTACCCAGAATTGAACACAGTACTTCAACTGAGACCAAATGTTTCATCAAGGCATAACTTCTTTGCATTTGTACTCTAATCCTCTATTAATAAAACCATATACCATTTTAACAACCTTCTCAACTTATCCTGCCACCTGCAAAGATTTGAGAATGCACACCTCCAGATTTCTCTGTCCCTCACCCTCTTTAACATTATACCATTTACTTCATATTGCCTCTCCTCATTTTGACTACCAAAATGTACCACTTCACACTGCTCTGTGTTAAATTTCATCCCTCATATGTGTGTCCACTTTACCAGTGATACAACTCCACGTGATATCAAGAAATGGCTGAAGGCACTGGATATTGCAAAGGCTATGGGCCCTGACAACATTTCAGGAATAGTACTGAAAACTTGTGCTCCAGAACCAGCTGTGTCCCTAACCAAGCTGTTCCAGTACAGCTACAACACTGGCATCTACCTGGCAATGTGGAAAATTGCCCAAGGATGTCCTGTACACACAAAGCAGGACAAATCCAACCCGGCCAGTTACCAGCCTATCAGTCTACTCTCAATCATCAGCAAAGTGATGGAAGGTGTTGTCGACAGTGCTATCAAGCGGCACTTGCTCAGCAATAATCTGCTCAGTTTGGTTTCTACCAGAACCACTCAGCTCCTGATCTCATTACAGCCTTGATCCAAATATGGAAAAAATAGCTGAACTCCAGAGGTGAGGCGAGAGTTGGAGGCCTGCTCAGGTCGGGAAAAAAGAACCCAATCCGACCCGAACCCGGCCCAGCTCGACCTGACCCGAACCCGACCCGACCATCTCTTTACTTACCTTCTGATTGGGAAGCTCCACAAAGCTGCAGCGCTTGCGTGATGACATCGTAGTGACGTCATTCGCTCACTGTGCAGACACAGTTTCATCCTGGACTCCCAGCTCGGGTAAGTTATTTTTAAATTTTGATACTTACCAGCAGAGCACTTACCGTGTGTGTCCGGCCCGACCCGACCTGAGCCCGAACGCCGTACCCTGCAGATGGGCCCGACCCGACCCGAATCCGACTCATGTCGTCTGGTTCGGGTCGGGTAGCAGGCCTCTAGCAAGAGTGACTGCCCTTGACATCAAGGCAGCATTTCACCAAGGATGACATCAAGGAGCCCAAGCAAAACAGGAGTTAACGTGAATCGGGGAAAGCTCCCTGCTGGTTAGAGTAATATCTAGCACAATAGCACAAAGGAAGATGGTTGTGGTTGTTGGAGGTCAATCATCTGAACTCCAGGACATCACTGAAGGAGTTCCTCAGTGTAGTGTCCTAGGCCCAACCATCTTCAGCTGCTTCATCTATGACCTTCCTTCAATCATAAGGTCAGAAGTGGGGATGTTCACTGATGATTGCACAATGTTCAGCACCATTCGTGACTCCTCAGATACTGAAGCAGTCCGTGCAGAAATGCAGCAAGACTTGGACAATATCCAGGCTTGGGCTGAAAAGTGGCAAGTAACATTCGCGCCACACAAGTGCCAGGCAATGACCATCTCCAACAAGAGAGAATCTAACCATCTCCCCTTGACATTCAATGTCATTACCATCGCTGAATCCCCCACTATCAACATTCTGGGGCTACCATTGACCAGAAACTGAACTGGAGTAGCCATATAAATACCGTGGCTACAAGAGCAGGTCAGAAGCTAGGAATCCTGAGGCGAGTAACTCACCTCCTGACTCCCCAAAGCCTGTCCACCATCTACAAGACACAAGTCAGGAGTGTGATGGAATACTCTCCACTTGCCTGGATGGGTGCAGCTCCAACAACACTCAAGAAGCTCGATACCATCCAGGACAAAGCAGCCCGCTTGATTGGCACCCCATCTGCAAACATTCACTCCCTCCACCACCGACGCACAGTGGCAGCAGTGTGTACCATCTACAAGATGGAATGCAGCAACGCACCAAGGCTCCTTAGACAGCACCTTCCAAACCCGCGACCTCTACCATCGAGAAGGACAAGGGCAGCAAATGCATGGGAACACCACCACCTGCAAGTTCCCGTCCAAGTCACACACCATCCTGACTTGGAACTATATCGCCGTTCCCTCGCTGTCGCTGGGTCAAAATCCTGGAACTCCCTTCCTAACAGCACTGTGGGTGTACCTACCCCACATGGACTGCAGCGGTTCAGGAAGGCAGCTCACCACCACCTTCTCAAGGGCAATTAGGGATGGGCAATAAATGCTGGCCTGGCCAGCGACGCCCACATCCCATGAATGAATAAAAAAATTTAAAAAATTAAAAATCCCAGGACATCACTGCAGGAGTTTCTCAGGGTAGTGTTCTAAACCCAACCATCTTCTTTTGCTTCATCAACGACCTTCCGTCCATCTTAAGGTCAGAATTCAGGATGTTCGCTGATAATTGCACAATGTTCAGCACCATTCACGACGACTCAGATACTGAAGCAGTCCGTGTCCAGATGCAGCAAGACCTGGATGACATCCAGGCTTGGTCTGATAAGTGGCAAGTAACATTCGTGCCACACAAGTGCCAGGCAATGACTATCTCCAACAAGAAAGAATCTAACCATCTCCCCTTGATGTTCAATGGAAATACCATCGCTGAATCCCCCACTAGCACCATCCTGGGGGGTTACTATTGACTAGAAACTGAACTGCACCAGCCACATAAATACTGTAGCTACAAGAGCAGGTCAGAGGCTGAAATTCTGTCGCGAGTAACTCACCTCCTGACTCCCCAGTGCCTGTCCATCTACAAGGCACAAGTCAGGAGTGTGATGAAATACTCTCCACTTGCCTAGATGGGTGCAGCTCCAAAAACACTCAAAGCTGGACACCATCCAGGATAAAGCAGCCCGCTTGATTGTCACCCCATCCACCACCTTCACCATTCACTCCCTTCACCACCAATGCACAGTTGCAGCAGTGTGTACCATCTACAAGATGCATTGCAGCAACTCACCAAGGCTCCTTAGACAGCACCTTCCAAACCCGCAACTTCTACCATCTAGAAGGACAAGGGCAGCAACTGCATGGGAACACCACCACCTGCAAGGTCCCATCCAAGTCACACACCATCCTGACGTGGAACTATATCGCCGTTTCTTCACTGTACACTGTTGGTGTACCTACACCAGAAGGACTGCAGCAGTTTAAGAAGGCAGCTCACCACCACCTTCTCAAGGGCAACTAGGGATGGGCAATATATGCTAGTCTAGCTAGTGATGCCCACATCCTGTGAAAGAACCAGAAAAGTCTGTATTCCTCCTGAAATCTACTACTATCCGCCTCACTGTTTACTCCTTTTCTGAGTTTCACATCATGTGCAAACTTTGAAATTTTACCCTGAATATCCAGGTCATTAACATATATCAAAAATAGCAATGGACCTAGTTTTGAGCCCTGGGGAACACCATTGTACACTTCCCTCCAGCCTGAAAAACAATTGTTCACCACTACTCTCAGCATTTCTGTCTCTTAGCCAATTTTGTATGTATGCATGCTGCCACTGTCCCTTTACTCCCCTGGGCTTTAATTTTGCTAACAAGTCAATTTATGCGGTCCTTTGTCAAATGCTTTTTGGAAGTCCACATGCACATCAACCGTGCTAACCTCATTGACCCTCTTCATTACTTCATCAAAAAACTCTATCAAATTAGTCCAAGATGATTTGCCTTTGACAAATTTTGTGCTGACTTTAATTTATTAGCCCATACTTTTCCAAATGCCAAATAATTTGGTCCCAGATTAGTGTCTATATAAGTTTCACCACCACCGCCATTATCCTGACTCTCCTGTGGTTACTGGGTTTTACGTCCTCTCATTACTGACTCATCAAACAGTGGAATTTTCCTCATCAAAACTTTTTGATTCCCATTGGAACACCTTTGGCGAGATCTCCTCGTGGTCTCTGTTCTATTGAAAAGATGATGGTAGTTTTGAAGGTGGGAAGGCACAATACCTGGCAAAAATAAGAGTTTGCCCAGGTGAACAAGCATTGGTACTAAGGAAAGGTCATTGAAATACCAAAAGCTGGATTAGGAGAGAATCTGGTGAATCTGGAAATGAGTCTGATGTATCCAAATTAAATCACTAAGTAACTCATGTAGGTATAGATTTGTTTGCCTGGTAAAGAGTGAACATTCTCTTCCTGTCAAGACAGACTCCAGTTACCTGTGGCTGGGGAATTTGGGCATAAATTGAAAAGAGATGTTGGTCCGGATTTTGCGGTCAGCAGCAAAGTGACAGCCTTTGTCAGTGACCTCGAAGAAAGCTGCCCATAAAGATCTAGTGATTTCCTGTGACGTGGATTTCTCCCTTCCCAACATTAATTTGAATCTGGTGCTAAGTCAGGGGAACTCCAGACATGCAGCAGCAGTGATGTTATCAAACAGAGTAAGCAGTCAATCACATTGAAGAATTTTCACAGACAGCAAACCAGGAAGTAAAGTGCACTTTTTATAAACTTTACAGAGAATGAAATGAAGATTGAACCATGTAGATTAGAAGCTGAAATATCATAAACCTGAAAACAAAATGCTTTTTATTTTATTAAAAAAACTATGGAATTTTTATCATAATGGAAAAATTTGATATTGCACAAATAGAAAATTAGTTTTTCAGGGCCAGGGAGATTATTCAGCAATAGTTATGACTTAGTACACATGACTTTGGGTGGCACAGTGGCGCAGTGGTTAGCACCACAGCCTCACAGCTCCAGTGACCCGGGTTCAATTCTGGGTGCTGCCTGTGTGGAGTTTGCAAGTTCTCCCTGTGTCTGCATGGGTTTTCTCCGTGTACTCCGGTTTCCTCCCACAGCCAAAAGACTTGCAGGTTGATAGGTAAATTGGCCATTATAAATTGCCCCTAGTATAGGTAGGTGGTAGCGGAATATAGGGATAGGTGGGGATGTAGTAGGAATATGGGATTAGTGTAGGATTAGTATAAATGGGTGGTTGTTGGTCGGCACAGACTCGGTGGGCTGAAGGGCCTGTTTCAGTGCTGTATCTCTAAATAAAAAATAAAATACACTGTTAAAACCCCAGTTACTCCTCATTCACAAGGCATCAATTTTCAGAGGTCTTTAACAGCGATATTGCATGTAAAAGGGGAAGTTCTTGTCAGTTCAGTGATTTCTGAAGATTGGCATCTGCAGGGACTTCAACAGCATGGAGGAGCATGGAATCACTGACAACAGCTTCTGGGTTTCCATGTACATGTGCAGATTAAAGAAGTTCCTATCAGTTTCACAGGGCAATAACAGCAAACACTGACAGTTCGCTGTCATTACAACTTCCATATCTGAGCCAATACCATTGTTGTAAAAGATCAATCAGCTAAAGCTGTGTAGCTTGCCAGCGAAGGCCAATGGAAAGCTTTCTGCTGCTTGTCTCGTACAGGTCACCTTACTGATTGACATTTTGACTTGAAGAGTAATCTGAAGGCAAGTGGAAAGAATCCCAGGCCTCTGACTGGTTTGCTCGTTTTTGCAGGTCAGTTATCAGCTGCACAGTGGAGTACTGCAGTCTTGTGTCGGTGAGGCTTCTAATTACCTGACTTGTCCATTCCCTCATTGCTGGGCATGTCATCTTGGAACTAGCAATCGAAAGAAACTACTTAACTCACACCACTTTTCCCTCAGCCACTTATCTGTTGTCCAGTAACTGAAGACCATAAGTTTAAGCCCTTGTTGGGAGAACAGTGGGAACCAAGAACTCCTCCCCACATACTTGGTTTGAGGCACAATTCACCATAGAATGTGTGAGTGGATAGCCATCATCCTGCTGGCCACAGTATGGCCACAGCCACTGACCATTAAATAGTGACTCCGGCAGCTGTTTGGGTGGCAGAGCGACAGTCAAAAAGCTCAGCAAAACCTGAATCCCTGGCCTTCAGGTTATACCTTTCAGGAGATGTCATCTCAGGATTGATAATTTCCACATCAGCTATATGATGGGTCTCAGCTTTAGAGCTTCAGTTGTGGGTAGTTCGTTGACTCCCTTATGAGGTTAAATGAGTGGGTTTAGGTACAGGCTGTGATGTCGTAAGTTGTATGTGGAGGACAGAGACCTAAAAGAGAACTGGCATTTCAATATAAGTCTCTCGAGATAAGGAGGCCCAAAAGAATTTCAATAGCACCTTTCACAACCTCAGGAAATCCCCGAGTGCTTGGACAGCCAACAAAGTATTTTTGAATTATAGTCACTGTTGTAATGTTAAAGATTCAGCAACTACTTTACACACAACAAGCTTTCTCAAACAACAATGTGATGATGGCAGGATAATCTGTTTTAGTGATGTTGTTTGAGGACTAAATATTGGCCAAGACATTGAGGAGAGCTACCCTGCTCTTTGAAATAGTGCCATGAGATCTTTTACATCCTCCTGAGAGGGCAGATGGAGGTCTCAGTTTAACATCGCATCTGAAAAATGTCACCTCAGTACTGCACTGAAGTGTCAGCCTAAATTGGGCTGAACTTAGTGGAGCTGTTGCGGTACCTGGCACCAAAAAGGTGATGGGAACCCTGCTTCGGCCATTCGGAGCACTCCCCAGCTCTATTTAATGGTGCCTGGGCAATTAACAGCCTGGCCCTGGGATCCCCATCTCTTTAAAGACAGGGGTCCTGCCTCCAAGAGCTACTGGCCAATCAGAGAGCGGGCAGTTTAGTAGTATCGGCAGCAGCACCCATTGCTGGTACTGCAGGAGGCCTAGGAACTAGGCCCAGCGCTGGAGACCCAGATAAGTGAGGCAGGGCCACTGGGGTTAGTCTGGCAGGCCCCATCAATTGGGGGAGGGAGGGTGGGCATTGAGCGCAGGGGGGTGGCTGGTCAATCACAGATTGACCATGGAGGAGGGCCCCCCCCATAAGCCCACAGCGAGCTCGCTTTGTTTTACTGGGTGACCACACCACCTGCTGCTGGCTTAATTCCTGTGTTGATGGGAAGAGGCCCTTAAGTGGCTGATAATATGCCTCTTAAGGGCCTCAATTGGCCTCTGGGCAAGAAGGCCATTGTCGGCCTATCCCGCCCATGACTAAATTGCAGTGTGACAGGTAGGTAACAGGCCTACCACTTCCCATTGCAATTCTATGGGCCCCCGCCTCCTAGCCTGTCTCCAGGGGTGCCCATTAAACCCAGCCCATTATGTGCTTATGGAGTGGGACTTGAACCTGCAATCTTCTGACTCAGAAACAAGAGTGCTACCAACTGAGCTACACTGAGACCTGACAGACCAAATGAGCTTTTCTCATTCCATACATGCTTCTGTTCTTCCATTTACTATTTTTGATGTGGGGCTGGGAGGGGTTTTAAGCAGAATAAAATAACGTATAAAGTAGTGAGGGAAAAAATAAGCAACAAAATGGCTTTGCTTTTTCTTTCAACAAAGGACATGAAACCTCGCCAGCCTCCATTAAAACCTCTTCGTAGAAAATATCGGCCAGAAAGCCAGGGAGAAAGCCAGGAACAGTTACCTCGACTGAACGCAGTTTCTGCACCAGATGCTAAACCACACCAGCAGCTGCAAAAGTAATATCTGTGCTTCCTTTAATCTGCAATAATTCAGTATTTTTGTGTAGTCTTAGTGCATAACGTTTATGATTTTTAGCTGTAGTCTCCATATTATTCTTTCAGTATAGCAGCCACTTCAAGTAAACAGAAAACAATTACATTCCTATGTACAATGTATATCTCAAAGAAATGGACAGTGTGTTGCAGTCTCGCATCGTACAGGATTCAAACGTCACTGGTGAAAGCTGAGTTATGTGGCCATAGACAGCTGTGTCTGCATACTGTGCATTGATAAGAAATCTCTTTTCAAGCCCTGTTTTGTTAGTAGTGAAAGAAGTACACAAAAAATGGATTCATTATTGACAAAAAGGTACAGGATAAATCCATTATTCAGTGACGAGTGCTGGTTCTCAACTCTGCTTGACCTCAGATTAATATCAGCAAAGTCCACCAGATGTATTGTGTGTCAGATATTAATCCTTAGCCGCACAGTCATGCAAAAACATAACCCTGGATCAGCAAGAAAAGATCTCTTGCAACCTAACCAGTTATGGATAGGTGGAGGGAGGGGGTGGAGGAAAGAGAGTAAAAGTTCCATCCATCCACCTGTCATCCTGGATTTCAACAAACTTTAAAATCACAAAACAGCATCTCTCCGACCATAGCTGTTGAAAGTCAGTGATTGTAGATCCCCGTAACTGACTTTCTTTGTCAGTCACTGAAATATTCAATATTGAACACTTAACTTTCATTACTATATTTTAAAAGTTAACTTTTATTTTCTTTATTATAGAATGCCATCCAAGCAGAAGAAAGCCATTCAGACTGCAGTCCGCAAAAACAAGGAAGCCAATATGATTCTGGGCAGGTTGAATGGTGAGCTGCAGCAACAGTTCAAGGTAAGACACCCACAGTGAGCCTAAGAGACAATGTCACCAGAATTTGACTTTTATAGTTGCTGCAAAAATAGATTTCCCTCTTTCATAGCATATCTAGTCCCATCTTTTTTAATACAAATTATTGTATTTTTTGTAAGTACTGATTTGTACTGGGTCTAAGTTGCCATGCTCAAAGTGTCAGGGGAGGTGTCAGCATTTGTAGCGTTCCGAGTCTGGGTTACACACTGGGCATGAGCACCACTCCCCACTTCCAAGCAATGCCAGTTTAATGCCACCATTGCTTATTTTAATATGGAATCAGACAGCTTGCCATTTTCTAGTTTTGAGATATTATTATTGTTAGAGTGCAGGCCATTCTCTTTACTCTTTTGACAGATTAAGAATTATCTTGAGTTTTAATGTTTTTTTTCCACCTACAATCAAGCAGGGAGTGCTGATGCCCTGTAGAGAACTAACAACAACCTAATTCCAGAAGATTTCAGGTTTGCAGTCATCCTGAATGAGCTGATTTCAAGCAGGACAATTGCTGAGGTGATTCACCAGCCCTGGGTTAGGAAGAGGAAAATAAAATTGAGTTATAACACTTAAACAGACTATTGAACCCAACCTAACAATGTCTGGACAATGCAGCTGAATTGCCACTCTTGATCACTGCAAAACTCATGCATGTAGACTTCAGGCAGGACAGAATTGGCCTCACCTGTGATGCCCTCTAAGGTTGGCACTCACTATCTAGGTTGAAACATGAAGGATAGCCAAATCGGTGAGCTAATGTAGGAGCTAGCACCCGTGGAACTCTGCCCAGCAAAAAGTAAAACTTTAGGAAGCCAAAATTCACTTTAATCATGTTGAATTGCCCATATAACAAAGGAACAGATGCATGTTATATTTTTCCAATAACTAGGAAGAGTTAAGTTCTAGTAAGGCTCATTAACTTTGAGAGAGATGAAGTCGTTAATGCTGGTTGCACCAGTGATCATGTGATTTCTGTGTCCATGTGCAATTTCAGCTCCCTCACTTTGTCAGTACAGTAACTACTCCCAGCCAGTTTAGGAGCTCTCGTGATTGCTCAGCTAGATAGAGTAGCAAAGTCATACAGAAAAAGGTAAGGCACCAGGTTCAATCCCTGGTCTCTGAGTTAGTTGATCTTATCTGGGCTGGCAGTTAGCATGTTACAAGTTGTCTCTGCATCCTTGGGTGAGGGCAGGGAAAGGTAGCTAGAGTTTCAGCTCTTGACCTCTGTTCAACAACATGTGGTGGGAGCTCAAATGCCTGGACTTGGGTAAGGACAGTATTAGACTCATCTGTGATGCCTCCTGCAGCTTGAATAGCCTACGAATACACACCGGAGCATGGTCACTTGGACAAGGTGCCAAACATAGGAACAGGAGTAGGCCATTTAGCCCCTTGAGCCTGTTGCCTCATTCAGTGAGATCATGGCTGATCTGTGACTTATTTCTGCCTTAGCCCCATATCCCTTAATACCTTTAGCAAGAATCTATCACTCAGTTTCAAAATTAACAATTATCTAACATAAATTGCTGTTTGCAGAAGAGAGTTCCAAACTTCTACCACCCTTTTGTGTGAAGAAGTGTTTCCTAATTTCACTCCTGAAAGGTCTGGCTCTAATTTTTGTGCTATGCCCCCCATAGTCCTAGACTCCCCAACTAGCAGAAATAGTTTCTACCAAACTACCCCATCTGTTTCCCTTAATATCTTAAAAACTTCAATCAAATCACCCCTTAATCTTCTAAATTCTAGGGAGTACAATCCTAGTTTGTTTAATCTCTCCGCATAGCTTAACCCTTGGAGTCCTGATAACGTTCTAGCAAACCTACACTGCACTCCCTCCAGGGCCAAAATATCCTTCCAAAGGTGTGGTACCCAGAGTTGCTGACAGTACTCCAGTTGTGGTCTAACCAAGGCTTTGTATAGCTGAAGGATGACATGTACCCCTTGTATTCTATTCCTCTATATATAAAGGCCAGCATTCCATTAGCCTTTTTGATTAAAAGGAGGCTTGTACCTCTGAATCCTACTTTTCAATGGGTCAACAATTTCACAAACCCAGGGGGGAGAAAGCAACAAAAGTGAATGGTTGAAAAAAATAAATTAATGATGCTCCATAACTAATATTTTTATGGTTGACAGTGGTTTGTTAACCTTCAGCAGAGTGTTTCAATATAGATGGAGGTTCAGCTCCAGTTCCACAGTTTGGAGGGACAGATATTTCCCACTCTGATGCAGCACTCCCTCAGTACTGCACAGGAGTGTCAGATTATGTGCTCGAGTATGAAATAGTTTAATGAACGTCAACAGAATATACCAATAAATCATTTCACAGAACACTAACATATATACAAAAGCAAAATACTGCGGATGCTGGAAATCCAAAATCAGAGCAGAAAATGCTGGAAATACTCTGGTCAGGCAGCATCTCTGGAGCGAGAAACAGAGTTGACGTTTCAGGTCGATGATTTTGCATAAGAAATTGAAAATGTTAGAGATATAACAGGTTTTAAGCAAGCACAGAGAAAGGGAAAGAGGGTGAGGGGAGGAAAGAACAAAAGGGAGAGTTTGTGATAGGGTGGAAGGCAGGGATAATTCCATTCATAACTCCTCAGATAATGAAGCAGTCTGTGCCCGAAAGCGGTTAGACCTAGACAACATTCAGGCTTGCGCTGATAAATGGCAAGTAATATTGGCACCATGCAAGTGCCAGGCACTGCTATCTCCAATAAGAGAGAGTCTAACCATCTCCCAGTGATATTCAATCGCATTACCGTTACTGAATTCCCCTACCACCAACATCCTGGGGGTTACCATTGACCAGAAACTTAACTGGACCAGCCATATAAATGCTGTGACTGCAAGAGCAGGTCAGAAGCTGGGTATGCTATGGCAAATGACTCACCTCCTGGCTCCCCAAAGCCTTTCCATCATCTACAAGGTACAAGTCAGGAGTGTGGTGGAATATTCTCCACTTACTTCAATGAGTGCGGTTCCAACAACACTCGAGAAGCTTGACACCATGCAGGACAAAGCAGCAAGCTTGAATAGCACCTCACCCACCACCTTAAACATTTACCTCCTCCACCATCAGTACACAGTGTGTATCATCTGCAAGATGCACTGCAGCAATTTGCCAAGGCATTTTCAACTGCAATTCTGAAACCCATGACCCCTACCACCTAGAAGGACAAGGGAGCAGGCGCATGGGAACACCACCACTTCCGATTGACCCTCCAAGTCATGCACCATCCTGACTTGGAACTATATTGCCATTCCTTCATTGTCGCTGAGTCAAAATCCTGAAACTCCCTACCTAACAGCACTGTGGATGTGCCTTCACCACAGGACCTGCAGCAGCTCAAGAAAGCGGCTCACCTCCATTTTCTCGAGGGCAATTAGGAATGGGCAATAAATGCCACCAAGGCCCACATGCCATGAATGAATTTTTTTAAATGACATAAGAACATAGAATCAGGAGCAGGAGTAGGCCATTCGGCCCTTCGGGCCTGCTCCGCCATTCAAAAAAAGATCATGGCTGATCGTCTAATTCAGTACCCTGTTCCCGCTTTCTCCCCATATCCCTTGATCCCTTTGGCATTAAGAAATATATCTATACCCTTCTTGAATATATTTAATGACTTGGCCTTCACTGCCTTCTGCGGTAGAGAATTCCACAGGTTCACCACCCTCTGAGTTAAGAGATTCCCCTCATCTCAGTTCTAAATGGCATACCCCGTATCCTGAGACTGTGACCCCTGGTTCTGGACTCCCCAACCATCAGGAACATCCTCCCTGCATCTGGCCTGTCTAGTCCTGTTAGAATTTTATCAGTTTCTATGAGATCCCCTTTTATTCTTCTAAACTCTAGTGCAGAAAGGCCTAGTCGACCCAATCTCTCCTCATACATCAATCCTGCCATCCCAGGAATCAGCCGAATAAATCTTTTTTGCACTCCGCCCAAGGCAAGAACATCCTTCCTTAGATAAGGAGACCAAAACTGCGCACACAAGAAATAGGAGCAGGATTAGGCCACTTGGCCCCTCGAGCCTGCTCTGCCATTCAATATGATCATGGCTGATCTGATTGTGGCCTTAACTCCACTTTCCTGCATGCCCCCCATAACCTTTAACTCCCTTGTAGATCAAAAATCTAACTCAGCCTCCACTCATCTCTGTGGTAGAGAATTCCAAAGATTAACGACCCTCAGAAGAAATTCCTCTTCCTCCTCCAATTTAAAAGGGAAACCCCCTTAATTTGAAACTGTGCCTCCTAGTTCTAGATTTCCCCCAGGAGGGGAAACATCCTCTCAGCATCTACCCTGTCAAGGTCCCTCAGGATCTTTTATGTTTCAATAAAATCACCTCTCATTCTTCTAAACTTCAATGAGTATGGGCCCAACCTGCTCAACCTTTCCTCATAAGACAACACCTTCATCCTAGGAATCAGCCTAATGAACCACCTTTTGCCTCAAATGCAAGTATATCCCTTCTTAAATAAGGAGACCAAAATTGTACTCAGTGCTCTACTTGTGGTCTCACCAACGCCTTGTACAGTTGTAGGAAGACTTCCCTACTTTTATATTCCATTCCCCTTGCAATAAAGGCCAATATTCTATTAGGTTTCCTAATTACTTGCTGTACCTGCATGCTAGCTTTTTGTGATTCGTGTATGAGGACACCCAGATCCCTCTGTACCTCAGCATTCTGCAGTCTCTCTCCATTTAAATAATCTGCTTTTCTATTCGTCCCACCAAAGTGGACAACTTCACATTTTCCCATATTGTACTCCATCTGCCAATTTTTTTCCCACTCACCTAACCTATCTATATCCCTTTGCAGACTCTTTGTTTCCTCCTCACAACTTGCTTACCTGCCTATCTTTGTATCCCTTCATCCAAATCATGAATATAGATTAATTCGTTTATTTTATTTATTTAGAGATACAGCACTGAAACAGGCCCTTCGGCCCACCGAGTCTGTGCCGACCAACAACCACCCATTTATACTAACCCTACAGTAATCCCATATTCCCTACCACCTACCTACCTACACTAGGGGCAATTTACAATGGCCAATTTACCTATCACCTGCAAGTCTTTATCTGTGGGAGGAAACCGGAGCCCCCGGCGAAAACCCACGCGATCACAGGGAGAACTTGCAAACTCCGCACAGGCAGTACCCAGAATTGAACCTGGGTCCCTGGAGCTGTGAGGCTGTGGTGCCAACCACTGCGCCACTGTGCAGCCCCAGTAATTACAGTTTGCCAAGCTGAAAAAGACCCAAGGTTGCAACCAATGCATCCACTATCTGTGCAGCCACTTCTTTTAAGACTCTAGGATGCAGGCCATCAGGTCCAGGGGACTTGTCAGCCTTTAATCCTATTAGTTTTCCTAGTACATTTTCTCTAGTCATAGTGATTGTTTTAAGTTTCTCTTGTTCAAAGTCTCTGCCATTTCCTTGTTTCCCATTATTAATTCCCTAGTCTCAGTGGCAGCAGTGTGTACCATCTACAAGATGAACTGCAGCAACGCACCAAGGGTCCTTAGACAGCACCTTCCATACCCATGACCTCTACCACTTAGAAGGACAAGGGCAGCAAATGCATGGGAACACCACCACCTGCAGGTTCCCCTCCAAGCCACACACCATCCTGACTTGGAACTATATCACCGTTCCTTCACTGTCGCTGGGTCAAAATCCTGGAACTCCCTTCCTAACAGCACTGTGGGTATACCTACCCGACATGGACTGCAGCAGTTCAAGAAGGCAGCTCACCACCACCTTCTCAAGGGCAATTAGGGATGGGCAATAAATGCTGGCCTGGCCACATCCCATGATTGAATAAAAAAAAGTCTCATCCTCTAAGGGACCAATGTTTATTTTAGCTATTCTCTTCCTTTTTGTATACTTGTAAAAGTTCTTACTATCTGTTTTATATTTCTTGTTAGTTTATTCTCATTCTATTTTCTTTTTTTTTAGTTATCCTTTGCTGGTTTCTAAAATGTGCCCAATCTTCTGGCCTATGACTAATCTTCACAGCATTGTACGCCTTTTCTTTCAATTTGATACCATCCTTAACTTCCTTAGTTAGCCATGGGTGGTTCATCCTCCTCATGGAGTCTTTCCTTCTCAATGGAATATATCTTTGTTGAGAGTTATGAAATATCTCCTTAAATGTCTGCCACTGCTTATCTGCCGTCTTATCTTTTAACCTATTTTCCCAGTTCACGGTAGCCAACTTTGTCTTCATACCTTTGTAATTGCCATTATTTAAGTTTAAGACACTAGTTTCAGACCCAAATCATTTACTCTCAGACTCTCATGTTATGATCATTCTCTTCCCTCGAGGATCCTTTACCATAAAGATCATTCATTAATCCTGGCTCATTACACATTACCAAGTGTTACGACCACGGCGGGAGCAACGCACTGTCAATTCAGTCCCATCACTCCACAGTTTGCAGCATATTATTAAAGTTTTCCCACCCAAATGGAAAACAGCCAGATTAAACACTCTAGTAACCCCCGAATAAAACAGACCAAACCAGGTATCTTCAGACAACAACAAATTAACTATTTATTAAAACTAAATCTTAAACACTATTAACATAAACCTGTGTCTAAAGACCTTATAACTTCTTATTTTAACCTAACTTCCCCATTCACACACATGCACTCAAAAATCATGGTTAACCGGTTTCAAAAGTGGTGTTTTTAAAGAATTAGCTGTTTCTTAAGAATAAATAAGTCTTTGTGGGTTGCGTTCCTGATGGATGAGATATTCTAATGTGAAAATAATCAAAATGCTACTTGAAGTCTCCACATGGATTTGATGAAATTGTCTGATAATAGGCATTCAAAACACTTCGGCTGCAGCAGGCATCAAACACCGGTGATTCCAGAAAATACAATCAGTCAAGAGAGATTTAATCTTGAAGCAAATCCTTCCTGGCTTGGAAGTAAAGAAAAGGAGTTTTACTACCTTCAACAATACAAATGGTGTCTGAAAAGAAAGGGCTTTTTCCCCTCCTCAACAGACAATCAACTTGGCCTGTAGCTCCCTGTAGAATTTTTGCTGAGAGAAAATAGACAGCTCTTCAGTAGCATGCCTCACTGGAAAGTCTCTCAAAACAAACTGGTTCAGACCAATTTTTGCCAGTTTTACACACAGTCAAATTGAAACATTATATCATGTGACCTCTCCTGCTGTTGCCTGGGTTACAAAATGCAGCTGTGGCACACTGTGCCCCAGAAATGCAAAACTTCTCTCTCTCTCTCAAAGATGCACTGTTTTTAACAGAGTCTTAAAGGCACACTGTTTTAATCCGAAGAGAAAAATAATACATGTTCGTGACACCAAGTCTAAAATAGCCTGTTCCCTGGTTGGTTCCAGAATGTATTATTCTAAGAAACTGATCCTAATATACTCTATGAACTCATCCTCAAGGTTATCTGTGCCAATTTGATTTGTCCAATTGATATAAAGATTAAAATCACCCATGATTATTGCTGTACCTTTCTAGTATGCCCCAATTATTTCTTGATATATACTCTGTGCTACTGTGTTGCTACTGTTACGGGGCCTATAAACAACTCCCACCAGTGACATCTTTCCCTTGCAATTGCTTACCTCCACCCAAACTGATTCTCTACCTTGATCTTCTGAGCCAAGATCATTTCTCACTACTGTACTGATCTCATCCTTTATTAACAGAGCTACTCCACCTCCTTTTCCTTTCTTCCGATCTTCCGAAATGTCAAATACCCTTGAATATTCAGTTCCCAGGCTTGGTCACCTTGCAACCACGTCTCTATACTGGCTATCAGATTATACCCATTTATTTCTATTTGTGCTGTCAATTCATCTATCTTGTTATGAAGGTCATGTGCATTCAGATAAAGATCCTTTAATTCTGTCTTTTTACCATTTTTCTCTACGGTGACCTTATTTGCTGGTGCACTCTTATGTTTGTACACTTTGTCTTTTCCTGTCACACTTTAGTCATCATTACCCATATCACTACCCTGCACGATTGCCTTGTTCTTTCTCATTAACTTTCTAAATTTCCCTTCACCTCAACACTCCCTCCCCCCAACCCCCCATCCCCTTCACTATATATTTTAAAGCCTATAGGCCTAATATTTGAGTCGCCAGGATGCTGGTCACAGTCCTGCTCTTTAATTTAGCCCCTAGCTGCTCATACTCCATCAACAGAGCCTCCTTTCTTAGTCTTACCTATGTCATTGGCACCTACATGGACCACGACAATTGGATCCTTCCCCTCCCACTCCAAGTTCCTCTCCAGCCCCGAGGAAATGTTCTTAACATTAACAATGGGCAGGCATCACAGCATTCAGGACTCATGCTCATGAACTCAGGCTGCAGAGAACAGTATCTATCCCCCTGACTATACTGTCCCCTACTACTGCAAAATTCCTTTTTACTCCCCCCACTTGAATGGCCCCCTGCACCAGAGTGCTGTGTCAGTTTATTCATCCTCCCTGCAGTCCTTGCTGTCATCCACACAGGCTGCAAGAATCTCGTACTTATTGGACAAGTGCAAGGGCTGAGGCTTCTCCATTGCTACCTTCTGGATTCTCATACCTGCCTCACTTGTAGTCATACCCTCTTGTCCCTGATCACCGACTAAATCTGAAATACCTAACCTAAAGGGGTGTGACTGTCTCCCGGAACAAAGTGTCCAGGTAACTTTCCTCCTCGCTAATGTATCGCAGTATCCAAAGCTCAGACTCTAGCTCACCAACTGTGAGCTGAAGTTCTTCAAGCTGCAGACACTAGCTGCAGATGTGATTGCTTTGGATCACACTGGTGTCTACCAGCTCCTACACGCTGCAGCTGCAACACATCATCTGTCCTGCCATGTCTATTTTATTGTATTTGACTAATTAGGGTTTCAAGTTTTGAAACATCACTCAATGAATATTTGTAGTTATACAACTTAATATAACTAGTTAAGCTATAAATTTAATGCAGTACTTGTATCTCCCTGTTCTAGTTTAAAGAGCTTCGTGGGCGGAGTCTCCCTGTGCAGAGGTTGAAAGCCCACGCTGCAGCCACAGAGCTTAGGGTGTGGCAGAGGTCCAGTGCTGCAGGCACAGAAGACCTGCATTGTTTTTTTCCCTGAAGGAAAGCAAGTTAAAGGAAAATAATTTAAGGGGAAATCTCTGGCAAAAAGATTTTTGTGAGCAAGAAATTTTGACACCATGACTACAAAATAACCAGCCATGAATTGGAGGTTCCAGAGGTCCTTCTCGAATTCCAACTATTTCAACGGCATATGGAATTATGCTTTTTAGATTTTGCAGTCACAAAACTCAACAAGTAATGAAAGTAAAGATAGCAATTCGCGATGATGGTCTCCATCGCATCAACGCTTCTGGACTGTCGGAAGCAGACCAGAAAGGCCCATCTAAACTCTGAACAACACTGAAGACCAATTCAGAGTCCAGGTCAACTTCAGGATTCATCGACTCGAACTGATGGCCTATAGACAACAGCTCAAAGAAAGTTGACCAGTTTGTCAGTAGATGTTGTAAGACAAAAATTTCTTTACTGATCTCGTGAATTGTTATGATTCAGAGTTCACTGAATATACGAAGCGAGCTGGGAATATATACAAGGTTTGGAGCAGCAACAACCAGAGGTGAAGTGGCCAAAGCACCTTGACAGGGCAAGGCATGCAGTAAGTGCGGTCTAATGCATCAGCCACGTAAATATCCTGCGTTCAGAGATACCTGCAAGACATGTGGTCTAAAGGGACACTGGGCAAGACTGTGTAGAAAACCTGGCAGTTAAGAAGCGGTCAGAAGCCACAGCAAACCACAGTTTAATAAAAAAACCAGACACCGCCTAGTGGCAATGATTTAAAAAAAGTTCACTGCCTACCCCATGGACATGCCTGTGCTTGAACTGGTACTCAAAGACCTGGGTGGCAAAGAAGGCACTGAAAGTGAACAAGCTTTCCATATGGTGATAGTCATAGAGCACATGGATGTAGGCACACAACTGCCAGCCTTCACCACAGTCAAAATTATATCTCCTAACAAAAGTGGCAAGCACAAGCTATGACTGATGATAGATACTGAGGTAAGCACCATCATTTTACCACTGTGGGTGCTCAAAGACATAACTAGCAAAGTGTGAATCTATGTTACAGCCAACAAGAGCTAGACTCACTGCATATAATGGTTTGCCAGTCTGCTGCATGGGAGCATTGATAAGTGCAGATATGGAAGCTCTGCATGGTCACCATATCTTCTATGTTGTTGAAACCAATGGTCCAGCAGTAGCAGGACTACCATCATGCAGTGCACTCTGAATCATAACAATTCATGAGATCAGTAAAGCGCCAATGCTTGGTAATCAATGTATGTGTGACCCCATTGAGTCTATTCAAGATCTGCAACAGAAATACCCAGATAGATTTAACACCGTGGGCAGTTTTATAGGAGATGCTGTTCTTCACCTGAAAGACAGCGCCGTTCCCTCCATAGATCCAACACAGAAGTGCAGTGTCCACATAAAGGACAAGTTAATGGCGGAGCTTGACATGATGGAACACAAAGGGATTATTCACAGTGTTCAGCAACACACTAACTGCTGTAGCTCTATAACCACGATAATTAAGAAAGATGATATCATTAGTGTACGCTTGGATCCCAGAAGATTGAATCAAGCACCCAAAAGATGTCCTCACAAGAATTTTACTCGAGAAGAGTTCAAACGAAGGTTTGCTAGAGTCACGTTCGTCTCAAAGTTGGATGCAAAACATGGATACTGGTTAGTCCATCTTTCTGAAGATTAACAGGAACTAACAACTTTCAGAATACCATTTGGGAGCTATTGCTTTCTAGAGTTACCATTCAGTCTGTCAGCGAATCGAGACCTGTTCCAACAGCATTGGAATTGCATTACCAAGAGTGTTCCTGGCTGTTTTTGCATTGCGGATGACAGAGCGGTCATGGGAAGTACCAAGGAAGGGCATGATAAAAAATCTTCACATTCTAATGGAGAAAGCTGGAAGAGAAGGTCTCGTGTTTAATGGCAAAAAATATGCCATCAATGTGAGCCATATTAATTTTTTTGGTTCAACCTATTCTGGCAGTGGAATACGACCAGTTTCCAGTAAAGTTGACAATATGCAATCAATGCCTTCTGGTTAAGATAAAGACGATTTACAGAGATCTTTGGGTTTGTTTAACTTCTTAGCCCCATATATCTCAAATTTCTCTGAGAAAGCATCATCATTTTTTGAACTTCTTGAGAGATACACCATTCTTGTGGCACGAAGATCATCAGCACACGTTCAATTTGTTAAAAGTCACTTCCTGCTGAAATATGTTTACAATATTACGACCCAAGGAAAGACACTACCCTCGAAATAGATGCTTCACAAAAGGGTCTCCGAGCACGTCTGTTATACGAAGGTAGACCAATTGTGTTCAGTTCTAAAACTTTGTCGCTCACTGAGGCGAACTATTCAGACATAGAATGAGAAACATTGGCATTAGTGTTCAGTATCACCAGGTTCCATGCATACCTATTTGGCAAATGCTTTGTTGTTGAGACTGATCACAATCCGCTGGCAATGATTTGGCAAAAACCACTCAACAGCAACCACCTCGACTCCAAAGACTATTAATCAAGGTAAAAGGGCATGACTGTGAGGTTCAATATAAGCCTGGAAACCTCATGGCTACATCTGACATGTTGAGCAGGCTACCCAACCCCAAGAAGCAGAAGATATACCCTTGGATGTCCAAGTGGATGAAGTAGATGTGGAACTAGAAGATGTGTACAACATTGACCTAATGCGGTTTGGACAGAAAAAACATTAAGAGCGCCAAGATGAGACTTCCACAGATCCTGTCCTAAGGGAATTCTGACAGCTCATCAGTGGATGGACAGATACAATGCAAGAGGTATCCACTGACCTTAGAACCTTTGGCCATATTGTGACAAATTAGGGATATCTCGTGCAGTCATTTTCAAAGGCAGAAAAGTACTGATACCAAAAGTGCTTTGTCAAGGTATCCTTACACAATTACATCAAGGCCACATGGGCATTGAAAGGCCAAAACCACTTGCACGTGAGACAGGGATGAATAACAACGTAGACTGAGCAGTGAGGATATGCGATGCATGTCAAGAGCATCAACTGAGCCAACACAGAGAGCCACTTCATCCTCATGATGGTCCATCACATCCATAGTCAAGAATAGCTACTGACTTACTTACTGTCAGTTGTGATGACTTCTTACTTATTACTTACCACAAATTTCCTATCATTCGCTTATTGACGGGTACATCAAGTGTATCGGTAACAAACACAAGAAGTGCAATTTTCAGTCTTTTTGTTCCCCAGAGGGGACAGTGTTGGATAATGGTTCATAGTACCCCGGTAAGCCATTTTAAGACACGTGTGCAAAGTGGATTATAAATCACAGACTGTCGTCTCCACGCTATCCAAGGCCAAATGGGCTGGCAGAAAGGATGGTGCAGATGGTTCACTAATGTCCTTTAGGGAAGGAAATCTGCTGTCCTTACCTGGTCTAGCCTACATGTGACTCCAGACCCACAGCAATGTGGTTGACTCTTATATGCCCTCTGAAATGGCCTAGCAAGCCACTCAGTTGTATCTAACCACTACGAAGTCAATAAAAAGGAATGAAACCGGACGGACTACCCGGCATCGACCTAGGCACCGGAAACGACAACAGCAAACTCAGCCCTGTCGGACCCTGCAAAGTCCTCCTTACGAACATCTGGGGGCTTGTGCCAAAGTTGGGAGAGCTGTCCCACAGACTAGTCAAGCAACAGCCTGACATAGTCATACTCATGGAATCATACCTGACAATGTCCCAGACACTGCCATCACCATCCCCGGGTATGTCCTGTCCCACCAGCAGGACAGACCCACCAGAGGTGGTGGCACAGTGGTATACAGTAGGGAGGGAGTTGCCCTGGGAATCCTCAACATCGACTGTGGACCCCATGAAGTCTCATGGCATCAGATCAAACATGGACAAGGAAACCTCCTGCTGATTACCACCTACCGCCATCCCTCAGCTGATGAGTCAGTACTCCTCCATGTTGAACAGCACTTGGAGGAAGCACTGAGGGTGGTGAGGGCACAGAATGTACTCTGGGTGGGGGACTTCAATGTCCATCACCAAGAGTGGCTCGGTAGCACCATTACTGACCGAGCTGGCCGAGTCCTAAAGGACATATCTGCTAGACTGGGTATGCGGCAGGTGGTGAGGGAACCAACAAGAGGGAAAAACATACTTGACCTCGTCCTCACCAATCTGCCTGCTGCAGATACATCTGTCCATGACAGTATTAGTAGGAATGACCACCGCACAGTCCTTGTGGAGACCAAGTCCCGCCTTCACATTGAGGATACCCTCCATCGTGTTGTGTGGCACTACCACCGTGCTAAATGGGATAGATTTCGAACAGATCTAGCAATGCAAAACTGGGCATCCATGAGGCGCTGTGGGCCATCAGCAGCAGCAGAATTGTACTCAACCACAATCTGTAACCTCATGGCCCAGCATATCCCCCACTCTACCATTACCATCAAGCCAGGAGACCAACCCTGGTTCAATGAAGAGTGCAGGAGGGCATGCCAGGAGCAGCACCAGGCATACCTCAAAATGAGGTGTCAACCTGGTGAAGCTTCAACACAGGACTATCTGCGTGCCAAACTGCGTAAGCAGCATGCATGCTTAGACAGAGCTAAGCGATCCCATAACCGACGGATCAGATCTAAGCTCTGCAGTCCTGCCACATCCAGCCATGAATGGTGGTGGACAATTAAACAACTAACTGGAGGAGGTGGCTCCACAAATATCTCCATCCTCGATGATGGAGGAGCCCAGCACATCAGTGCCAAAGATAAGGCTGAAGCATTTGCAACAATCTTCAGCCAGAAGTGCCAAGTTGATGATCCATCTCGGCCTCCTCCTGAAGTCCCCAGCATCACAGATGCCAGACTTCAGCCAATTCGATTCACTCCGTGTGATATCAAGAAACGACTGAAGGCACTGGATACTGCAAAGGCTATAGGCCCTGACAATATTCCGGCAATAGTACTGAAGACCTGTGCTTCAGAACTTGCCGCGCCCCTAGCCAAGCTGTTCCAGTACAGCTACAACACTGGCATCTACCCTGCAATGTGGAAAATTGCCCAGGTATGTCCTGTACACAAAAAGCAGGAATAATCCAACCCGGCCAATTACCGCCCCATCAGCCTACTCTCACTCATCAGTAAAGTGATGGAAGGTGTCATCAACAGTGCCATCAAGCGGCACTTGCTTAGCAATAACCTGCTCAGCGATGCTCAGTTTGGATTCCGCCAGGGCCACTCAGCTCCTGACCTCATTACAGCCTTGGTTCAAACATGGACAAAAGAACTGAACTCAAGAGGTGAGGTGAGAGTGATTGCCCTTGACATCAAGGCAGCATTTGACTGAGTATGGCATCAAGGAGCCCGGGCAAAACTGAGGTCAACGGGAATCGGGGGAAAAACCCTCCGTTGGCTGGAGTCATACCTAGCGCAAAGGAAGATGTTTGTGGTTGTTGGAGGTCAATCATCTGAGCTCCAGGACATCACTGCAAGGTAGTTCCTCAGGGTAGTGTCCTAGGCCCAACCTTCTTCAGCTGCTTCATCAATGACCTTCCTTCAATCATAAGGTCAGAAGTGGGGATGTTTGCTGATGATTGCACAATGTTCACCATTCGTGACTCCTCAGATACGGAAGCAGTCTGTGTAGAAATGCAGCAAGACCTGGTCAATATCCAGGCTTGGGCTGATAAGTGGCAAGTAACATTCGCGCCACACAAGTGCCAGGCAATGACCATCTCCAACAAGAGAGAATCTAACCATCTCCCCTTGACATTCAATGGCATTACCATCGCTGAATCCCCCACTATCAACATTCTCGGGGCTACCTTTGACCAGAAACTGAACTGGAGTAGCCATATAAATACTGTGGCTACAAGAGCAGGTCAGAGGCTAGGAATCCTGAGGTGAGTAACTCACCTCCTGACTCCCCAAAGCCTGTCCACCATCTACAAGGCACAAATCAGGAGTGTGATGGAATACTCTCCACTTGCCTGGATGGGTGCAGCTCCAACAACACTCAAGAAGCTCGACACCATCCAGGACAAAGCAGCCCGCTTGATTGGCACCCCATCTACAAACATTCACTCCCTCCACCACAGATGCACTGTGGCAGCAGTGTGTACCATCTACAAGATGCACTGCAGCAATGCACTAAGGCTCCTTAGACAGCACCTTCCAAACCCGCGACCTCTACCAACTCGAAGGACAAGGGTAGCAAATGCATGGGAACACCACCACCTGCAAGTTCCCGTCCAAGTCACACACCATCCTGACTTGGAACTATATTGCCTTTCCTTCACTGTCGCTGGGTCAAAATCCTGGAACTCACTTCCTAACAGCACTGTGGGTATACCTACCCCACATGGACTGCAGCGGTTCAAGAAGGCAGCTCACCACCACCTTCTCAAGGGCAATTAGGGATGGGCAATAAATGCTGCCCTGGCCAGCGACGCCCAAATCCCGTGAATGAATTTTTAAAAAGATGGTATAGTCGCTAATTTTTAAATACAAGGAGACCAATCAAGACATTCAGATAGCAATGTTGCATCTATGAGCAACACCACTAGATATGAGATTACCATCCCCAGCAGAGATCACATTCGAAAGGCAAGTCAGGACCATTCTTCCAAGTCATCATCTGATCAGATCGTCGTCAGTCCAAGATAAATTATTGGTAAGACAAGAAAATGAAAATCAGATATGACAAAATACAGGCATGGAGTTACCTTCTTTGCATGTAGAACAGACAGTCAGAGTGATCCACTTGCAAGAGAAGACATGGTTCCCTGTGGAAGTGTCAAAGATCTGTAATGAGCCATGATCATATAAGGTAACCACCACGAATGGAGCAACGTTAAGGAGGAATAGATGTCAGCTGAGAGTTATCCAACAACATCATACCTAACACTCCTGTAGAGTCAAGAACACATTCACATTCAAGTGCTGAGAGTGGAATTAGGGAAGATGACCCATATAACACTCAAGTACAAGATAATTGTCAGTCTAAACCTACGAGTCAAGAGAAAAGAATTGATAATTCCAGATTTCAGTAAAGTTTCACTGTTACCAGATCAGGTCGAGTCAGCAGACCACCTGTACATTTCAGAATACTTGAATAATTAATGTGAATGCCCATTCATTTGTAAATACAGCTCACCATTATCCTATTTCATTATGTACATAGCCTATAACTTGTGTAAATTTCCATTTAAGGAAAGAGGAACATTGTGATGTTGCTTTAACTGCTTTAATACTAGTTAACATACTACTGAATATATAAATAGTTTAGTATACATCACAGGAAGTGATGCAAACTAACGTGATATAGTAGTTGAAGCAGCGTTAGCAGGTATCATGCGTATTGAACAGCGCTGCTGTATTTTTGTTCTGTAATAAAGAACCCTTCATTTAATTGGTACATTTGTGTTGAGAACCCAATAACACAACTTCCATTGGGGATTCAACAACATAACATTGGTTTATGAGGTGTCATTACAGTACATTGATCCCCACATGCATAGTATGCCTTTTAGATAAAGATATTTGAGGTGAGTTCACTGCTTGTGGACAGCATGACAAATAGTTCAAACCACTCACTTGGAATGAAACACTGATATACTGGCACCCAGAGGCAGCATGAGCAAGGTGTACATGCAGTCTTCAGTGAGCTCCAGAATGATGCACGTGGCACCTAAACTACACAGATGCCACATGCAAATCGATCATATTGAACAAGAGGATGCTGGTGGGAAGAACCTTCAAAGGTCTGATTTTCAGGTTCTGTAATCTGGCAGTGTTGAGTGTCTTCCTTCATTGTGGAAGAATCATCACAAGGATTGCAGTGGTTCAAGGAGAAAACCCACCACCACTTTCTCAGGGCAGCAAGAGATGGGTAATAAATATGGCCTTGCCAGCATCATGCACATCCTGTAAAGGAGGAACGTTCCATTTCTCGGAACTAACATACCCATACTTTAAGGAGTCAGTTCACTTTTTCAGGGGGAAAAATGCAATTAAGGAGCTCTGTGGGCTTTGTTCTTTGTTGGTATTAAATTATAACTTGGACAGAATATGAAATGAGGTCACGTCCTTTTAAATGAGAAATTGGTTATATTATATCATTGTATCATGGTAGTGTGTTCCAGGTGAGCCACTGCAGTTCAGTGGAGTTGGCTGAGATTAGTTGGCGACAGCAATAAACTGACTTATTTTTTTAAAAGACTAGTTTACCTTCTGTTTGTCTGTGACATTTGTGACTGAATTTGGAGAGCAATAGTAATAGTGCTAACTGAAGTGAGTCATCTCTTTTCAGCATGCCTTAGGCTTTGCTACTTTGTATAGGTTTTATATATTTGTGCCATTAGACATTCCTGATTACATAATTTGATATACCTGAGGGTCTCTCTTTAGTCAAACCAGTGCTCTCCCGCCTTCTTGTCATGTCACACTAGTATCCGTACAACCGTCTTCATCACCATCCACCTTTAGGAAGAGAAAAAGTGACATTTGTCAAAACTTTTCAAAATAAGACTCAGAAGCTGCAAGCACCACTGTACCGGTGGTCAGTTTAAGCAGAATCCATAGACCCACTGTTCATGATGATATTTAGTAAGTGGCCTTTTATTAACAAGCTGTGTTATAATAATTTTAGGGGTACATCACGAAAGAGATTTTTATTCTTGGAGAGGTCTGCCTAAAAGTAGTTTTTTTCACATGTACCATTCCGTCAAGATCAAGTGTAGCTTTCAGTGGGGTTACAGGCTAAAGGATAATTCGACATTTGTTCTCATTTTTATATTTTCATTATCCATTGCCTCCACTGGTGGGAGGGTATCATTACAGCATGGCAAATTTAAATAGATAATTGCCATTATAAATGCAGATATAGAAATTTACAATGCCAAACTTGTCAGGAATGTACAAGCATATTGTTTTAATATTTAGTAAATATTTTAGTGTGTATACTATTTAATATAAGAGAATATACCCCACTAAGTCAGATGAAGAACTAGAATGTTGGTTATCTATTATTGGGTTTTCTATTAAACAAAATAATATGCTTGTTTCGTAACTCTGTCTCTTGCTTTACTACCATGTTTCTTCAGTCTAGAAATACTGTGGCAATCTTTGCATAATGCTTTTCTGACTGTTACTTTAACACCCTTGTTAAATGTTTGTCCACTAACGAGGCCAACAGTAATTTCTAGGTTTTGATTTTAAAAGGAAATACAAATGTAATTGTGCAGTATAAATATAGCTCTTGTGCTTTCCATCAAAAGACAGTTGCGTATTTCCTTGTGGATTTATCTGCCTTTTGGATGAGGCATTAAACCGAGGCCCCTTCTGCCCTCTTAGATGGATATAAAAGGTTCCATGGCATTATTTTGAAGAAAAGCAGGAGAGTTATCCCCAATATCCTGGCCAATTATTATTCCTCAACCACCAAAAACAGATAGTCTGGTCATTATCGTTTGCTGTTTGTTGGACTGCACACAAATTGGCTGCTGTGTTTCTTTTATTACGACAGTGATTATACTTAAAGTACTTAATTGGGACATCCAAAGGCCATGAAAGGCACGAAAGAAATTAATAGAAATTCTTTTTTATCAAAACCCACTAATTACAGCCTTATTCCAGCTCTATAACAGCCTCTAACTCCACTACTTTTTATCATCTCGATTTTTATTGAGTGGTCTTCATTATTGGGCAGTAAAAGCAGTGGTGATGTAGCAATTTTGCCATCCTGTGCTTTTTGGGACAAGGACCTTGGCCTCTAAAACAAAGGAGTTAATGCACTCCGTGTACCTGCCATTACACTCCTGAAACTGATCAAACCTCTGTGAACACAAAGCTTCAATTTTATGCTGTCCGCAAAAAATTTTAAAGGATAACGCACATTTCTATTTACGAATATTTGTTGTGTAAAATAAATGCAGAATGACATGTGATACAAATATTTGTCTCTTTCAGGAAGTTCGGAAAGAACGGATTGCACTGGAGTCTCAGTTGGAGCACCTTCGACCAGTCCCCCACACGTGACCTCATCTTCCAGCTCGTCACAGATATGGGAACTCAGAGGCTCAGTCATGAGGACAGAGTACAGACTAAAATTCTGGATAGAACAGGGCAAGCATAAGCACAATATGGACCACTGTGACACAATGACCTCTCCCTCAATGCCGTCATTTTTATAACAAAATGTTTCAGCGCAGAAGCAGAAAAATATATCCAATACAAACACCTGCATTTGCATTTTCAAATGATGTTTGTGCTTCAAACAACTGAACATTTTCAATCTGTTCCAGCTATCTTGTGTGACAGATAATAGAGCAAATCTTTTACACGGTTACCATTGGCTTCCTTTCAAAGCACAATCTGTGTCATTAGTGTCTCTTACATGTATTGTAAACCCAAACGTATTATAAATGGGAAGGAAGGCAAATGGAGCAATCCGGGATTTTGTGAAAGCATATTTTTAACTTTTGCAGTACTTTGCCAAATGATGCGCTCACTTCAGATCGAAAAAATGTGATCAACATTATTCTTCCCCACCCCGCAACATTTGTTGCACTTCATGAAATGCTTTTAGTCATTTTCTTTTTCAAATTGCAATATTCATTAATTATATTATGAATCATGCAAAAAGTACGCTTTTTCTAAGGAAATTTATAAAGGAGATAAGATGAACATTAAAGTGGGTGTTTTCTCTTTGGTGCTAGGTGTTACATATGTTTTATATTTCCATAAATTCTAGTTTTCTTTTGGTGGTGAAGCATTAAGTGTTTGAGAAGCTGCATGCTATCTGCAATGATGGGCATCTTGTAGTTGTAATTTAAAGTTCTGTGCTGCTCATATGTGGACTTATGGTTATTTAGACAAAACAGCAAAAGAATTTCACTTAATAAGAGGGAAACCTTTTCTGGGAGTGGCATGCTTGTACTCAGTTCAACTGCCTAATGTATGCACCCATTAGGGCACAATGGTTCACATGATAACTGTCACTTTTATACATGCCTTTTTCATACTTGTGCCTCATATTTATGTGCAATATTTGTAATTCTGAATTATACATAATAAGGAATGATTGTTTAACTAGAGGTGTCAGGGATTGTAGGACTTAAAATATTTTCTTCTGAATAGCAGCTCGTGCTACTGCTTGATAAACGATTTCAGAGTTGGTAGTACACTGTTGAAATAAATCTGCCAAAGTTTCTAAAAATTGCGTGTACCTGCTTGTATTATATAGGTGGCATTTTAAACAGGCCCTGTGAACACAGTGGTCCTACAGTTCTGCTGCTGCTCTGGAAGACTCCTGCCATAAGTTTGGCAGGAGCCCATTGGAGTGGTTGCAACCCTAGCCAGATGTCCTGAACTTTAAAACAGCCTTCAGTTATGGAAACGCTGGAGAGACACGATGAGTCTATTCAGACTTGTAAAATATCAACTATGAAAAACAACAATCTGTTGGGTATGTGGCAAGATGATGCTCCAATTGGGTCAAATATCTTGCTTCAGTGGAAGAAATGGTTTGCCTCATGCGCAAGAAGGCATAGGAGATTAACTAACTTGCAAGTCTATCTTAATGCAAATTTCTTCCTCTAACTGTAGACATCAGATACATTTACTTTAGTCTTGTGCTTGCATAATACAGGATAACAAATTGATAGCAATGACTTCAAATACAGTTAAGAGATGTTGAGGTTCAGTGCAATTTTTGCTTGAACTGTTTGAGACTTCAGTGTGTTGCTCCCTTGAGGCACACTGCTAGATATCTAGTACCCTATTAGAATATATTCTGCAATATTATTTCTCGGTAAGAAAATGCTAATGCTCAGAAATTACATCATGTTTGGTTAGGATCATGTTTTAACATGGGGCTCTGGATATGGACATCCGGTGGGTGACACAAAGGGACCCCTAATGGATGGTACATGACAGCATCAGAGCCCATGTGAAGCGATTGCTGGCTTGCACTTACTCCCAGACACCCATTGTTCTCTGTTTTATTTGAACAGTCATTCAATCAGTCATGTAGTTATTATACATCTAGTGTTTCGTACACCCCTATCTGACAATCTGCATACTTTCCCATAAACTATTGAAGAAGTAGACTGCCTGCTTTGTGCTGCTGTAACATTCAGTTTCATAATAAATCCACTGTAATGCATTGAGAAGCACTTGATGCATAGCATTTCTAACATGAACTACCCATTTGGTAAATACTCGCATACAAAAAGTGTTTTCATCTGTCAGATACAATTTAAACAAAAGAGATCACAGTCAGCCAATGACTTTTGCTCTCCCTAGTTCTTTCACTTGTGCATTTTCAATTTAGTCCTGATGTCATGAGCAGTGCCCCTTTATTACTGTAGGATTCAGCCTGGTGCAAAATGTTGTGATTTGAGATTTATCACTTTTTATTTTGGTATTCACACCAGTAAAATTATCGGCAAGAGGAATTTCATCACTCCTCTAACCCCACTCTCACCCAACACCTCCCCAGTACAGAACAGTAGGGAAGTGACTATGAAGAGTTACAGATACCCACAACTCTCTCAGTCTAGCCATTTATGATAAACTCTGATAAACATTTCTATTTGAGCAATGGAGCCATATCAAATATTTGGCACACACTCTTGCGGAAAGTTTGTTCCAACCCTAGTACCAATTTTAAAACAATGGACAGAATTCTCACCTAACATGGTATTGTTGCTGAGCTTAGTGAAGGCTCGTTGTATTTGGCCTGGGTACAAAAACTTGTATTTTATATACCCTCCAGCACCAGTCACTTTTGTTTAGATACTTTAACTTCCATGGTTTTCTGATCTGTATGGAGCTTCCACAGCTTGTGCTGCATTTACCCATTCAATCTTTTGAGGGAGCAATATCATTAGATTCACTGCTGGTTGGATATCTTCATTTTGCACGGTCAACATTTTTGTTTGTTCTGGTTCTGGCCAAGCGTGATCAGTCTGTAATCAGGACGGTGAACTCCAGCAAATGTATAGTGTTCATAATTATATAGCCTGTTTCTGTGCCGTAAATTCTATTCGGTTCAACTGGTCTGTATGCTAGTGTTCGTGCTCCACATGAGCCTCTAATCATTGTATATCAATGGTGAAATATAAATAATAAAAGTACAACCTACCTTAGCCCGCCTGCCTCATTCTGCCAGAGGAGTTTACAGCACAGAAGGTTATTCAGTCTATGCTAGTTCTTTGCAAGAGCCGTTCAACTCTAATCCCACTGCTGGGTTCTTTCCCTATAGTCCTGTAGCATCATCTGCTCCAAATATTTACTCAATTTTCTCTTGAAGGATGCAGTGGTCTATGCCTCAACCACGTCCTGTAGCAAAATATTCCATGAGCAGTGAACCCTTGTGCAAAGAAATTTATCTGGAACCATACCTCAATTTGAATCAGTGTATTCAGGAGGAAGATGTGCATTAATACAAGTACCTCTCAGAAATTCTTCAAAGGGCTTTACATACAATGAGTTGTAGTGACTGTTATGTAGGCAAAATTATCACCACTTCATGAACAGCACGATCCCACAAACAAGAATGAGATGAATGACCAGTTGGTCTGTTTTTACTGATGGTTACATAACTAAAATCTAGTCTGTAGGTGAGAAAAAGGCCGGTAACTGATCATTCTCATTCATGCGAAGTCTGCAGATCTCTTCAGGTTTCCTGTGCAAAACATCTGCCTCATCACTATTATATAAAAGATTTATGATTAAATGGAAAAACAGTTCTTTGCTCCAGATCACAGGAATCTATTTTCTACCTACTGAGGTGCAACCTGCCCTTGGTTTTATAAGATCAGTTGGCCTAAGCTTTTGAGAGCCAGAATTGTTGAAGTGGTAACTCCAACACTGGAAGTATGGACTGCATAACTTCCAATCACCAACTGAGAAAGACATTGAGTTCATTGAAAACTTGAAGTTAGGAATATTTTAATAATCAGGGTAGGTGGCCCACGAATGTAGAGGTGCAATGCAGGCACCTACCTTGAGTGCCAAGCAGAAAATCAAAGTGATACCCTGTTCTTCTGAGGGGAGAAGCCAGAGGGGCCATTATTGGACTGAAAAAGTCACTAAAAAGGTAAGTTTTACTCTATGGAAAAAGAGACCTGAAATTGCACATAATCAATGATTTGAGTTCCACAGTATTTGTACCTTCAGAAGACCTCATATGAAACCATCATCAGCTCTTAGGCCTAGAAGATCCCATCTCTTCTAAGAGTAGTGTGCTGGGCAGAATTGCTATTACCCATTTTGTTCTCATCCCAGTGTTCCAAGTGAGATCTGATCAATGCATTCTGAGGCTTCAACATAACATCTAAACCTATACTCCACTATCCTGGTTATGTATTCCAACATTCTATTTGCTTTTTAATTGTTCCTCTACATTGTCTTGACATTAAAAATGCCAAGTCTACTGCTGCTCCCACATTTCTTTCAAAGTCTCCTATGGTAATTCATTGTATATGTACGTTCTTTCTTTTCCAACATGTGATACTTTACGTTTGTCCATATTAAAGTTAATTTGCCATCTACCCACCAATTTTATAACAGATCTATATCCTTTTGCAAATATTAACTGTATCTTCTGTCCTGACTATTCCCCCTATTGTAATCCTGTCTCCAAATTTAGTAAGCTGATAGTTGGTCTCTATCTAGATAATTTATGTAAAGATAAAACAATGCAAGATCAACTGGCCATTGCAGTACTCTACTCAACACCTTCCTTCATCTGAAGGCACTGGATTCTGCAAAGGCTATGGGCCCTGACAACATCCTGGCAGTAGTACTGAGGACTTGTGCTCCAGAACCAGCCCTAGCCAAGCTGTGCCAGTCCAGCTACAAAACTGGCATTTACCTGACAATGTGGAAAATTGCCCAAGTACATCCTGTCCACAAAAAGCAGGAAAAATCCAATCCACGCAATTCCACCCAATCAGTCTACTCTCAATCATCAGCAAAGTGATGGAAGTTGGCACTGACAGTGCTATTAAGCAGTACTTACTCAGCAATAACCTGCTCACCAATGCTCAGTTTGGGTTCCGCCAGGGCCATTCGGCTCCAGACCTCAGTACAACCTTGGTCCAAAAATGGACAAAAGTGCTGACTTCCAGAGGTGAGGTGAGCGTGACTGCCCTTGACATCAAAGCAGCATTTGATCGAGTGTGGCATCAAGAAGACCTAGCAAAATTGACGTCAATGGGAATCAGAGGGAAAACTCTCCACTGGTTGGAGTCAAACCTAGCACAAAGGAAGATGATTGGAGGCCAAACATCTAAGCCCAGGACATCACTGCAGGAGTTCCTCAGTGTAGTGTCCTAGGCCCAACCATCTTCAGCTGCTTCATCAATGACCTTCCTTCCATCTTAAGATCAGAAGTGGGGATATTCACTTATAATTGCAGTGTTCAGTACCGTTCATGACGCTTCAGATACTGAAGCAGTCCATGTTCACATGCAGCAAGACTTGAGAGTGATCTGATTGTTTAGACCATACTTTGCTCTACGTACCTTACTCTGCTATTACGACTAAGACTAGAAATTAGCCCTGTTAAGATAGATAAGTGGACAGATAAGGGAGAAAGGAATAAAAGGTTATGCTGATAGGGTTAGCTGAAGTACATTGGGAGGAGGTTCATGTGGAGCATAAACACCCAGTATAGACCAGTTGGGTTGAAAGGCCAGCTTCTGTGCTGCAAATTCTATGTAATGGTTTGTAATATCACTCCATAGCACACTACGTTGAAGCAGCAAAGCATTGAAGGACCGTGCACTCTTTCTGAATCTTTCTAAATCAACATGTATAACATTACATGATCGTGTCCCTCTGACTAATCACTAAATCAGATTACATCATAAGTACACAACACTTTGTTCACAGATGTTTTTAAGCTGCACTACCCAAATACTAGGATTCTTCTTTATACAAGGTAGTCTTGAACTCAGTTTTGTTGTCTGTTCTGATGATTATTGGACAACCCATTCCTAGCTTCAAAAATATCTTGCAAAATTATAATAGGACATTTTTAGGGTGTGTAGAAAAAGTTTCATATTAGGTTAGTACTAGAACGCAGGATTGCTGAGACATTATTTTGAGTGAGTACAGTAAATTAAGTAGTGTTTAGAAAATTATTCTTGTCAGAGTTCATTGTCAAATGTGTTTACTTGCCTGTGTTTTCTCTGTAATGCAACATGTCTTCCAGTGGGAGGTGCTATAACTAAAGGGCAGGCATACAGTAGCAAAATTCTGTCTTTCAGTTTGGTTTATGCAAGATTTGTGTTTTGACTCTGCATTTAGGTATGCTGTCCTTTGAGAGTTTATGCATGATTCATTGGTGATTTTGTGAACCATAGCGAATGCAGTGAACTGCCTTAGGGCTTCCTAGTCAAATCATTCCTACTCTCTGGGATACAATCTGTCAAAATGATGTACTTACTTTCTTTCATACGTAACCGCAAGCCCTAAATAATTCCAGTACATATGTGTTTATGTTTGAGAGTTGGGTTGAGTTAAACAGTGAAGTGCATTATCTTGATAGAGATGTTTAACGTGTGCACTTAGAAGTACATCAGGCACAACCACAGAGGCAAGTTTCTAAAATTCTGAGCATTGTGAAACAAAATCTGCAGAGTCCTTGGGAGCGATTTTAACCCTTTCAACCTGGAGGGAATGGGGTAGACAAACAGTTAAAATTGCCTCCAAATCTTTCCTGTCTGTTCCAGCTCAATTCCCACCCACTGCCATCTTAACTGGACCCTTTTTTTAGGCACCTGAGACACCTGCCTGCCTCGGGTGGGAACCTCATGATACATGTAAATGAGCTCCTATTTAGATCCTTATCAGGCCTCAATGGGATTTTCATCACAGCTGCCTTGCTTATTGAAACCTGGTGTATGGAAGAAGGGACCCCTTAAGAGGCTCCTCTAGACACCATGAGGCTTCCACAAGCCCTTCCTCTTTCAACCCATGAGCCCCTGCCGAAACCCGCTCCTATGACTTTCCTGGGTTCCAGTGGGCTTCCAGAGGCCACTTGTTCTTACCTTGCTGGCAGCTGGGCAGCTGTGTGTCTCCACCCATTTCAGGTGGGCAGTTAGCCAGCAGGATGCAAATGAGGCCCAGAAGTTAAAATAGCCTGGACCTCAAATTGATGACTTGACGTATGTCCCACCTTTCTGCCTGCTAAAAACCATCTCCTAGCTAAATTCTCCCACCACCTCCAACCACCACCCCCCCCCCCCCCACAACCCCCTCCCCATGTCTGGTGGTAAAACTTTATCACATGATGTTGCCTAATTTGCTCTGGTGTTTTGTTCCCCCCACCCCCCACCCTTCCCTCTTTTGACTTTCTCTCTCACCTCTGAGTCAGAAGATTGTAGGTTTCAAGCCGCACTCCAGAGACTGGAGCACAAAATCTAGGCTGACACTCCAGTGCAGTACTGAGAGAGTGCCACACTTTCAGAGGTGCTGTCTTTTGAATGGAATGCTAAGTGAGGCCCCAGCTGCCCTCACAGATGGATATAAAAGATCCCATGGCACTATTTGGAAGAACAGAGGAGTTCTCCCCAGTGTTTTGCCTGATATTTATCCCTCAACCAACATAAGTAAAAGGGAGAAAAAAGAGGTTATCTGGTCATTATTTCATTTCTGTTTGTGTGACCTTTCTATGCACAAATTGGCTGCCAGCTTTCCTATAGAACAACACTGACAAAAATTACTTCATTGCTTGTAAAGTTTCCTTCCTTCCTTCCTTTTTCTTCTCTCTTCTTTCTTTTGTTTCATTTAGTGGAGGACCACTTCTCAAGGGTGACCATTTGACCTTTCCTGAACAATAAACTAGAAGTATCTGTTGCTCAATATTTATAAATATATCTCAACCCGTTTATTGGACATGATGCAGTAAAAAGCAAACCAAATATTCCTTGCAAACCCCCATTTTTTTTTTTGGAATCAATATTGGGCCTGAATGCTACAATGTTCAGCCAACTCTAGGTTGGAGTTAGGGGATAAAACTTTCCTCTCTCTTCTGCCTGTGAGGCTCCTATGTAAAATGAGTTTACATAGTCTCAGTTCAGCTCTTGGTGAGCATGAGTGTACAGCAAAGCCCAAAAATTGACACTGAATTGGTAATCACACAGCTGGGTATATAGATGGCTGATGTGTGAAATAGAAAAATTTGTCACTGCTGCTGTGAGACGTGCTTTGCTGAGTTGATGACAAAGCACATCAGTGGGGCAGAGTTTTATTCTGTATATGTTCTGTGCTATATCAAACTAGGAGTGCCGGGTGCTCCAAGTGTGCTGTTCCCCATCCTGACGTGCCTCAATTTGATAAGCAAAACAAAATCACTCAAAATAAGGAAGAAAAGAATGTCTGGTAGGATTTCTTCCCTCCCTGTTTCTTGAAGGCTGTTCCACAAAGACTGGAAGAATTTTGAGGCATTCCTTGAATGGGCCATTCATAATGTGTTGAGTTTAGACAAAGGGTTTGAGCAACTATGGAAGCCATCATAGCCAAAGCCCATCCTGCGCTAGCCTGACAGTTACATATATGCTTTTTAGTCTAAGTCGCTAGGGTGGCTACTGAGGTCAATTTTACCTCCCTTAGTGCCACCCCAGCTGAGATGAACCAGCTTGATACCTACTGAGAATTAAACCTTCCTGGTCTGTGTGACTTCATGGAGCCACCATGGGCATCAGTACATTTTCAGGGGGTACCCTATCAGTAAAGCCCTGCTGAGATCGTCATGTCGGAGGGTTTCATTATTATAAATATGCACTACAGTATCCTGGTCTATTACCCTGTAAATGCTAAGTCTTCTTGAATAATCCAGTTTGTGCTCAACTCCTGCACCTTGAGAATTGATGAGATGAACAAAGGGTGCTGCTCTTCACTCAGGAGGCCATCACAGATGATGTGTTGAGTCGCAGTAAGGTCACAGCTCCTCATTCCAGCACTCCAAGGACACCTAAACATAAGTGAAGGATCAAGATGCTCATTTTAGTCTCTTAATTGGCATTATTGTGAGTCAGCCTGTTTTGGACAGCTAGAGCTCTGTCTTTCGCCATGGTTGCATGTATTTTATTCCACCTCTTATCTACAACCTGCTCTTCCTCTTCTAAATGGCCGCCTGCTGTTTCCCCTCCCCCGTATAACTCCTTTGCGCTTGCATAGTCACCATCATTTGTGCAGTGCAATGTCAGGTCAGATTTGACACAGTGCTGCACAAACTGACGGCAAATGCACAAATCCAATTCCATGACTTCCAGTAATACTAAAGAGGGATTTAACCTGTTCAGTTCTAGACCTTGTGCAGCAAGAATCATTTGAGGTACATTTACAAAAAAATCAAGTATATTCATGTGAGAGAAAAAGAAGGGGAAATTGAAAAGTTTTATTATAATCTGGGCCAAATCCTTGTGCTTATCAGATTCTGGAGTACTTGGTGAAAAGCTGAAGTAATGGAGAGGGACAATGGTTGAAATACTTTATATAAAATATTTATATAATGCCTTTCATAACCTCAGGACATCCCAAAGCTAACAGCTAAACTTTTGAAGTGCAGTCACTGTTGTGATGTAGGAATTGTGGAAGCCAATTTGCATACAGCAAGCTCCCACTAATGAAATAAATGACCGGATCAAAGTTTTTTAGCTGTTGGTTGAGGGCCTGGGGATCATTTACATTCACCTGAGGGGGCAGGCGGGGCTTGGTCTAATGTCTCACCCAAAAGACAGCACCTCTGACAGTGCAGCGCTCCCTCAGTATTGCACTGGAGTGTCAACTTATTTATGAGTTCAAGTCTCTGGAGTGGGATGTCAACCCACAGCCTTCTGGCGCAGAAGATAGAGTGCTACCACTGAGCCAAGGCTGACATCCAAATGGGAAGCCAATGCTTACCTACCTAACTGGATATCCTGCAACTTCCTGTATATGGCTTCCAGGAAGGGAGACCACTGAGGGAACATAAGCAAACTTCAATATTACTCTGTCTGGCTGCACCATTGTTTTTATTATAAGTAATGGAATTTTCTGGTTAAACTTGCTTTTTAGCTTTTTGTCAGTGGGTTCTTTTGTTTTGGTGGCAAACACTGGGCGAAGTTGGCAGAAGAATTGGCAGTAGATGCTGATAAAGTTTCAGTGCAATACATTTTATGTGACTGTGGGTGGTGATTTTTGCAGTAGATTAATTTATTTAGCATGACCTCATTTTCTTATAGTATGTTTAAATATCAGACAATTGAATTGCTGAAGTGTTTAGTACAAGTTGTTTCAGGTGTGGCCAATCTGGAAGAGATTTTGTATTGATGTAACAAACAAGCGCAACAATAATAAACGATATAAACCTGCAGAAATAGATCATAAAACCAGTGGCGTGTTATTTAAAATAGCATGGGCAGAACGTTTTCTTTATCCATCATGAATGAGAGAAAAAAAATCTATAATACATCTTTCAATGAACCCATGTAAATTTAAACTTGGAACATTGAGAGAGGATTATTTTGAATAAGGTGTGCTGTACAGTCATTTTTTAATACTGCCAAAGTCCGAGGTCATAATGGAGATACACCCCACATGGTAATTCAGTTTCTATTTTCCAATTTCCTCTTCACTGCTTTCCTCCGACTGTTGTAGGTATATGGTTCCACAGATACCCAAGGAACTAGTCCTCACGTGTCAGCTTAGACATTAAATGTTAGCAAGCATCACAGTTAACCTTGATCGTATCGCCACCCAGTACCCATACCCAGGGGGACTGGAAGGAGCATTAAGTTACGAAACTGTCTTTTCAACTCGGAAACTTGGATGCAAGTGACCTCCAACTGCTGGCTTTAGGGGCCCCATGTCAAATGGAAAGAAAGGAACTGACTTATATTTATATAGTGCCTTTCATGATGTGAGGACATCCCAAAGCACTTTACATAGAAACAGGAGTAGGCCATTCAGCCCCTCAAGCCTTACCACCATTCATTTAAATCATGGCTAAGCTGAATCTTAACTCAATTTACCCACCTTAGTTTTGTAACCCTTTAAAACCCTTGCCCAACAAAAATCTATTAATCTCAGTTTTTACATTTTCAATTGATCTAGCATCAACAGGTTTTGGGGGAAGAGAGTTTCAGATTTCCACTACCCTTAATCATATCTACTCAAGGGACTACAAGCCTAGTATATACAACTTGTACTCAAAATTTAACCCTTTACAGTCAACAAAGTACTTTAGAAGTGTAGTCACTGTTGTAATATCGAAAACACAGCAGCCAATTTGTACACAGCATGGTCCCACAACAGCAATGTGATAATGACCAGATAGTCTGTTTTAGTGATGTTGGCTGAGGGATAAATATTGACCTGGAGAACTTCCCTGCTGTCCTTCAATAGAACCATGGGATTTTTTATGCCACTCTGAGAGGGCAGCTATGGTCATCCGAAATGAATTTGGACTGTCTCAATTCAATTCTGAAGGGGTGAGGATCCCACACTACAAATCTGATCACATTTTGGAACTTGAAGAGACTGGTGTGGGAAGTGAGAAAATGCACACTGATGCAGTTGGGATGCTCCTATGAATGTGAAGATAAGAGCAGAGTAATGTGAGCTTTACTTTGCAATTGTCTTTGCTGTAGATAACCTGGTGCTGACAATGGTCTGAACTAGGGAAGTATTCAATATCCTGGTGGTAACATACCTCCTCTGAATTATTACAAATGCTCATTGTGAAAATATACATTTATAAATGGGGGAAAAAGTCCTAAATCCATTCTTATTCATTTCATAAGATTTACACCCTGTTTTTGCAAGATCGCCTTCCAAAGGTTCAGATTTATTGAAGAAGCAGTTAAACCTAACAGTAGGAAGGTCCAAGGTTTGAGCTACAGTTTATGCTCAGTTCAGTGATCTAAAATCTGAAATAAATTCATCACTTATTTTGAGCTTTAATAATAACACCAAACACCAGGGTGAATGTATCTGAAGTAAGGAAAGGGTAGATGCTGTGTAAATCCTGTTCATTCTGAAAGATATGATTTCATTATAAACAGGGATCCTGAGATTTCATGACAGATGTTACGACTGAGGCAGGAGGAGTTCCACTTCTCCACAGGTCACAACATATATTTTATTGTTTAAATGTTTACCCAGTTACCAATACGGTCAATCATATACTCTACTCTTTTTACCAGAACAAAATACACCAACCAGGTTTCTTTAATAAACCAAAAAAATTATCAGTTTATTATAAAACGAGACTTATCCAGTAATGAAGCAAAACATAAACACACAGACCCAAACATTTCAACCAGGCAATGAGGTGTCAGTATTACTGCCTTTACAGGGTGAACCGCCGAAGGCATGGTTCAGTGGTCCATATAAAGTGGTCAAAAGAATTGGTAAAGTAAATTATTTGATTGACACCCCAGATCGCCAGAAAAAGAATTGGCTGTGCCATATCAATATGTTGAAACAATATCATCACCAGGAGGGTACTTGGGCAGTACCACTCTCTGGTGAACAACCATCCATTCTTCATCAGGCAGGTCTGTGAGGAGGTCTCCACTTCCTCATCAGGATCCCATTTTTAATATAGGAGCCTTCTGGAACTCCCTTTGTCTCGGCTTCTATTCGAGCAGATTGTGCCACTTTGTTTAACTCTGGATCGGCTTGCTGAGCCTTGATCAGAGATGACTTACTGAACATTTCCTTTGGATTATCCAAATCCCAAAGAAAGTTTCATAACACAAGAAGCAGGCATTTGACATCAAGGGTTTCTAATAAATGTTACAGAAATAATTGAAGTATTTCTGAGAGCACAAAATAGAAATAGAGGAGTGAAACAGAAGTGAAGAATGAGTGAGAGAAGCAAAGGTGAAAGAGGGCAGGAAGAAACTTTTTTTTTATTGCTTCTCATGTCAGCAGCACTGGCAAGGCTGTATTTATTACCCACTCCCAGGTGTCCTGAGGTAATGATGTTAGGCCATTGTATTGAGCAATTAGATTTCCAGAGGGCATTGAATCCACTACATAGTGTGAGGCTCGAGTCACCTGTTAGCCAGACCAGACAGGGGTGACAGATTCCCTTCCCTGAAGAATGTCACCGACGGTCTGGTAGCTTTGATCACCCTTTTCTTTCTGGAACCAGCCCTTAAATAACATCGGGGTTTAAATTATATAACCACACCCCCCCCCCCCCCCAAACGGGCGTGGGGAACACAATACGTGATTAATCCACATCCATTCATTGTCAAATTCACAGAGTTATTATGGCACTGAAGAAGGCCATTCAGCCCATTGAGTCCATGCTGGCTCTCTGTAGAGCAATCCAGTCAATCCCATTCCCCTGCTTTATACCCATTGTCCTGCAAGTTTATTTCCCTCAAGTTCCAATCCAATTCCCTTTTGAAATCATTGATCATCTCCACTTCCACCACCCTTGTAGGCAGCAAGTTCCAGGTCATAGAGTCATTATGGCACAGAAGGAAGCCATTCAGCCCATCAAGTCCACCCTGGTCATCAGCACTCACTGAGTAAAAAAGTTCTTTTTCACATCCCGCCTGTATCTCTTGCCCAAAACCTTAAATCTGAGTTCCCTAGCTCTTGTACCATTGGCTAATGGGAACAGCTTTTCTTTATCTACCTTATCTAAACCTGTCATAATCTAGTATACCTCTATCAGATCTCCCTCAACCTCCTTTGCTCCAAGGAGAACAACCCCAAATTCTACAACCTAGCCTTGTAGCTAAATTTCCTCATCCCTGGAACCATTCTGGTAAATCTCCTCTGCACCCTCTCGAGGACCCTCACATCCTTTCTAAAGAGTGATGACCAGAACTGGATGTAATACTCTAGTTGTGGCCTAACCAGAACTTTATAAAGGTTCAGCATAACTTCCCTGCTTTTGTATTCAGTATCTCTATTTATGAAACCCAAGATCACATATGCTTTGCTAACTACTCTCTATATCTCCTACCATCTTCAAACTATATGTACATGAAGCCCCAGGTCCCTCTGTTTCTGCACTCTCTTTAGAACTGTGCCATTGAGTATATATTGCCTCTCCCTAACCCTTCTGCTAAAATACATCACCTCACAATATGTTAAATTCATGCTGCTTGCTGTTTTACATGATTGCTGTATGTAGCCAGAACTAGCCTTGCACGCATCAGCAAGAGGCCTGATCTCATGGGTGGCTAGCACTACTAAAGGCAGCCTGCATCTCCCAAAGGGGAGGTGCATTGTGGCTGCAAAAACTGATAGGAGTCATTTGTGAACTGAACCTGTGCTGTAATATATTGAAGAATCGTTCAGCACACGAGACAGCCAAGTACAGGAAACCCCGAGAAACATGTGCAATGGCACCAAGAGCCAGAATAAATAATCTGGCAAATAGCAAGTCCTTCGTGATCTCATTAAATAATGTTGGTGTGGTGTTCTACATCCTATTTGACACCATGTTCAGCTGTATGAGGTTAAGACAGGATATGGAGTTAGAAAATGGCACTGCTGGCTCCAAATTAGCATTGCATACTGATTCGCATCATCATCTCAGTGCTCTGCATGCTGCCAGCAGTCTTTAGGTCCCTACGTGCAAGCACCTTTACCAAGCTGGCATCCTGCACCCTTCTCGTCGTAAGTGTACACGTGTATCTTGGACTCCATTTTTGAGCCTCAGTGAGCTGCATAATGCCTAAAAGGTGGGCGTTGCATAGCCCAATTTAGCCCCACAGATTTATTGAATTCACTTCCACAACTTTGCCACGATGAGATTTTAAACTCGGGAGTTCTGGGTTGCTTATCCAGTACAAAAACCACAGCACTGCTGTAAACATGGTAAAGAGAGAGAGAGAGAGTAACAGAAGTGAAGAAGAGTTTTTTTATGTTACTTTTTTTATTACTCCAAGTGTGCTTAGACAGGGGGTCCTGAAAACAAAAGGTTTTCAATGAGGCCCAGTCCAAGAAAGTTTGGTAATTACCAAATAAGATAATTTAATTTGAATTTGTTATCAGGAATTACATTAGGCCTGAGCATGCGCTGATAAAAGTCATGCAGGAGGGGCTCCTGAGTCTCTGCCATCATTTTGTCTGTGGTTTCAACTATGACTTCAAAATAATAGGTGGACATGACAAGTGAAAAGAATCCATGTCACCCAGTTTACATGAAACAAATGGCTATTATGTTAAATACAGCATTTGGCAAGATTACCAGCTGATATAATATAGAGTTGTTTTTGAGACTGCATGGGCACCAACTGAGAGACTCCGAACACCATAACAGTATCTCTTTGCACTCTGACCACTGCACAACAAAGGCCCCTGCCACAATCTTTAATAATGACACAGTTCTCGACTCACAGGGTACAATGCAATGGGATACTCTTATGATATGTTGGTTTGTTTAAATGGATTAGAAAGATTAGAAAACAGGAACCAAAAGAAAAAAATGAACTCTATACAACCAATGTCAAAGTAAGTTGCACTTATGCATTCTCTGCACTAATGAATTAATGAAGATGGATTAGGTGACATAGAAGGCTGCATTTTCCCATGGGTGGTTATCCCTACTCTTTCTTGGGTAGGATAGGATTGGCATCCATCTGACGTCACTGGCACTGACCCCATTGTGATATCCATGATCAGCTTTTTGAGAATAATTTGGACAAGGTACAGGCATTGGGAATGCCTCTGATTTGAAGCTGGGGGGGGTGAGGGTTGGGGGAGGCAGGAAATAAAGTACAAGCAAAATACTGCAGATGCTGGAAATCTGAAATAAAACCAAAAAGTGCTGGAAATACTCAGGAGAACTGGCAGCATCTGTGGAGAGAGAAGCAAAGTTAACGTTTCAGGTCAGTGACCTTTCATCAGTTCTGAAGGTCACTGACCTGAAACGTTAACTTTGCTTCTCTCTCCACAGATGCTGCCAGACCTGCTGAGTATTTCCAGCACTTTTAGGAAATAAAGTACACCTGGAAGAGTTAAAGGCCTGTATAAACTTAAGGGACCAGATGTCTTCAATATCAAGAGCAGCCTGAATGTCTCTTGCAACTGGTGACATCTCCTCTGCCACATCCTCTGGCTGATTCCACTCCAGCCCTTGGCTGCCATCCTCCTCCATGCTGCAAACCCTCTTTGTAACACAAAGTTGTACATCATGCCAATGTTATGTTCAATTATGCTTCTGATGGCTGCGTGAACCTCATTGTATTGGTCATACCTGGGAAGCTGCACAGTGCTCATCAGCAGAGGATAGTCTTAATCTCCCAGGAGCCACCCTGAGCTGGCTCTTTCAGGGTGGAAGCATCCTGTGATATTGGATTGACTTTGGGGCAGCTGACCGGGAAGAAAGAATTAACTTACATGACATGGTGATGCTGGTCACAAATGAGACGCATGTTGTGAGAGTGAATTCCTTTCCTGTTGAGGTAGATAATGGCTTGAACAAGGGAGCATGTACAACCATGTATGTGCAGACTTCTTGGACCTTCAGGGATCATGCCACTCACTAAGGTGGTAAAGCCCTGTTATGTTGCTACTAGTTGTCCATCTATGCACAGCTGATTGCCTAAGGTTTAGTGATATCCCCAGTCAGAGTCTGGAGTAAGTTCCCTCCACCCCCCAACCCAGTCCAATATCATAAAAGCTCAGGGTAACTGTGACCCTTACAGCCACTGGAAGTGTAGAGCCTGTGGTAAAGGTGAGTGTAGGCCAGGCTGCAGTATGTGGCCTTGTAACGCAATGCTCCTGAAAGCATTACTCCTTCGACAACTGGACATAGGAGCAGTTCCTCCTCTATATCCTGATATGGGACATAAGGGTAGATAGCTGCCATGTGGCTCTGGAGCTACTTTGTCAATTGCTTGTCCTCCGTTTCAAAGAGACTTGGGAATTCCCAATGGAAACTCTATTGTGCCCTGTCTGATGGTGGGGGGTGGGGGGGATGCACCTATTCCTACCAGTCAGAGGAGCTTACTACACTGTCATTTAGTGAGATTGTGGGACAGCGTAGCAGATGGTTTTGGCCTCTTCTGAATATATTTGACTGATCCGAGAATACTTCATGCTGGCACAGAGCCTGAAACTGCAGGACACTGGGCCTGGGCTTCATCCTGCTTGACCTGAGCACAGATTGGAGAATGGGGTGTGGGGGCCATCTCAACTAATTTTTTTGCCTAATTAGCCTCCTCCCCCAGTTAAGCTGAAAAATTGGGAGTGCTGTGAAAATCAGGCATACTGGCTCTGCAGTCACTTCTCTGATCTCGTCAAACAAGACTCAGTGTCTGGAGCAAAGGGTCACAATATTGTGACTTTGGGGTCCCCCAAATGGGTAAGTGTTCTAATCCTTGCTGCCAATATTGTTCACCTTGATAAGCAAGGAGGAAATAAGATTTACCACAAAATATGAATTTCAAAGAACTTCTGTTTGAGTAAGTACATATTTTTCATACTTATTTTTACATGAAGGAACTGATAAGTGGGTGAGAGTGCATCATTGAAAGCACCTACCCTCGATGAAAGAACTGATGAAGACGTAACTGAAGCAGTTAATTGTACTTAATTTAGACCAATGAATTAATGCAAGGGAAAACATACATTATTTACCTCACAATAAAGGATTATAGAATCATCGAATAGTTACGGCACGGAAGGAGGCCATTCGGCCTGTCGTGTCTGTGCAGCTCTCTGCCTTTTCCCCATAGCCCTGCAAATCTTTTCTCTTTTGATAACTGTAGAATTTTCTTTTAAAGGCCTCAATTGAATCTGCCTCCACCACACACTCTCAGGCAGAGCATTCCAGATCCTAACCACTCGCTGTGTAAAAAGGTTTTTCCTCATGTCGCCTCCGGTTCTTTTACCAATCACCTTAAATCAGTGTCCTCTAGTTTTAAATTTTTCAACGAATGGAGGCAGTTTCTCCCTATCAAACATAATTTGCCCTTAACAAATCTGTGCTGGCTTTCCTTAATGAATCCACATTTTCTAAATGTCTGTTAATTTTGTCCTGAATTATCATTCGTTATGGTAACTGCATTCATTTTACTGACCTCTGCTAATTTCTCCCTTTCTAAAATATTGGACTAGAATCTATATAGAAATTGTTTAGGTCTCAGTATCTCCTGTGCACACACCATTTATGATTCCCATCTAAGCAGTCCCACTGAAAATTGTGCAAACTAAGCAATATAGGTTTCCCACGTGCAACCAAAAATGACATGGGCAATTAGGGATGGACAATAAATGCTGGCCTTGCCAGCGATGGACACATTCCATGAACAAATAAAAAAAAAAGTCAATAATTCTCTCTAATCTATTTTCTCACCAGTTTTCTTCCTTTCCCTTCATAGTCCTCCAGCCCTTGGCCTAAATGGCCACACGTTTTCTGTGAGTGTCACAAGGGGGAGGGGCTTCCTTGATAATCACCAACCTATCCTCACTTAATATCGCACATAAACAAACACTTGAATAGGAATCAGTGGATATGCAGCGTATTTCTTCTTCTCAATTCATTGGTCACTGGAATCATTTGGAGCACCCCAACATTGTCGTGACTGAGATCAGCCAACTTCCACCGGAAGGAGAGAGTAGTGTACAAAACCGACAGCCCCTGGACCTGTCGTCTTGAAAACTTGGATTCCCCACCACCCCCACTGCCTCCTCATCCCCTCCCCCCATCCCCACCCCCTGCCCTCTCCCCCTCCTCCCTCTCCCCCTTCCCTTCCCCCGCCACCCCTCCTTCCCCCTCCCCCACCTTCCGCCCCTCCCTCCCCCTCCTCCCTGCCTTTCCCTCCCTCTCCTCCCCCCCCACCACTACCGCTCCCCCTCCCCCTTTACACCACACCTTTCTCCCCCTGCCCCTCTACCCCCTCCCACTTCTACGCCTTCCCCTCCCCTTCCCCTCCCCTCCCTCCACCTTCCCCCTCACCCATCCTTCCCCCTCCCCATCCTCCCCTCCACCCTCATTCACCGCCCCTCCCTCCTCCTACCCTCCTCCTACCCTCCTCCTTCCCCTCTCCTTCCCCATCTCCCCCTCCTTATCGCCCCTCCCTCCCCATCCCCTCCCCTCCTCCCCAGTCCCTCCTCATTCTCCCCCTCCTTCCCCACACCTCCTCCCCCTTCCTCCCCACACTCTCCCCTTTCCTCCCCCACCCCCTCCCCTTTCCTCCCCCTCTCTCCCTCCTCGTCATCCCCTCCCTCCCTCCTCCTCCCTCTCCCTCCCCCCTCCTCCCTCTCCCTCCCCTCCCTGCCCTCCCCTTCACCCTCCCTTCCCTCAGACCCGAGCAGGCCTTTACCAGGAGGTACGGAGGGTCAGAGGGACCTTGGTGTACTTGTCCATAGATCACTGACGGCAGCAGCACAGGTAGATAAGGTGGTTAGGAAGGCATATGGGATACGCCTTTAGTAGCCGAGGCATAGAATATGAGCAGGGAGTTTATGATGGAGCTGTATAAAACGCTAGTTACGCCACAGCTGGAGTAATGTGTACAGTTCTGGTTGCCACACTTTAGGAAGGATGTGATTGCACTGGAGAGGGTGCACAGGAGATTCACCAGGATGTTGCCTGGACTGGAGCATTTGAGCTATGACGAGAGACTGGATAGGCTAGGGTTGTTTTCCTTAGAGCAGAGAAGGCTGAGGTGGGATCTGATTGAGGTATACAAAATTATGAGGGGCATAGATAGGGTAGATCGGAAGAAACTTTTTCCCTTAGTGGAGGTGTCAATAACCAGGGGGCATAGATTTAAGGTAAGGGGCAGGAGGTTTAGAGGGGATTTGAGGAAAATGTTTTTCACCCAGAGGGTGGTTGGAATCTGGAACGCACTGCCTGACGAGGTGGTAGAGGCAGAAACCCTCACAACATTTAAGTATTTAGATAAACACTTGAAACGCCATAGCATACAAGGTTAGGGCCAAGTGCTGGAAAATGGGTTAGGATAGGTGCTTGATGGCCGGCACAGACACGATGGGCCCAAGGGCCTGTTTCTGTGCTGTATGACTCTAAATCGTGTGAAGAAGTTATTCTCATAAAGTCCAGCAAGAGTTCGCCATTATGATCGCACTTCAACCAAAACTTTTTCACAAGTATAAATTGATTTTACCATTTCCCCCTTTTACACATTCTAAACAATAAATTGTAACCAAAAATGCATCTATTTTACTAGTGTAAGTAAGAAAGAATCTGTTATTGTTGCTTAAGCAATGGATCCCAAATGCTGAGCATTGCCTGCCTGTGTGAATAGACTACACTGTCCAGACACTGCTCGAGTCGCACGACAGATGTGAGATTTGGAGGCTCTGCAATTGTACTGGCCGTTGGGGATTATCGGATTGGTTCTGTTTTCGTGCACCAATTAAAATAAATGTGGACGAGGACTAATTGGATCTCAGCCGAGTTGAGGACAATGTTTCAATCGCTCACTCTCTTCAAATAAAAAAGTGATTGGACCCCAGTAATCGCACACCCTCCTTCTCTTAATAGCCAATCAGAAGGTAAGGATTCATTTTCCAGCCGCTTTCTGTGTTAATGCCACACTTGTTTGTATTGTCCTTTGAGTAAAATGAGGTTACGTGTCCTGCACACTGGGGAACAATAAACATAGATTAAGGTAGTTACCAGATATATATTTTAAACGTACAAGGGGAAGAAAGCTGATTTATATACATTGCATGGTAGTGACTAAATCCCCAGGAGTGATTTGGAGGCAGTGCTCAGTTTAATTGCAGTTCTTGATCTCATTTGAATATTTCAACCAGGTAACTGCCTGATCAGTAACTACCACTCGGCACATAACCTGTAATTTAACTAAACCCATAATAATTCCTGTGAACAACGATAATAACAGTGTTGTATCAACTTAAACTGCAAACAATAGAGAAGTAGAGGGAAAATGGAAGCAAAAACCAAAAGTATTAGGAGAGTAAGGGAGGAGACAACAACATTTAAATCGCGTCTTAAACGCAGTAAACAATCTCAAAGAACAGAGAAACTGCAAAAGGCAAGAAATGGGACGAGAAAACGGGGGTCAAAAGACAAATCCAGAAAAGGACGCAGAAACAAATTAGATGAAAGATGAACGATTGGAATCAAAGAACAAGGAAAAATCTAACGAGCAGAGGGGAAAGGGGAGTGTAAATGTTACATCATGTTTATTTCGGTGTCAGACCTATAATTAAGACGACATGAACATATGGTGGTCAGCAGCAAATTGCGTTTGAGAACTTGTACGAAGAAAGCAGAATTTCTGCTCAGAGAAACCGAGAAAAGTCTCATCAGAAGCTAGAGATTTTTAAAGAATTCTTTTCAACATCCCAACAAGTGGGATGAAATATCGACAATTAAGCACAGAAGCATGTCCTGTGGTACTGCTCCCTCGTCCCAGCACAGGCAAAGCAGTTCGTAGAGTGCTGAGAGTATGGCAGGCTTAGCACTCTTGATTATTTCAGGGGTAATGCCGTCCTTCCCGGGGCTTTTCCGCTGGCTAGAGAATCAATGGCATCACTGAGTTCCGATTTTGTTGGCTGTATGTCCAGCTCATCCATGACTAGCAGAGACTGGGCTGCATTGAGGACGGTCTCAGTGACAACATTCTCCCTGGAGTCCAGTTCTAGGTAGTGCTCAACCCAGCGGTCTATTTGCTTGCGTTGGTCAGTGATTGTATCCCCTGATTTAGATTTGAGGGGGGCGATCTTCTTGATGGGGTTGGCCCAAAAGCTCTCTTAATGCCATCATACATTTCTCTGATGTTTCTGGTGTCTGAGGCCAGCTGAATATGACTGCATAGGTGTTGCCAGTAGTCATTTGCGCAGCGCCTGGCTGTTCTTTGTGCAGCGTTTCTGGCTGTTTTAAGAGCCACGGATGTTAACTCGCTGGGGGCTTTTTTGTAGTTCAGCAGTGCAATATACTTAGCGGCTATGGCAGGTTCCAGCTCTTCAAAATGAGATTGAAACCAGTCTGCATTCCGCTTCACATGTTTGCTGAGTCATAGATGGCGTCTCTGATGTGGGCCTACTTGCTGTCTGCATCCCCTGTGGGAGTGTTTTGAAGGGCTTTTTCAAGTGAATTTAGAAATTTTTGTAACAGCTGTGGATAAGAAATTCTGCTCCTGTTGATGCGCGGGTGGCCCTTCTGCTTGGAGTGTTGCAGAAATCAACAAGCGCATGGGTAAGGCTTCCACTGCTATGTCCAGACTGGCCAAGAGAGTGTGGGAAAATGGCGCACTGACACTGAACACAAAAGTCCGAGGGTATCAAGCCTGTGTCCTCAGTACCTTGCTCCACGGCAGTGAGGCCTGGACAACGTATGTCAGCCAAGAGCGACGTCTCAATTCATTCCATCTTTGCTGCCTCTGGAGAATCCTTGGCATCAGGTGGCAGGACCGTATCTCCAACACAGAAGTCCTCGAGGTGGCCAACATCCCCAGCGTATACACACTACTGAGTCAGCGGCTCTTGAGATGGCTTGGCCATGTGAGCCGCATGGAAGATGGTAGGATCCCCAAAGATACATTGTACAGCGAGCTCGCCACTGGTATCAGACCCACCGGCCGTCCATGTCTTCACTTTAAAGGCGTCTGCAAACGCGACATGAAGTCCTGTAACATTGATCACAGTTCGTGGGAGTCAGTTGCCAGCGATCGCCAGAGCTGGCGGGCAGCCATAAAGGTGGAGCTAAAGTGTGGCGAGTTGAAGAGACTTAGCAGTTGGCAGGAAAAAAGACAGAGGCGCAAGGGGAGAGCCAACTGTGTAACAGCCCCGACAAACAAATTTTTCTGCAGCACCTGTGGAAGAGTCTGTCACTCTAGAATTGGCCTTTATAGCCACTCCAGGCGCTGCTCCACAAATCACTGACCACCTCCAGGTGCTTACCCATTGTCTCTCGAGACAAGGAGGCCAAAGAAGAAGAAGCCAGGGCTCTTATAAATCACCCTTTATTATAGTCTAATTTTGGCTTTTGCACATCGAAGTTGAGAGGTGGTCGAACCTGTTCAGCAGCTACACTGTTCATGTACAAAGTGAAGAAAGCTGATTTGTATACATTGCACTGGGATGTTTCCCCTTGTGGGAGAATCCAGACCAGGGGTCACTATTTAAAAATAAGGGGTCGTCCATTTAAGACCGAGATGAGAATTTTTTTCTCCGAAGGTCGTGAGTCTTTGGAATTCTCTTCCTCAAAAGGCGGTGGAAGCAGAGTCTTTGAATATTTTTAAGGCAGAGGTAGATAGATTCTTGATAAGCAAGGGAGTGGAAATGTGGAGTGATCAGTTCAGCCATGAACGTATTGAATGGTGGAGCAAGCTTGAGGGGCCGAGGGGCCTACTCCTGCTCCTAATTCGTATGTTCATACGTGTTCCATTTATTTATGCTTCAGTTTATAACTGCTTGATCCATAGTGTTTTAATAAAACAATGACCGATGCCAGTCACACGGGTTTTTCTGGTTTGGACCAAAAAGCATGGCTCCTTCATATTTCTGATGGTTCTGATTTTTCACTAATTTCCTCCCGTTTCTGGATTCACAAGCACTACCCGCCCTTCAATCTCTCATCCATATTCACCTGTGAGATAGCGAGGAAGCTATTCAACTGGTGGTTAAAGGTCCACACACACGCCGAGGCTTCAAGACCGAGCACCTTTATTCCCATCCCAATGGGCGGTGGAACCTGAGATTTTCCTACCCTTTACCCATTCCCTGGATAACTTGCAGCAGATGGAGAATTGTAGAACACAGAAGGACATCTATCCAATCTGTTTTACTCCTTTGCACTTTGAAGAATCTTTGATAAACGGTAAGAGAAGGGATTGGCTTTTTATCTGAACCTCAATAAGCTATAATATTGAGCCACAGAGGTCTGACCGCGTTAAAGAACCTTTTGTTCAGATAATGTTAGGCATTTTTGACCTGCACTTAATTTCCATGGTATTTAGAAACCTTTAAAACGGGCCTATGAAGACCTGTTTTTGCGGAATGGATACTAAGTTGACTCATCTCATGGTGGTGTTTTCTGCAGAGATTGTCTTTGTAGCGAGCCCTTACCGGTTTACTTTTAAAATAAATTGATCGGCACTAGCCAAATACTTTTTCAGATAACTCGCCTATTGTTGTGGACAGAATAAATCGCGTAAAACAACCCTGGATTCTGCATGTGTTTCGCACTGTAACTTTCCATTACTTACACTCATCGTTCTTTTTTTTTCCATTATGGTGTGATGGAGCTTTGTCTCCAAGAAGGATGTTGGCAATTTAAAGCAAAGTGCTGCACATAAATCACTCCGTAATGTAGAAAGAAGGAAGGATAATTGAAAAATATTTGTGAAGGATATTGTGTTGTCCTATTTACACTATTTCGAAGAGTAAAGTTATTCCCGATGTCCTGGCCAGTATTTATCCCTCAATCATCACCAAAAAAAAATCTAATAATTAACGCATTGATTTTTGTGGGATCTTGCTGTGCGCAAAATCGGCTGCCACTTTTCCCACATGGCAACAGTGACTACATTTGTCATTGACTGTAAAGCGCTTTGGGATATCCCGAGGACCTGAAAGGCGCTACATAAATGCAAGCCTGTCTTTTTCGACAACAATTTGCATTTAAATAGCACCGTGAACATAGTAAGATGTGCCATGGAGTTTCATAGGAGCATTTCAAAACACAATTTGGCACCAAGCCACATAAGGAGATATTAAAATAAATGACCAGAAGTTTGATCAAAGAAGTAGAAGGAGGGATGAAAATTGGAGATGGGAAGGAGGGCAGAAGCGGAGGAGTACAGAGCACTTGGAAGGTTGTATGGCTCTAGGAGGCTTACAGAGAAAGGGAGAGATTTGAACAGGATGAGGCAGTGTCTCATGAGACATGAAGCTGAAAAGAGTTTGGGACGCCCTGACAATGCATAAAATTTGAGGCATTGCCAGACTGGTAGCCAATGTAGGTCAGCAAGCACAGGGATGATGGGTGACAGGACTTGGTGTCAGTTAGGAGACAGGCAGTAGGGTTGTGGATGAACTCAAGTTTACAAAGGAGGTAGGCCGGCTGGATGAGCATTGGAATAGTCAAACCTAGAGGTAACAAAAGCATGTATGAAGGTTTCAACAGCAGGTGAGCTGAAGCAGGGGTGGCGACAGGCAATCTTATGGAGATGAATGTAGGTGGTCTTGTTGATGGAATGGACTTGAATTACCATACAAGGTGGTATTGCATTTATTCAGGGAGTATTATCCAGTCTGAACTATCCTAGACTCCAACCATTGCCCTGTTTGATGACCAACTGAATTGGCCAAAATGCCAGACATTGGGCTGAATTTTAAGAGCCCGTCATCGATCTTGGTGGCGAGCTCAAAAAATAGTGGCCCGCCTGTGCAGGCCACACGCCAAAGAGCTGCCGCAATCTTAAGTGCGGCGGCCTGCCCCCCAATCTTGTGGAGGGGGCAGCTGTCCGTGTCCAGCAATGGCATCAGTTGCCTGTGCACAGGTGCTGGCACCCTTCTTAAAGGGCAGCCAGCCCTGTTGGCATATTTGCATTTTTAAAGGAAGATCCGTCCCAAAATTAAATAATTTTTTTTGCCTTTTTCCTAACCCCCCGAATAACAATGACAATTATTTTCCCTTCTCCCCAACCCCCCCAAAACATTCACCTTTTACATCTGATCTTTCCCCCCATAAACTGCACAAAGTTTAAGGTTCAACCCTTCCAAACATCCCTTACATCCATTATGGTTATTTGACCCCATCCCCCATTTCCCCTCCCCCACACTGATAAATTAACCTCCTCCCCCCTCCCCACCGCGTTTCCTCAGACAGGGATCTGAAGGCATGGGAGTGCCAGCTGCCGTGCCACAGATCGCAGCAGGCCCTCAGGATTGGAGGTAAGTGTATTTAAATTTATTAATTTTATTGATTTGCATATTTAAATTGTGGTCCCGTCACCCAGCATCAGGGGGGCCACCACGGAGCCTTGCCGTCACCAGGAGGATTGGGCCGGGCTCTGCCGGTGTCAAGATCCATGGCGGGCCCCATCCGGAGCCATCTTCGGGCCCCCTTCACCACAGATCACGACATTGAGGGTTTGTTAAAATCCAGCCCATTGTCTTCTGTTGAAGGTGCTCCCTTTAGGTGACCTTCCCAAAAATTCAATTGCCTACTGGTCTTGCTGTTATGCTAGTATATATTTAAGTTACCCAACTTGCTGGTCTTTCCCCTTGTTGGAACATTGTCTGAATCTATAAGTTCCAAAAGGATAGGCATAGCTTTTGTAATATTATCTTATCCTAACAGAATAGATCAAGCCCCTCATAAGCCAGTTAGTAAATGCCAAACAGGAAACTGCCAGGTTTAACCTCTGGTCCTAAGATTTTAGATGGGCCAGCAGTAGGGAGTTACAATTAGCATCATTGCAATAGGACAAGGAAACAAAAAGTCTGAATCTCCTGCTCTGAATTGGTATTCAATGACCCCTGCGGGGAAGTTGGAATGTGGAAATATAGAATGTGACAGGATTGACTCAATTGTATAACCCTCCATCCAGGGATAGCAAAGATCCTTTGGTATTTTGTCCAATTAGCTATTCAGGTTTCAGAAGAATGGCACTGGGCAAGGTACAGAATGATGTTTGATACCCCCATAGTCATCCTGTCAGCATGAGTCGGCACATTCAGGAAAGGAAGGGAGACTACGGAGAAAAACAGGATTGACTGAAACTGTTGCTCAAAGCCTTGCCCAGGGAGGAACTTAATCTTAATTTTATCCACCTAGCTGAATTACTTTTCACAGATTATGGAAAAGGAGGATTGTCAATAAAGAAGTTGCTCTCTGCAAAACAATTCAAATATTTTAAAACTGTAACAACTTAAAATTTCTGTAGTAATTTTAGTTTTGTGAAACATTCCATTGTGCTTCATAGTTGGGCATCACACCCAAGCAGGAATAGGAGGGGGAGACAAGGAGAGGTGACTGAAAGTGCAGTTGGAGCAGTAGGTTCTGAAGTTTTGATGGTGGGAAGAAATGATGAAGGGGTTTAGAGAGGGGCATCTATAATGGATGGGCAAGAAGACTGAAAGCATTGTCATTGATAATGGATGGAGGAAGAAGAATCATGCAGTAGATCATAGTTGGAAGACCAAGTGATTGAAGGAAGCTGCAGAGTTGGGACAAGGTGAGGCCATAGAAATATCTGAAGGCAAGGATAGGGATCTTAACATTGATTCTCTGAGGGGTGGGGAGCCAATGGTGGCCTGTAAGGATTGGGGTGATAGGCAAGTATCATTTTATGTGGGACAGTATGCAAGCAGCAGAGTTCTGAATGAATTCTAATTTATGTATGGTGGAGCGCTGGAGACCAGCGAGGAGGCAGTTGGAAAAGGTAAGTGAAAGTAGGTGAGCAGCAGTGGTGGGATGGATAAGATTTGGGGGATGTTGTTCCACCAGGTTGAACTTAACTGGGGGTTGGGAATGGAGCCTTGGCTCGGAGCTTTTAATAAGGGCCAATAGTTAATGTTGGACAGTACTGCACAGTGGCGCAGTGGTTAGCACTGCAGCCTCACAGCTCCAGGGACCCGGGTTCGATTCCGGGTACTGCCTGTGTGGAGTTTGCAAGTTCTCCCTGTGTCTGCGTGGGTTTTCTCCGGGTGCTCCGGTTTCCTCCCACAAGCCAAAAGACTTGCAGGTTGATAGGTAAATTGGCCATTATAAATTGTCACTAGTATAGGTAGGTGGTAGGGAAATATAGGGACAGGTGGGGATGTTTGGTAGGAATATGGGATTAGTGTAAGATTAGTATAAATGGGTGGTTGATGTTCGGCACAGACTCGGTGGGCCGAAGGGCCTGTTTCAGTGCTGTATCTCTAATCTAATCTAATCTAATAATAGTCATTGGATCAATTATGATAATGGAGAGATAAAGCTGGGTATCAGTGGTGTATATGTAAAAACTGAGCCCACATTTGTGGGTAAGTCTCTGAGAGGCAAAATAGAGAAAATGAAATGAATGGGAAAAGGGACAAGAATGGAAGATCATTTATAAGATTGGTAAGGGAGTATCTATGGATGTTAACTACGTGGACATCCAAAAGGCAATCAATAAGGTTCCAAATAAAAGTTTACTGGCAAATATGGGAGTGTATAGAATTGGAGGTAGACTTTTGCTTGAGTTGGAAATTAATTGGGATGTATGAAACTAAAAGTGGGAATACTCTGGTAGGATATGATAAGTTATGTTCCCCAGGGATTTGTTCTGGGGCCTCACCTTGTCACCATTTGATAGGAAGAGAGTTGTATACCCAAGTTTGTGAAGTTCGAAGGGACATTAAATAGTGCAGATGGGTGCAGGAAGTTACAAAAGGACAGATTAAGCGAATGGGCAAAAACTGTGGCAAGTGTATGGTCATCCAAGAAAGATAAATTGGAGTATTTTCCAAATGGTGAAAAGCTAATAACTGTAAAGGAGCAAAGAGAAATAGGAGTTCAAGTGCACAAATCTTTAGAAGTCAATAGACAGCTACAAAAAGAAATCAAAAAGGTGAATGGAATTTTGGCTTTTATCTCTCAGAAGTATGTAAGTGATGCTTCAGCTGTATAGAGCCTTTGTCAGAGGTAGGTAAATGGAGTCGAGGGGCAGATCAGCCATTATTTAATTGAATGGTGCTACAGGCTAGATTGGCTCTTCCTAATGTGCTAATGGAAGGTTTGAACCACACCAGAGCTGACTTTTGACGTGGGGAGGAGAAACCATCGCAGATGACATATTCAAGACTTTATCATCAAATATAGTGGCTTTCATGACATGCTAAAGATTTTTACAGCCAATGAAGTACTTTTTTGAGGCGTTATCACTGTTGTAATGTAGGAAACGCAGCAGCCAATCTACAAACAGCAATGTGATCATGACCAGCGACAACAGAGCCATGTCTGACACATTGCACACACCAAAACTCATTTAAATGCAGGTTTCAAGGCCTTTCTTTAAAAGTCTCCGAGGATTTACCAGAAGGTGGTGTTGTAGGTGGGGGGAGCGAGCTGGAATCACCCAACTCCAGATCCAGATGATCCGCTCCACGTGTTCCTCGCAACATTTAAAACCACTTCTTAAAAAAAAGGCACCAAAAGGCAACTGATGATCGTAAAGGCGGAGAGAGTCTGGGCTGCTCTCGCTGAAAGGTCACTGTGAAGTGGGGGGAATGGCGTTTATCGCAACATTACCGGCGTTGCTGTGAAAAGAGGTGGTGGTGGGGGAGAGAAGGAGGGAAACTTTCAGCCGCGGCTCTGATTTATTTCCATTGAACTTGCTGTTGGGAGAGAAATGCCTTTCCCGAAGCGCATCTGTGAGTCGCTGGTTGTCTCTCGCTATGGCTCTGGAGAGCGGGACAGAGTGTTTGAAGAGCTCGCCGCTGTCAGTAACTACACACTGGCCCGGACCCTCCGACAGCTCGCAGAGCTGGCCAAGCACGCCTTCGGGCTCTTCCAGGAGATAGAGGACGAAGTGCTGGCCGTTCACCGCCGGCTCTGTGGCATCCAAAGGAAGATCAGCGACATGGGGGCCGCCGTGAACGCCCTGGATCCCAGGCAGGAAACAGTGCGTAAGTGGAGCTTTCTGTGTAATTCCAAGGCAGATGTGTTTGTTGTTCAGGGAGAAGTGAGTGCAAACCCCCCACCCAGCTCTGTTTATTGAAGGAGTCTGCAGTGCCTGCTTGGCCTGTCTTACTGTTCCCTGGGAAGTGTTTTGAAAGGTGTGATCTGGAATGTGAATGAAGTGTCACCTGGTTTTGAGTATTGTCATTTAAGGACCTGGTTTCGCTTCTTCCTTGTTTTAAATATATTTGCAAATGCCAGATAATACTTTCTTGCTTGACTTCAGTTGCAGTGTTAGGGCTGTGTGTTTGATCTCCGGAATGGGTTTCCTCTGGGCACTCGCTGCTTTTATTTGTACTCATTTCGGGATAGTTTGGGGCAAGGCTGGGTTGAGACAACGAGGTTGTGAATCTCTCGCGACCCTTATATGGATCCGTGCTGTTGAGTAGCTGCACTGACTCTGGGACTGGGTTGTGGATTTGTTTCAGGATTACGATCACGTGCTTTGTCTTTCAATAAATGCAAAAGGATCTTTTTGCATATTCCCTTGCCTCTACCCGCCCCCCTCATCTCACCCACACAAGAAGTGGGGACTGGGTAGCAGTTTAAATGCTGTCTTTCTGACTGCCCAGACCTGTAAGCAGGGGTAGAAACACAAGCTTGATCCCAGCCTGTCTTCTGTTATCCCTGTGTTTGTATTAACCTCAGTGTAACCTCATCATATAACATTTAGATTGGGGTTTACTGAATGTTGAATCATCCTGTCCAAAACACTGGCCCACCCAGGATATCTTGTGTGTGTTTACAGATCTTTCCCCTGTTCACAGTGATTCCTATTATTCAGAGTTCGCGCTACTTTTCCAGCTCCCACCGCCCGGTTTTTCAGCTTGTTTTGCGGCTACTCCGCTCACTTTCTCCTTCCCCGAGCTTTGTTCGACGATGCCGAGACAGGTGTTGAAGGGTTAGGAGCCGGGTCTGTGCCCTGTGCCCTGGGGAGCTGGAGCCGGGTCTGTACCCTGTGCCCTGGGGAGCTGGAGCCGGTCTGTGCCCTGGGCTCTGGGGAGCTGGAGCCGGGTCTGTGCCCTGTGCCCTGGGGAGCTGGAGCCGGGTCTGTGCCCTGGGCTCTGGGGAGCTGGAGCCGGGTCTGTGCCCTGGGCTCTGGGGAGCTGGAGCCGGGTCTGTGCCCTGGGCTCTAGGGAGCTGGAGCCGGGTCTGTGCCCTGGGCTCTGGGGAGCTGGAGCCTGGTCTGTGCCCTGTGCCCTGGGGAGCTGGAGCCGGGTCTATGCCCTGGGCTCTGGGGAGCTGGACCTTGGATCGAGCCCCAGGGAGAGTTAAAAATACAACTTTTGAGTGTGATTGAAGAAACACTGGACTGTGTCAGATAGCAGCCCACAACAGATCCGGAAATGTCAGCCGAGCCGCGAAACGATTGTATCCACCCGGCTTTGGCGAGGAATCGTTCGAAATAGGAGAGAGAAAATATCCATTTTTAAAGTGTTGAATTGAACCTATCCGAAATGACAAATATAAATTTGCCAACCGAACTTTTTCAAATCTTAAACTGCACGTTTAGCGGTGAGATAGAGAAGCACTGGGAGAGCTGAATGAAATGTGGTGAAATGGTGCTTTACCTACTGTCTGTTAAAAGGTGAAGTTTCACCTTTAAGACGTTGATGCCATCTCCTCAGGAAATCTACCAGCTGTACAGTTATGTTAGAGGGTTCGCCAAGTAGAATGACGGGGTGGAAGTGCAAAGTTTTATCTCCAAGTGTCTGTCCTGCATTGGAAAGTTTGAAATGTGCTCCTGTGCTGTGTGTCTACATCCAATGTAAAGTTTGTGCTGGGTTTGGTGAGTTCTACCCAGTGTCTCTCTCTCGCTCTCTCTCTGTGAACACGAAGTCACACTTTACTGGCCGATGTTACCAGCGGCTCTTTGTATAGACAGTATCTGAAACCCTGTGTTTTGTTGAGGTTCTCTGATGGCAGGATAAGACACGTGGAGAAAGATAGAGAGCCGTCAGATCAATCGATCATCCCTCGTTGATGTGCCAAAAGATGGGCTCAAATCCGCATGTTTGGATGGGCTGGAGAGTTTATCAGGCCGAAGTGTGGTGAGGACGTGCAGTAAGCTTTGCTTTTCCCCATAGAGTGGACCCTGTGACGCCTCCTTCAGTGAGACACAGCCCCCGGCATTTGGGGAAACCAGTGCAGGCACCAAGAGGATTCACAACAGTTTAGCTACATTTTAAATAGCGGCAAATTCTCATAATTCTTACCGACCAGCCACCGAACCCCATCTCACAACAATGCCCTGACAGACTGGAACCAAGCAGGGGTTAAAGGGACAGGATCTGGATTTTCTTGGTTGTTAACCGCATGGAGATGTAATTCCAAACTGTTTAAATTCAATATGAACTTTCAAATCTACCGCACACACAGCACATTCTACTTTTTTTTTGAAAAGCAATCTATGGTGGTTGTTTACATAGGAAATGTAAGGACTGTGCTCAAATCCGCTGACCACACATCTAGTAATTCCTGCAATCAATCCTGATTTTAAGTGCCCGTGTCCCAATTCTGATTCGGTTTTTCTGAGATATTTGATATTGCCAGACTGGGTCCTGGCACTGATACATTCTTGAGGCTGGTAATGCATAGGGGCAGTATTTCAAGCAGAAGCACTGGTGGGACTGTACAACCTGCAGTAAGCTGCAGCCGAGTGTTGCGATCATATTAGCAAAATCCTGAAAGCTACATCACTTCAGATCCCATTGAAATGAATGGAAAGATGAGATGGTTCATATTTACATGGACATTTGTGCATCTATCAACTTGCTTCAGTGAATCTATCTGGCAAGAAATACAATCATTTCTAACTAGCTCCATGTGCCCAGCCCCAGCAGCAACCCCCACCCCCCCCCCCGTCCCCCCCAACCCCCACTCCCCATGGTGACCTTGCAGCTGAAGAGACCCCAGATAGTCCAAAATTAAGCATGTTTATTTAGACTTTGCTGTTAAGATTGAAATTCTGTCAATCAGCCTTCTATGGGTCTTTGGGAGGGCTGGGAGCTTGGATTCATAAGCAGCAGCAGTTACGTTAGTCTGACTATACCTTCCTGATTGCCCAGAAATAGACCTAAATAATGACACAAACATACTCCTGTTTAAGTGCCTGTTTTCCATATGGTCCCCGAGTTTAAAATTGACAGCTGTAATTTTGTTTTACAAGAAAAATTCATAATGTCCGGTGCTCACATCTTGAATGCATTAATGAGTTCAACTCATTTCAGTTTGCCTTAATCCTTAGCCCATGCAAACCAGGTGTAATGTGGTGGTGAGCTTGGAATGGCATCCTGCAAAATGATGCTAGTCCCTGCCCACCCACCACCCCACCCCCAAGCTATCGTAGTAGTTAACAGTGACCCAGTAAAGTAATGTTGTTTGTGACTTATTGTAAAATTACCTTGAAAGGATAAGGAATATGTCATTTATGAATGTTGCTTTCTCAGCAAAAACAAGTGTGATTTACCAAGATTATATTAGAGATTAGAGTGAAGTGTTCCTTCAAAGAGTCCCACTGATGGCTGGGATGAAGGCATTTTCTGACACAATACTAAACTATACAACCAGAAGGTTTTGAGGGAACCCATGAACTGTGCTGAGTTACCTGATCTCAGCCTGGGTACTGATAGGGCACCACAACTGACCTGAATGTTCTGTGTTAGGTAGGAAATAATGTCTAAGATTGTTGTTATTCTTAGTGCTTTACGACGAACGACAGGTGGAAGTGTATCCATGTGGACCTTGGTTGGGGAGAGAAACAGGCTTGGCACTGAAACATCTCCCTCCCTTTCTCCCTTTTTCCCCCTCCCCTTCCCTCCCCTCCCTCCCCCACTGTGATCTCCAGGTGTAGACTAATCTGTAGATTTGCAGTGCCTCAGGTCACACATAAGTAATGGTTATCTAAGAGTGCAGCCAATCCCATAATTCCTCAAAGGAGGGGAGCAAAATTAGGAGGGAAACCCATAACGAATACGAGCTCTGCCACATCTTGCTTTGGATGAGTTGAAACATGCTGGTGGTGTGATGGTCACACGCTTCAAACATATTCCAGAGACATTAATTATTGCTGCTTGTATGACACAATCACTTCAGTACTAGGCCCAAGATTGAAGCTTGGCTTTTCTCAGTTACCTGAGGCCTGAGTCTGCAAAACCCGGTAACCACATCTCAGACACCGGGAATGTGCAGACGCATGCAAGCCGAAGGAATGAGGCACACACTTTGCATCTAGGAAATTGCTGCTGAATTCCGCAGAGTCAGACTCTTGAGTTCAAAAGGAGCTTAAACAGCTGGAGCAAGGAAGAAAGTACAAACTTGAGTTCAAGTGGTTTTGGATAGTTTTAACGGTTATCTATGGCCTCGTAAAATAGGCCTTGTCTAAAGGGTAAGGTCAATAGTTTTAAATGCAGGCAAGGTCAATCATTGTAAGAATCAGTAGGTTCCCAAAGGAAGTTTGAAAGCTGCATTGCCTCAAAAGATTGATTTCCAAGTTACAGTTTACAGTTAATAACTGATCAATAAATAATTTAGTTGTGGTACATTTTAACTGGACTGAGAAATGCTGGCAGGCAACTAAACCTTTTGCTGTGATGTTAACATCTGGAGATTTATATTTTGTAATTATAGCATCAGTTATTTTTAATGGCTGTGTTTGCCTGCAAGGGGCAGTCAAAAGTCAACTGTTCAGAAATTGTGACCTAAATTAGAATGCCATTGTTTTCATTGGAAACCAGAGTGTGGGTGTGTCATGGGAATAGTAAATGGCTTTTTTTTTAATGAAGAATTGTGATTGAGTATCGTAAAGATCAGGCAGAATAAATAGAAGGAGGAAGGGGAATTTTCTTAATGACAATACTTTGTGATTGGATTTAAGAATGTGATCTTTGAATATTATTTTAATGAAAGGATCTAGTGTGAAGCTGTGACTGCTTCCCTACTGTATTATCACTGTGTATAATCACTAACTCCATCCTAATGTAGTACCATGTGAACTCTATGTAGTGCTGTAACAGGGGGACCGGCAGTACAATTAGAATTTTACCTTCTGTTTTCAAATGCTGCCCCCAGTCCTCTTGCATGCACTTGTGTCCAGCTTCTGGGGAGAGGTAGTAGGTCTGAGGCCATGGTCTTCTGGAAAATGTTGAATTTTACCTGGGTACCTTTTGGTAAATGGCTCAAGATTAATCTTATAAAATGGATTTACTTCACAATGAATAGATTTAAAAAAAATTAAAATAATCCTGGAAAAATAAATGATGCTTGGTTTAATTCACATTCAACAGACCAACCTGCCATTACCTGCCCAATTCAGAGGCATTTTGTTTAACCTCTTCTCCCCATGTTCACAGAGGCACTTGTCTTCCTAATGCACTTATCACTGCACCAGCAACACCTTGCTTTGGTGCAGGAGCGGACTCTTTGCTGCAAAGCGATAGGTGGGAGTTGCTCAACTGACAAAAACTATTGAGGCCAGGGATTCCCAGCTATTGCATGTTCACAGCGTCTGTGATTCATTCAGTTTTAAAGATATAGCACAGTGACTTTCTTGTTGAGCGTCGAAGATTAGTTACCTGGAGCCCAGATTAGCAGAATTATTTAGGTCAGTGTAAATTCACACTGGAACACTGGTTTGTTGTTCCAAGAGTAATAAAATGTACACAATTGCATACTGTGCATGCACCTGCCTGCATGGGTTCCCTGCAGCAGCATGCATTAACTGCTCTAAATAATTATTGTACCACAGTCTGTGCATATTAAAATCATATTTATTTTCATGTCTGTTGAAGTGACTCTCTCCGAGGAGGGAGGGGGGGGGGGGGTGTAGATTTGAGATTACCCCATATCTGAGGGAATCTCCTCAACTTGGAGATTAAAAATGTTCTAAAGTTTTAATAAACTGCTTTGCTCCTCAAAGTGTGGACATGCTGTCGGGTCTATAGCCAGCAGCAGACAAGGAGAATTATGTTGTGCTAGGAGGAGCATTTATGCCCTACATCCCACACCAAAGGGCAGAGAATATATAGTGCATTCCCCACCCCTTGGTACTTGCAATGGGATGGGATACTACAACTTGCACTCAAGGTTGCTGGATAGCCTGCAGGAGCTATGATCAACTTCCCTTCTCTACCCAGTGATGCTATGACGAATTGTGGCACTAAGATCAGCTCACTTAACAAGAACTGCTAAGATTGAAGTCCAGGACTTCCTTTTCTGTATGGCTTAAAAACAGAGATTTTACCCTGGGCTATCGGGCTTGGGGTAGGAACTGAGACCATATTGATGTGTCTGTTGATCAGTTGATTTTGTAGGAAATGCTGTTTGAGGTCAATAGAGATCAGATTGATCCCAGTATCATCTGGAATCAACTTCCACTTAACGCTATTCATTTTGCAGATGTGTTCAAATTAACATTGGTTTAAAACCGATTCAGAGCTCCACATACCAGCCAAATGATCCCTTCTCTTGAAGAACCCAAGTCACCCATATATCAGTCTTCCTTTCTTGCTACTTTTCATTTGAAAGTATTTCATTATAAAAACGGTAGCATAACCATCATATGATAGGTGTCTGACTTGCACACCTGAGTCTACATGCACATATCAACATCAAAAAAAATATGTCCATAAAGCTGCCATAACAGTGGGCCTCAACATAGTAACATAGAAGATAGGTTTCTTTATGGCTTATAGTTGAATAATAAGCATAGAACTTAATTTGAAGTCACATCCAGAAAGTAGAAGTAGAGACTAGGGGAGATATAGGGATACAGAGAGGCATGTGAGTAACGAGAAATGTGAGCCAAGTCTCACTGGACTGATAAGAATGTAGCTTATTAGACCTTGTGCACCAGTATAACCACACATCAGAGTTTATTTTTTATATATATTAAAATCTTTGTGAGCAGAGCCATGGAAGCAAACCCCCAGCAATTAGTAAAGATGCAGTGATGTGGTTTCTGATACAAACACATTAAGTTCAATATGCAAGACCCTCCAGTTTTCACATGTATAGTAAAGTACTAGCATTTTGAATGCAGTATTGTGCAAGAAAATCCTGTTTGCAATGTAGTAACAAAGTTTTCATTTCTTGACCATTTACTGCTGAGTAAAAGCAAATAGAAGCAATGTGTTAAAGTGGGAGATTCATGGTATCCACACCTGCTAAGAATCTATGATCAGGTGTTGACCCCCTCCCACTTTCAGTAGAAAGGAAAATCTCAGTGCATGGGTTGGTTGGGTAATTTAATAATGGCCAGCACATGAGGTGTGTCCAATAAGCATTAACAGTGGGCCATTTGGATCATTGAGTCAAAGAAATATGATCTGTAATGGACTGTGGCATAAATTTAGCTTAAGTGACAGTGAGGCCTGCTGTGTATGAACCTTTGATTAAGTTGGATGCTGACCTCTAAACCCAGCAGAATCTGACTTGAGTGAATGTGCCCCTTTGTGTATATTTTATGGACATTCGAGAGCTCATCAGTCAGAGATCCCAATAGTCCAGTGAACTTATTCTGTGAGTAACTAACCCCTATAGACTAGGGAAGTGCCAGGTTTGATCCCTGGTCTGAGCTGAATTATAGTGGTGGTAATTTTGGCCTCAGTACTGCGGGAAAGGTTCACCAATCCTGATCAACATACAGCAAACCCTGCCGGAAGAGTGGTCATGTAAACATCAAGTGTAGAAGGAATCAGATTTACCTGTGATGCCCCTATGGTGGAATAGTCTAGCAGCACTCAATGTCAATATTTTCACATGCCTACTTGGGTGAAGTAGCTGTAGACGGCCAGAAGAGCTTCCCCTTCCTCACTCTTCACAGGGTTGCTGAGATCAGTTATCACACCCCAACCTCTGGGAATCAAAGCTGAAACTGTTTGATTTGAATGCCTCAATTGCACATCAGCGAACATGTTGACAGTTCTTGCAAGCCATATATTTACATCACACCAAGTCATGCAAATCTCTTGGCTAAATACAGCCCCTGAAGTTCCATTCCAGGAGCACTTAAAAACTTTAAAGTTGCCTTAACAAGAGGATTACCTGTGTTCTAATGCACTATAGGGACTGCAGGAAGTGGATATTGGCTGGAATTTAGAGGAGGGGTGATTAGCACACACTTTAATAACTGGCATCTGCACTTCGTTCTTTTCACTCCTTCTATAATGTATGGTATTTGGTTCGAAAAAGGACTAGGAGACACAATGGTAGCTGATGTTTGTGCTGTTGTACTCTTCGGGGGTCCTGAATCTTACTCAACATGGCTATCCTCTTTGGCTGTTGAAAGAACTGAAGCTGACTGAGCCGGTCATTTCAACCTGCATTATTTGCTAGATTTTATATTTAACTGTTTCTGTCTATTCCAGAACATAATTAGCTGAAAAAACTCCACAAGGATAAAACAAAGGCTAGAGACCGCTGAGCTGAAGTGAACCAGACTCTTCACTGTCCTGATACAAAGAATCATATTGTCAAATTGATCAGGTCTGCTGATTTGAGAAATTGCCAAAAATGTTTTTTTTTCCCCCCCTGTGTTTTCCCCACCCCATCCACTCCTCTTTTGTTGTCGCCTGCTGAGGCTTGGGAATGACTCTACGGTGCTAATTCTCTTCCCTTCCTCCCCCCACCCCACCCACAACCAAGTAATCTGACCAATTGGCAAAGTTGCATGTTTGAACTTGGGCAGGGAGCTGGCACTTTGACAATGGAAGTCTGCTCCTGTCTTGTCTGACATGGCACTAGGAGGACTCCCTGGATAGTGAGCAGCAATGGATGACTCAGACTGAATATATATTCCCCTAATTGGCTTTATTGTACTGTTAAAGTGGCTTTATGGCACTTTTACTGGTATTCAGTGCCATTATTTATATGTGAATAGGCGACCTTGTACCCTCAAAATAAATCTATTGGTTATGAAGAAATACCTGCTGAGGTCGAAAGTTACAAGCACAAGGGTACAAGGGACCTGCCTTTCAATTCTATAGGTGTGCTACGACCATCTCAGTTTTTTACAAAGTTAGAAAGGCAAGTTGCTTCCAAGAGGTGCTTTAAAAACTGAAGGGGAAAGAGTTAAAGACAATTAATGTAATGGTTTTAGCCGAAGGTTGTTACTGGGAAAATGATAACAACCTATTTTAACAATGTAACTGGAGGCCAAATAATCACTCTTGAACATTTAGTGACAGAACAGACCTGGTACTTACTAGTTCAAAGAACATTTGATCATGTAGTCAGCACAGTGTGTAATACCAGATAACCGCATTTAGTGTTACATGTTCACTCTTTGTATGGGTTTGGAAGAGAGATCCTGGAAAATACTTCAGCAATAAATGTCAAACAGAGGTCTTTTAAAAAAAATATGCTATTGATTAAATATTTCTGTTATGTATGTATTTTCTTCTGCTCTCCTGAAGTCACTAACTCCTCACCTAGGGTACAGTCCCCAGTTGAGTATAGAAAATTAAAGGATGATTTTGTTGAGGTGTTTAAAATGATAGCTTCTCTTTTTCTATCCTAACTCCTCTGGGGGAGTTGAGAACAAGAAATTGGAGCTAGGCTGCTCAGGGGTGATTTCAGGAAACACATCTTCACACAAAGGGAAGTGGAAATCTGAAACCGTCTCCCCCAAAAATCTGTTGAGGCTGTGTCAATTGAAAATTTGATTTGTGTTAGGCGAGGGTATATGGGTTTCAGAACCAAGGCGGGTAGATGAAGTTATGATACAGCTCATCCATGATCTAATTGAATAGTGGAACAGGTGTGAAGGGCTGAATAGTCTACTGCTGTTCCTGTGTACCAAAAAGTGCTGGCAGCCCTCTAGTATCTTGTCCAAATGACTATGCTTCTGATGTGGGCATTTATATCCATTCACACCATTGGCCGCTCAACAGCAATTAGCAGTGGAAACCTATTGGAATTTCCGTGTGCCCCAGCTTGAGGATGGTGATAAAGTAATGATCCTGCTGTAGCTAACATCAGCACAATGAGCAAGAGTGGTGCCCTTCAGGTCTGTATAATTTGGTTCTATACTAGGCAGTGCCTTTGCCCATTATCCTCAAATGTGGAGACTGCACTGGCAGTTTTATAATTACATTATAATCATCAGGACTTAGCTGTGTTTAAGTTGGTAGCACTTTGCCTCTGAGTCAGGTGGTTGTGGGTTCAATTCTCACTCCGGAAACTTAAGCACAAAATTTAGGCTGACTCTCTAGTGCATTACTGAGAGTGTATTGCGTTGTTGGATGTGTTGCCTTTCAGATAAGACATTAAACTGAAGCTCCATCCTCTCTCTCAGATGGACATGAAAGATTCCGAAGCACTATTTTGAAGAAGAGTAGGGGAGTTCTCCTTGGTGTCCTAGGCAACGTTTATCCCACAACCAACGCCACTAAAACAGATTTATGTAGTGATTTATTTCATTGCTCTTCATAGGAGCTTGCTGTGTGCAAATGCACCATGTTTTCAACATGACAACAGTGACTACACTTCAAAAGTACTTCAATGGCTGTGAAGTGCTTTGGGATGTCCTGAGATTTTTGACGGTGCTATATAAATGCAAGTCTATCCTTATCACAAATTGTGTTATTCAAAGGGAAATTTCTACACTGCTATTTGATTAAAAAGCAGTGTTTCTGCGTTGAGGTGCAAAGGGAATTTGGTGGTCAGTGGCCCTGAAAGATGTTTTTCTCAGAGCTGAAATGTAGGAGGGAGTGTTACCTTTAAAGGTTTCTTTTTTTAAAAAAAACATTCCAAATCAGTATAATCTCATCAGTGTTTTCTTTTGTCTGTTGTTCATAAAAAGGCTGAATTTGAGCTCACCGCACATTCCAGCCATGAGGATCAAAGGCCGGATCTCCCTTGAGTAATTTGTTTTGCGAGGTACTCGCAGGACAGGGATCCTTCTCCTCTGATCTGAGCACTGATAAAGGAATGGAGGGTTTAATATTACATCAGACTGGGAAAAGCTACAGGAGAGGGAAGAAGTGGGAGCACTGAATGCACAACGAATAGAAATCAAAATCCTTAAAAAGAAATCTAGAGCTGGAAGGTCTAAATCGTCTGTCCTGTCAAGTGCTGTTTGTGCTGATAAAACCAGTCCTCACAATCACGATCGGGTGCCAATGAACTAATTGATTTCTATGATAATATACTATGGAAAGAATATAGCACAGGGATTAAAAAGTTCTTAGTGACTTTTAATTAAGCAATATTTCACAGAACCACCTCTTTGGTCAGTTCCCTGTTTTTAATTGAAATCTAACATTTCTTGAATCTTGAAAGGGCCAAGTTTTATTTCAATTCATTCATAGGATGTGGGCCTACCTGTTGAGGCTAGCAGTTATTGCCCATCCCCAGTTGCTCTTGAGAAGATGGTGGTGAGCTGCCTTGAACCGCTGCTGTCCGTGTGGTGTATGCATACCCACAGTGCTATTAGGGAGGGTGTTCCAGGATTTTCACCCCAGCGTCGAAGGAACAGCGATTTATTTCCAAATCAGGATAGTGAGACACTTCGAGGGGAACTTGCAGGTGGTGGTGTTCCTGTGTGCCGGCTGCCCTTGTCCTTCTAGGTGGCAGAGGTCACTGGTTTGGGAAGTGCTGTGAAGAAGTCTTGGCGAATTACTTAAGGGCATCTTGTAGATGGTACGCACTATAGACACAAGGTGCCGGTGGTGGAGGAAATAAATGTTTAAGTTGTTGGGTGGGATGCCAGTCAAGCCTGCTGCTTTGTCCTGGATGGTGTCTTGAGTGTTGTTGGAGCTGCACTCATCCATGCAAATGGAGAGTATTCCATCACACACCTGACACATGCATTGTAGATGGTGGAGAGGCTTTGGGGAGTCAAGAGGTGGGTCATTCACTGCCAAGAAATCCCAAACTCTGACCTGCTCATAGCCACATTATTTATATGAAAGTTGAGGATGCAGGAATTCACCAGCGGTAATGTCAAGGGGAGGTGGTTCAATTTTATCTTGGTGATTGTTGTTGCCTGGTACTTGTGTGGCACGAATGTTACTTGCTACTTACCAGCCCAAACCTGAAGTTGTCCGGGTCTTGCATGCAGGCACGGATTGCTTCAGTATCTGTGGAGTTGTAAATTGGACTGACTGCTGCAATCATCAGTGAACATCCCCACTTCTGACCATACGATGGAGGGAAGATCATTGATAAAGCAGCTGAAGATGGGCCTAGGACACCACCCTGAGAAACTCCTGCAGTGATATCCTGGGGCTGCGATGATTGACCTCCAACAATCACAACCATCTTTCTTTGTGTTTGATATGTCTCCAATCAGTGGAGAGTTTCCCTTGATTCCCATTGACTTCAGCTTTACTAGAGCTCCTTGATGCCACACTCCGTCAAATGCTGCCTTCATGTCAAAGGCAGTCACTCTCACCTCGCCTCTGGAATTCAGCTGTTTTGTCCATGTCTGGTCCAAGACTCTGAGGAGGTGTGGAGCTAGGTGGTCCTGGCGAAACCCAAACTGAGCATCAGTGAGCAGATTATTGGGAAATGCTGCTTGATAGCACTGTCAATGACACCTTCCATCACATTGCTGATGTTTGAGAGGAGACTGATGGGGAGGTAATCTGCCAGATTGGATTTCATAAGATCAAAAGAAGTAGGAGCAGGAGTGTGCCATTTGGCCCTTTGAGCCTGCTCTGCCATTCAATAAGATCGTGGCTTATCTGATTGTGGACTTAACTCCACTTTACTGCCCAATCCCCACAATTCTTGAAATCCTTGTAGACCAGAAATCCAGCTCAATGACCCAGACTCCACTCCTCTCTGGGCAATCTCAGAATTGCTATAGCACAGAAAGAGGCCATTAGACCCATTGTGTCTGCACCAGCTCTCCAAGTGAGCAATTCACTTAGTGCCATCCCCCTGCCTTCTCCCCATAACCCTGTACGTTCTTGCTTTTCTAATTCTCATTTGAATGCCTTGATTTGAACCTAATTCCACTGCACTCTCTGGTAGTGCATTCCAGAAGAGGATTCCAAAGATTAATGACCCTCTAAGAGAAGAAATTCCTCCTCATCTCTGTCTTGAATGGGAGACCCCTTAATTTGAAACTGTGCCCCTGAGTTCTAGATTCCCCCAGGAGGGGAAAATCCTCTCAGCATCTACCCTGTCAAGATCCCTCAGAATCTTTTATGTTTCGATAACATCACCTCTCATTCGTCTAAACTCCAATGGGTCTAGGCCCAACTTGCTCAACCCTTCCTCATGAGGCAACCTCTTCATCCCAGGAATCAGCCAAGTGAACCTTCTCTGAACTGCTTCCCATGCAAGTATTTCCCCTCCAGTAAAGAGACAAAACTGTACGCAGCACTCTAGATGTGGCCTCACCAATGCCCTCTACATTTGCAGCAAGACTTGCTGACATTTATACTCCATCCCCCTTTGCAATAAATGTCAACATTCTATTTGCCTTCCTAATTACTTGCTCTACCTGCATGCTAACTTTGTGATTTCATGTATGATGTTATGACTGAGGCGGGAGCAATGCACTGTCAATTCAGTCCCATCAGTCCACAGGTTGCAGCATATTAAAGTTTTCCTACCCAACCGGAAAACAGCCAAATTAAAGACTCCAGTAACACCACCCTTCCGATTTTTTTTTTACATCCCCCTCCCCCACCCCAAGAATAAAACTGACCAAAACATGTATCTTTAGACAACAACAAATTAGCTATATTAGAACTAAATCTTAAATACTATTAAGATAAACCTATGTCTAAAGACCTTATAACTTATTTTAACCTAACTTCCCCCATTCTCTCAAAAATTAAGTTACCCTTTTTTTAAAATGATGTTTTAAAAAATTAGCTGTTTAAGAATAAATAACTGGGTTATAAGTCTTTGTGGGTTACGTTCCTGATGGTGAGGTATCTAAGTGTTTAAAAAAAAAAATCAAATGCCACTTGAAGTCTCCTTGCGAAACGATGAATGCCTATCTATTGAAAGACTCTTTCAAAGCACTTTGGCTGCAGCAGGCATCAACCAATCCTTTAAACAAGTGGGTCCACTTGGATTTTAAAACTGACAATCTCTCAGTTGAAACTTTACTGTGAATTCCAGAAAACACAATCTTGAAGCAAAGACTTCTTGAATTGGAAGTAAAGAAAAGGAATTTTGTTACCTCCAGCAATACAAATGGTCTCTTCAAAGGGTTTTTTCCTCCTTGGGCAATTAACATAGCCTGTGTCTCATTGTAGAAATTCTGCTGAGAGAATTAGACAGCTCCTTCCTTCAGTAAGCACGCTTTGCTGGTGTCTCAAAACTGGTTTTAGCTCATTTTTACAGAGTTAAATTGGAACATGACGCCATATGACCTCCTCACTCTCCTGCTGTTGCCTAGGTAACAAGTACAGCTGTGGCACACTTCCTCAGAAATCTAAAACTTCTCATCCGGTCTTAAAGGCACACTATTTCAAACTGAGAAAAAAGAAAAATAAGGTTCCATGGCAATGAGGACACCCAGATCCCTCTGTACCACAGCATTTTGCAGTGTCTCTCCATTTAAATAATATTCTGCTATTCTTCCTGCCGAAGTGGACGACCTTACATTTTCCCACAGTATACTCCATCTGCCAAATTTGTTGCGCACTTATCCTATCTATATCTCTTTCAGACACTTTGTGTTCTCCTCACAACTTGCTTTCCTCCCTATCTTTGTATTGTCCACAAATTTGGCTACAATACACTCGGTCCCATCATTCAACTCATTAATATAGATTGTAAATAGTTGAGATCACAACCCTGATCCCTGTGGCACTTCACGAGTTAGTCTGCCAAATAGAGAATGTCCCATTTATCCTGACTGTCTGTTTCTTATTAGCATGGATAGAGGATCGGCTAACTAATATATCACCCCCACCACCATGAATTCTTGTGCACTGACTTCTTATGTGGCACCTTATCGACTGCCTTTTGGAAATCCAAATACACTACATCTACTGGTACCCCTTTATCCACCCTGTTTGTTACATCCTCAAAGAACTCTAATAAGTTTGTCAAACATTATTTCCTTTTCATATAACCAGGCTAAGTCAGCCTGGTTGTATTATGATTTTCTAAATATCCTGCTACTGTTTCCTTAATCATGGATTTTAGCATTTCCCCGATGACAGGTGTTAGGTTAACTGGCCTTTAGTTTCCCACTGCCCCCCGCCACACCCCCCTTTCTTGAATAGAGGTGTTGCATTTGTGGTTTTCTAATCTGCTGGGACCTTTACAGAATCTAGGGAATTTTGAAAGATTGCAACCAATGCATCCACTATCTTTGTAGCCAGTTCTTTTAAGACTCTAGGATGCAGGCCATCAGGTCCAGGGGACTTGTCAGCCTTTAGTCCCATTAGGTTTCATAGTACTTTTTCTCTGGTGATAGTGATTTGTTTTAAGTTCCTTCTTTCTTTGTGCCTCTTGATTTTTTGCTATTCTTGGGCTGCTTTTTGGGTGGTCTTCTGTGAAGACCAATGCAAAATACTTGTTCAAAGTCTCTGCCATTTCCTCGTTTAGCATTATTAATTCCCCAATCTCATTCTCTAAGGGACCACCGCTTACTTTAGCTACTCTCTTCCTTTTTATATATTTGTGGAAGCTTTTACTTTCTGTTTTTATATTTCTTGCTGGTTTACTCTCATACCCTATAACAATTTGCTTGTGGCTCAGGTAGCAATCCAGAGATTATTCCCTTTGTGGTTCTGCTTTTTAGTTTAGCCCCTAACTGCTCATACACCCTCAGCAGAACCTCTTTCTTAGTCTTATCTATGTCATTAGCACCTACTTGGAGTAGGACAACTGGATCCTTCACCTCCCACTCCAAATTCCTCTCCTGCCCTGAGTAGATGTCCTTAACCCAGGCAACACAGCCTTCGGGACTCATGCTCTCGGCTGTAGAGAGCATTATCTATCCCCCTAACTATACTGTTCCGTACTACAACTACATTCCTTTTTACTCCCCACACTTGAATGGCCCCCTGCACCAAAAACAAATAGTGCTGTTTGCGCATCCTCCCTGCAATCCGTACTCTTGTTCATACAGGCTGCAAGAACATCAAACCTATTGGGACAAGTGCAAGGGCTGAGGCTCCTCCATTGATACCGTCTGGATCCCTATACCTGCCTCACTTATAGTCACACCCTCCTGTCCCTGAGGACGGACCAAATCTGAAGCACGTAGCCTAAGGGGTATGATTGCTTCCTAGAACAAAGGATCCAGGTAACTTTCCTCTTCCCTAATGCATCACAGTGTCTGAATCTCAGACTCCAGCTCATCAACTCTGAGCTGAAGTTCCTCGAGCTGCAGACACTTACTGCAGAAGTGGTTGCCATGGGTCACGCTGGTGTCCACCAGTTCCCATGTACTACAGCTGCAACACATCACCTGCCCTGCCATCCTTATTGTGTTTTACTTAACCAATTAGGTTTCAAGTTTAGAAATATCACTGATAATTTGTAGTGATAGTAAGTAGTTTAACAAGTTAAGCTATAAATTTAATACGATACTTGTATTTCCCAGTACCAGTTTAAACTACTGTCCCAGCTTAGAAAGAAAAACCCTAAATCTCACCAACCAATCACCTACCTGCTCACCTAATTAATGCCTCACTGTCCCTGGCTCTGTCTCTCGGATCATTCCTTGTTCTGTAAAAGACCAGAACAGCTCTTCCTCTCTCACTGCATCGATTTCCCGCACTTACCAAATTCCCGAGTTAAGCACTTTGTCTCGCAGGATTAAGTCAAGCTGGGCATTTGTGCTACTTATTTGTCCTGCCTTTTGTGGACAGGGCATACCTGGGCAGTTTTCCACTTGTTGGGTAGATGCCAGTGTTGTAGCTGTACTGAAACAGCATTGTTAGAGGTGCAACAAGTTTTGAGCACTAGTCTTCAGCACTACAGCCAAGGTGTTGTCGGGGCCCATAGCCTTTGCTATATCCAATGCACTCAATCATTTCTTGATATCACGTGGAGTGAATTGAATTGGCTGAAGACTGGCATCTGTGATGGTGGGGACATCAGGAGGAGGCCAAGATGGATCATCCACTCGGTGCTTCTGGCTGAAAATAGTTGCACATGCTTCAGCCTTGTCTTTTGCACTTAGGTGCTGGGCTCCGCCATCATTGAGGGTGGGGATGTTCATAGAGCTTCCTCTTTTAGTTGTCCACCACCATTCACATCTGGATGTAGCAGAACTGCAAAGCTTTGATCTGATCCGTTGGTTGTGGGGCCACTTAGCTCTGTCTATCCAATGCTGCTTTTGCTGTTTAGCATGCAAGTGGTCCTGTGTTGTAGTTTCACCAGGTTGGCACCTAATTTTTTAGGTATGCCTGGTGCTGCTCCTGACATACTGTCCTGCACTCCTCCTTGATCCAGAGTTGGTCGCCAGATGGTAATGGTAAATTGAGGGATATGCTGGGCCATGAGGTGACTGATTGTGGTGAAATACAATTCTGTTGCTGCTGATAACCCACAGCACCTCATGGATGCCCAATTTTATGCTGCTGGAACTGTGCTGCATCTATCTCATTCAACACAGTGGTAGTGCCACACTACATAATGGAGGGTGTCCTTGGTGGGAAAACGGGATGCCGTCTCCACAAGGACTGTGCAGTGGTCGCTCCTATAAATATTGTCATTGGCAGATGCATCTCTGACAGGTGAATTGGTGAGAATGAGGTCAAATAGGCCCAGTCTGGCAGCTATGCCTTTCTGGGCTCGGCCTCTAGTGATGCTACAGAGCCACTCTTGGTGATGGACATTGAAGTTCCACCACCCAGAGTACATTCTGTGTCCTTGCTACCCTCAGTGCTTCTTGCAAATGATGTTCAACATGGAGAAGCACTGATTCATCAGCTGAGGGAGGGCAGTAGGTGGTAATCAGTAGGATGTTTCCTTGCCCGTGTTTGACCTGATGTCATGACACTTCAAGGGGTCAGGAGTTAATCTTGAGGACTCCCAGGTCCACTCCCTCTCGACTGCATGCCACTGTGCTACCACCTCTGGTTGGTCTGTCCTGCCGGTGGGACAGGCCATAACCAAGAATGGTGATGTAAAGCATGAAACATTGGCTGTAAGGTATGATTCGGTGAGTATGATTACATCAGGCTGTTGCTTGACTAGCCTGTGGAACAGCGCTCCTAATTTTGTTGCAAGTCCCCAGACATTAGTGAAGGAGGACTTTGGAGTGTCAACTGGTCTGAATGTGCCTTTGTCATATTCGAATCTGGTGCTGAGATTGATGCCAGATGATCAAACTTTTTTTTTAAACTCAGATTTCCGTAGAAATTTTGATACTACTGAATGGCTTGCTAGGCCATTTCAGAGGGCAATTGCTGTGCGTCTGGAGTCATATATAGACCAGACCAGGTAAGGATGGCAGATTTCCCTTCCTAAAGGACATTACATTACCTTACATTATTTTAACTGTGTGTTTCTTTTGATATCATGCTGAAATTAAGCAGGCTGAAAGTTTACTGTTTCTCAAACTGTGTTTAAATTACATTTTTTGTGAGATGCTATGACTGTGTCACCATGAAGACAGTGTGAAGTGTCTTGGAGAAGTGTATAGTGATTGTGTGTTTGTGATGACATAGTTGATATGCCACCTTTCATAAGTATGGAATTAGGTGATAATGAATAATAATGGGGCCCATTGGGTAGCTCTTTCAAAGAACTGGCACAGACACAATGGGCTGAATGGTCCCCTTCTGTGCTGTTGATTTTGTGGTTCTATTAGGTAGAGCTCAGTGTATGTGCAAGCATTAGACTTAAACACATTTTGTTGATTAATTGCATTTGGGAGCAGGTTGGTCAGACCTCTTGCAGATCAAAACATACATGTTGTAAAATAGGTCATCATGTGTCGTGAAATCAAATGTCAAGTTTAAAAATAATTGCACCAGCAGTGAGAACAACATGTGGGAGAAGGAAACCATTCCAATAGCAAATAAGTTCTTTTAGGGTTTGGTAGTTGCCATCCTTCCTTTTCCAAAAGAGCTAAATGAAGCGAAGGCCACATGCAGTATCCTTATTATCTAACTGACTCCACAAAACCAAGAAATGAACGTGTGACTTCATGGCTCAGTTTTCCAGTGGATGCTGTATTCACCAATGGACATCATTATTTCAATAATATGAAAATACAAAGTCACATTCGAGTGCTGTAGTGAATATAGAGGGGAAATGTTCCTATTCTTTTTTTTTAAAAAAAGGGGAAGAGTGTTGACAGAAATCACACCTGCCAAATGGAAACATATTAATTTTGTCATGTGGAACCCTATTTGAACTTTGACTGGACATTGAACATAACTGCTTTTAAAAAGACCACCGAGCTGAATGGCTGAAAACATGGCTGCACATTTGCATTTTGCGAGACAGTTGCATAGAGACACAATGGGAGTACTCCCTGATTCAATTAGCCAGATAGATTTTGTCAGTAGTTATGATCAAAAGACATTGAGAGTCATTGTCTAAGAGGCAGCACTCCACCTCCCACCACCCCCCTTCCCCCACCACGTGTGTCTAGTAAGCTTTGAAGAATCAACAATCCTCGCAGGCAATGCTATTTCAAACAAAGAGCTGGGCACATGACTAACCTGCTGGCCAACCTGGAAACTGATTGAATTGTGTCTCACAGAAAAGTTTTGAGACAGACTGCAATTTTGAAGACCAAAGAGAAGCAAGGTGTCTGTCTCTCTGTCTCACACAAAGTTCCAGGGACCCATAGAAGCAACTTAAGTGTCAAGACAGAAGACCCCTGCAGCCTTCCGGTTCCAATAAAACAAGTTTGAAAGTGCATTGGGCCCCAATGAGAATTAACTTCAATCAAAGACTTTACAGCAAAACCAAAACCAGTAACTAAATTCCATCTACTACTTCAAACCTTCCCCTTTTAATTCTTTCTCCTCCTCTGTATCTATTTGTGTGTGTTTACCGCGTATGCATGCTAGCGTGGTGTGGTTGCCTCGCGTATTTTTAGTAGTTTTAACTGAGTAAGAGTTTTAAGGTTAAACTTACACCATTTTTATTGTTTTAAACCTGAGAAAGCCTGTCTGGTTCATTTGCAATTACAATTAGAAAGCAGTGAACAAGGACTCACCGAGGTGAAGCAGAAGACAATGTTTTAAAAAGTTAAACCCTGTCACGGTCAAACCAGGAAAGGGGCGAGAGGGGAACCTGAGACCCCTTCCTCACCTGGTCGTGACAGTGTTTTTTCCAGCTCCCCCGATCTACTTTAAAATGCTGAATATGTCCTCCAGGAAACTTGGCTGCTTTAACACTGAAGTCTGCTTCATGCAGAAACTCTTTGAATACACCAGCTTGTAGAATCTTTTAGAAGTGTTTTTTTTAAAAAATGCAGATCTTAAAGGAGTAGAGAGAAGAAAATTCCACAAGTGGAGAGGGTTAATTATGTTTCACTTACAACAAGGAATCCTGGCAGGTTTTTACAAAGCAAGGCTTTATTGGATAACATGCTTTCTTCCTCCTAAGTATATGGCAGGTAGGTGTTGCACTGTTAACCAATTATAATGTGAAATCAAAGGAATTCTTCTGTAATGTCTCTCATGAAAGCCATCTGAAGCAGGCAGGGCATGTCAAAGGGCAAGTGAGTCCTTTATATCCTTGGATGTTTATCTATTGAGATGAAGTAATCTCAGTATAATTACAAAAGTATCTGGTACACCCTAAGTTAACCTCAAAATACATTTGGACAGATTTTTATGTTCTACGACTGTTCCAGAAAAGGAAAGCATGGGAATAGTTTGTAAAACATGGCAGTTTTTAAAAAAAAATTGAGAGAGGACAAGATAATGGGCAAAAGAAGACTTGCATTTAGATAATTCCAAATCATATCTTTCAGAAACATTGCAAAGCGCATTACATATAACAAGCTACTTTGATATGCAGTGTTTATGAAAACACAACTGGGAGCCATTTTGTACACCACAAGACCCCACAAACAGCAGTGAGATGATGACCAGTTAATGTATTTTTCGTTTGTCTCTTTTACCTTGTTCACCTTCATTGCTTTCTATTTCCCTCCTGGTGTTTGATAAGGTATCTACCAAAACTCGTTTTCACAGCCACATCTCCTTCCTCAGTGACTGTCTCCGGCTCCGACTGATTCCACGTGGATTCCAACTGCAGTTTCACCCATCATGCTTTGAAACCACCCAGGATCACAGGTATCTCCGAGAAATACAACGTTCCTCGGACTGCTACTCTCGCCGCATCCTGAGATCTACACTCAGTGCTATGCGCCGCCATATGCACACACTGGACCTCTCTCTCCAGCAGCACCGTCTCACCTTATCTCAAATCTGTTCTACTCCGCAGTTTCATCTCATCTTACGTTTCATCTCATCTTACGTCTCATCCGACGCATTAACAAAAAACTTTTTTTCTTCCTTTCAGGTGTTAAGGAACACAAGCTCCAGCAGCTGATGGGGACTAATGCCCCTCCAGATCCTCCTTCCGCTTCACTTCCCTCTGACCCCACCCCTTCTGATCTGACCCCTTGCCGTGTATTCACTATACCCTCTGACCTCCCCCTCTCTGATGCTGAGCGTTCTGTACTCAGCAAAGGACTCAGTTTTATCCCCTTACGCCCCCACCTCAATGAATTTCACGCTCGGCATGACGTTGAGCTCTTCTTCCGTCGCCTCCGCCTCCGGGCTCACTTCTTTGACCAGGAGTCCTCCCCCCGACCAGCAGACCCATTCACCCGCCTCCAGCATTCTCCCTCTACCTGGACCCCTCACCCTGGCCTCTTTACCCGCTCTTGATCTCTTCATTGAAAACTGTCGGCGAGACATTGGTCGTCTCAATTTCTCTGCCCCCCTCACTCACTCTAACCTGTCCCCCTCTGAACTTGAGGCACTCCGTTCTCTCAGGTCTAACCCCGACATGGTCATCAAACCTGCAGACAAGGGTGGTGCTGTTGTTGTATGGCGTACCGACCTCTACCTTGCAGAAGCTCAACGCCAACTCACAGACACCTCTTCCTACCTCCCTCTGGACCATGACCCCACCACCGAACATCAAGCCACCGTCCAAAGGACTGTCACTGACCTCATCTCCTCTGGAGATCTTCCCTCTACAGCTTCCAACCTCATAGTCCCGCAACCCCGGACAGCCCGCTTCTATCTCCTTCCCAAAATCCACAAACGGGACTGTCCCGGCAGACCCATTGTGTCAGCCTGCTCCTGCCCAACTGAACTTATTTCTTCCTATCTAGACTCTATCTTTTCTCCGCTGGTCCAGTCTCTTCCCACCTACATCCGTGACTCTTCTGACGCCCTACGTCATTTTGACAATTTCCAGTTTCCTGGTCCCAACCGCCTCCTCTTCACTATGGACGTCCAATCGCTCTACACCTCCATCCCCCACCAGGATGGTTTGAGGGCTCTCCGCTTCTTCCTGGAACAGAGGCCCAACCAGTCCCCATCCACCACTACCCTCCTCCGCCTGGCTGAACTTGTTCTCACATTGAACAACTTCTCCTTCAACTCCACGCACTTCCTTCAAGTAAAAGGTGTCGCTATGGGTACCCGCATGGGTCCTAGTTATGCCTGTCTTTTTGTGGGATATGTCGAGCATTCTTTGTTCCAGTCCTACTCAGGCCCCCTCCCCCAACTCTTTTTCCGGTACATTGATGACTGTATCGGTGCCGTTTCCTGCTCCCGCCCCGAACTCGAAAACTTTATCAACTTTGCTTCCAATTTCCACCCTTCTCTCACCTTTACATGGTCCATCTCTGACACTTCCCTTCCCTTCCTCGACTTCTCTGTCTCCATCTCTGGGGATAGGTTGTCTACCAATATCCATTATAAGCCCACTGACTCCCACAGCTACCTCGACTACACTTCTTCACACCCTACCTCCTGTAAGGACTCCATTCCATTCTCCCAGTTTCTCCGTCTCCGACGCATCTGCTCTGATGATGCTACCTTCCATGACGGTGCTTCTGATATGACCTCCTTTTTCCTCAACCGAGGATTTCCCCCCACTGTGGTTGACAGGGCCCTCAACCGTGTCCGACCCATTCCCCGCACCTCTACCCTCACCCCTTCCCCTCCCTCCCAGAACCGTGACAGGGTTCCCCTTGTCCTCACTTTTCATCCCACCAGCCTCCATATCCAAAGGATCATCCTCTGCCATTTTCGCCATCTCCAGCGTGATGCCACTACCAGTCGCATCTTCCCCTCCCTTCCCCTGTCAGCATTCCGAAGGGATCGTTCCCTCCGCGACACCCTGGTCCACTCCTCCATTACCCCCACCACCTCGTCCCCGTCCCAGGGCACCTTCCCTTGCAATCGCAGGAGGTGTAATACCTGCCCATTTACCTCCTCTCTCCTCACTATCCCAGGCCCCAAACACTCCTTTCAGGTGAAGCAGCAATTTACTTGTACTTCTTTCAATGTAGTATACTGTATTCGCTGCTCACAGTGTGGTCTCCTCTATATTGGGGAGACCAAGCGCAGACTGGGTGACCGCTTTGCGGAACATCTCCGCTCAGTCCGCAAGCAGGACCCTGAGCTTCCGGTTGCTTGCCATTTCAACACTCCCCCCTGCTCTCATGCTCACATCTCTGTCCTGGGATTGCTGCAGTGTTCCAGTGAACATCAACGCAAGCTCGAGGAACAGCATCTCATCTACCGATTAGGCACACTACAGCCTGCCGGACTGAATATTGAGTTCAATAATTTCAGAGCATGACAGCCCCCCACTTTACTTTCATTTTTAGTCATTTTTAGTTATTTTTTCTTCCTTTTTTTTCTTCCTTTTTTTTGCATTCCTTTTTACATTTTTTGCATTTATTTCATTTCATCTTAGTTTGTTCAGTTTGCTTACCCACTGTTTTTTTCAGGTTGTTTTTCTTCAGGTTTGCACTTGCTGATGTTCTATATTCAGTATATTCACACCTAATCTGTACTAATGCTTTGTCTTTCAAAACACCATTAACATATTGTTTGCCTTTGCTCCGTGACCTTTTGGTCAGCTATGTGGCCTGGTCCAATCTGCACCTTCTCCTTTGTTATCTCTTGCCCAACCCCCACCTCACTTGTTTATAATCTGTGACTTTTCTAATATTTGTCAGTTCCGAAGAAGGGTCACTGACCCGAAACGTTAACTCTGCTTCTCTTTCCACAGATGCTGCCAGACCTGCTGAGTGAATCCAGCATTTCTTGTTTTTGTTTCAGATTTCCAGCATCCGCAGTATTTTGCTTTTATTTTAATGTATTTTTGGTGGTGTTTCAGAAAGGAATGTTGGCCAGGACACTGGGAGAACTCCCCACTGTCCTTTTGAATAGCACTTTGGGATCTTTTTACATCTGTCAGAATGGGCAGGTGGATCCTTGGTTTAACATGTTAACTCAAGAGTAGTACCTCTGACAATGCAGCACACTCTTAGTACTGTATTGGAGTGCCAGTTTAAATTAGTCAAACTCCTAGTATGTGATTTGAACCCAGGACTTTTACGGTTATGAGGCAAGAATGCTACGGCCCAATGTTTAATAGGCCCAACTGCCCTAATTTGAAGCATAGTTGATATCTGGAAGCCCTGTGATATTCAGTAAGCTCTTTTGAGAAAATGTCAAATTGAATTGAGAAAATAACTTTTTAATCCTAGTCAGATTTTCACTCTTGCTATTGATATATCGACAATGTCAAGGAGCTACAATTGGATCAGCTGCAACTGGAATGAAATGTCTAAAGTGAGGTTGGTACACCCATCGTTTCCCTCTACAAGAACTTGGTTCTGTCTGAACCTGCCACTAGCCTCCCCAAAGAGAATAAAAATCTTTCAATTGGTGCCCGCTTCCTGTGGTTTCTAAACATTAAAGTTCAGGCAGTGTGTGAGACCTTTTACATTTTAATGTCCAGGGTATGCAGAGAGAAACCATCTGGAAAACAAATTGGCCTTAATTAAAAAGACTGCTTTTTTTCCCTCCCTTTTCTGACCGATCTACCTGACGACAAGTCAATGAATTCCAATCAAGGCAGCCACTTCTATCTTTGCATTTGGGCAATTTTTGGAGTGGAATGCTCATTTAAAAAAACATTTTTGGAAATTTTTTTTTAAACCCTCCACATTTAACATTTACTCGTGGCCATTATTCATGTGAAAGTCAACAAGCTCTTTGCCTGTAAGATATCCTTTCACCTAATATCCCCTCACTTGTACTTTCAGCTGAGTAGGCATGGGTCAGGTTTTGGGAGATGGGAAAGGCCGCCTAGAACTTTTAATATGATATTAAAGCAAATAATTTGTATTTCCTAATGAACTAGCAGCAGTTATAAAGACCGAAAGGCCTGTGGGGAGTTAGTGGATCTCAGCCAACAAAGCTACAGAAGGTAAAATCACCAAGTGTTCATCTCCTGACCATTCATTATCTGGCAAACATAGTTGAAATTTGCTCATGTTAATGTTGGTATTGGAGGGCTGTTGATGCACGTGGAACCATAACCCTAACAAGTCTGTAACTTCAGGAAAAGAAGAGTAAAAATTGACAGCCAAAAAGATCTTTCTCAACATGTGAGATTTAATTGGATTGTGTAATATGATATCATAAATGGGCCATGCCTCAGAATGATCGGACATGATTCCTGCCTTGTGCCCATCATGTGCCAATGTCAAAATATCAGCTGGGTCTTCAGTCTGGTGAGATACCGAGTGAGGAATGACCAAAAGGGAAAAACATTAGAGTAGGAGTGGAAAAGTAACAAATAATCTTTGAAGAGGAATATACAGGTTATATATACAGTTGCATTGGCTTTTTTGGAGTAATTCACCCAAAATCGGTGAAACCAGCACAATAGATCACAGAATTTTAACTGCGAATTACGTTCAATGCAAATCGAGCTTCCGTGATCTTTTGTGCTAGAAGTATCTCCTGCCCACACAAGATGAGTGCCCCCATATAGAATTTCTCACCATTGTGAATTTTTGCCAATTGTGCCCGTTAACAAGCCTTCGAGGGGGCTCTAAAAATTAAGCATTTTTTTAGACGCAAAGACAGTAATAGTCTTCTTTTAAAAGCCTTTGAATTTTTTTTAATTTACTGAAACTGTCTACAGTACACCTGTGAAAATAGTAAATGGTTCTGTATTTTTTTTTAAATTGGGTCACACTAGTGGGTGACTGGACACTGATTTCAAATACTTTTTGTGATAACCCATTTTTAGCTGTGTTAAACAAAAAGCAAATGTAAAAAAAATTATGTTGTAAAACACTGCCCGATCGCGCTGGCCGTGACCGATTTTACATTCGGCAATGTGCAAATATACAATATAATATAAAAACAAGAAATGCTGGAACCACTCAGCAGGTCTGGCAGCATCTGTGAAAAGAGAAGCAGAGTTAACGTTTCGGGTCAGTGACCCTTCTTCGGAACACTGACCCGAAACGTTAACTCTGCTTCTCTTTTCACAGATGCTGCCAGACCTGCTGAGTGGTTCCAGCATTTCTTGTTTTTATTTCAGATTTCCAGCATCCGCAGTATTTTGCTTTTATTTTAGTGCAAATATACAAGACTGGTAACTTGCAGGGGGAAATACTTCCTAAAATCAACGTAATTTGCACTGGATTGCTGATTGCGCCCAAAGCAAAAACTCTACTCAAGTGCTAATGTGTCAAAACATATCACTTATTTAAAAGTATTGCTGAAAAAAAAACATACTGTCGAAGCTTTTCGTCTTGCACTAATCCAGACAGATGCAAGAGTGCCAAATTTCATCAACTTGCTAACCAATCAGCATCCTTTTCTCATGCAGTATACATTGTTTCTCCCTTTGAAATTTGGTATTCTTGTATCTGTTCTGATGAGTGCAAGACAAAATGCTTCGGCAGCATATTTTTTTTTAAGCAATACTCAAGTTCCGTACTACCAAGAGACTATTTATTTAGAAGTACAAAATAACATTTGTTCCCTGTTTGATGTAACTGATCATTAACCATTTAACACTATTGATCATTCTTCACTTGACATATTGATCTTTCCCATTTAGGCAGAACTGTTTGTTCCACTGCTTATTGTTTGTTTAACACCAATGATTATTGTCTATTTAGGTACCACAACTTGATATAAGTTAATTAGTGACGTCTTCAGCTAGTGAAGTACCTTTTTGAAGTAGAGTTACTGTTATAATTTAGTGAAATATATCAGCATATTTGTGCACAGCAAAGTTTCACAAATGGCAATGAGATAAATGGTGAGATAATTTGCTTCAGTTATATCGATTGAGGTATAAATATTAGCCAACGGCAGATTTGGTGGTGTGCGGGATGATATAATTAAGCAGGAGGTTTCTTTTGGATTCCCCATGGCAGGATATTTTAGAGGATTTAAGTTGACTGCGCGGTTGTGGCGTTCCGTCCCCTAGCGCGGTGGCAGATTGCAGCTTTGCATTCACTTAAATAACGTGAATGCTCATTACCCTATGCATAGTTACAATTTAGTTCCACCTGCCAGATTCAAGTGAACAGCAAGCAATATTTCCGTGCCACCCGGTTCACAAATGTTTCATCATGGTGTGCAGCAGTTGGATTTATGTAGTTGAGACTCAGCACTGTGCTCTTCTCTCTTTATCTCATCCGCTAAACTAGCGCCAGCATTGAAATGGATGTTTGCCTCCAGGCTCGGCACCAGCAAGGATAAATCGTCTCGGGATGGTGGCAAAGGCATGGGCGGGGGCTATGTGGAGGAGTTGGGAAGGGTGGGGTTGATCAGGTACTTGGAGTAGGGAAGGATGGGATGATCGGGTACATGGAGGAACAGGGGTGGGTGGAGTGGAGCATCCAGGTTGTTGAATGGTTGATGTTGATGGTGAAGATGCATGTTGTCACCTGCTGGGGTGCTGGATGGATTAGATCAGTACTGTCTGGAGATATTTGGCAATGGTCTAAGGGGAGGGATGAGTGCTGTCAATGTCAGGGAGCTGTGCAGCAAATTGATGGTACTGGCTAGCAGAGGGAATGGTCACAGTCAATGGAGATAAGTGGATTCTGTAGTGGGGGGGTGCAAGGTCAAGGCTAATGGGTGGGTATTCAACAGTTTCATATGGAGGGGAACAGGACTTGGCAACAATGGTCAGTTCGATGTCAGGAGATTCAAGGGTAAGAATCGGCATATCGATAGTAACTGGAGTAGAAACAGTGGAGGGATGGCAGGAATACATTGATGATCACACTGTGCACAGTAATGGGGGGAGGCTCAATGGTAATGGAGGGAAGGGTAACAGTAACATTGGGTGGGTTGATGATGGGTTCAAGCTGGAAGGTTGCAGGAGGAGGTTGGAAGGTGGGGTGATTGGCTAGAATTCCATGCTCACCATTTTCTCCATGGATAATGAAAACCACATGGACACTTGAGGATTGCAAGGAGAGTGGGAGGAGGAAAATGATAGTGGGTGTGTCTTCTACCTGGCTGCAATTTGAAGGCAGATATAAGAGAGCTGTTCATTGCCTCGATGTTTCAGCTCAGTGTCAACAGAGGGCTGAATCACCACGCTCTGCTTATTTATTGTTCAGAAAAGCCACAGTGACATGGATCTCATACACGCAATTTGTCTAGTACCACGGGAAGAAGAGCAAAGAAAGAGACTAAGGAGATCGCATTTCTCTCAACTCATGATGCCTGAGCGCCAGCAACAGGCAGAACAGGAAGGTGAGGATGCTCTGAATGATAACATCGAGGAACGGCCTTATTGAAGACAAGCACTGGCACGTCATTGTGTCCTGAGGACAAGGTCAAATTACCTTCAAATGTCAGAAAGCCAATGCCAGAGATACCAAAGGATGTCACGTGAAATGGTCACAAATTTGTAGGATCCTGCAGCATGATCTGCAGCTGCTTGACTTTGGTGGGAATCCCAAGCCAGTTGCCCTCAAGGTAACTGCTGCACTAAAATCTTTTTCTTCAGCTCCTTCCAGGGATCCATGGGCGACATATGTGGCATCTCACAGTCTGCGACCCACAGATGCATCAAGGAGGTGACCAAAGCCCTTTTTCGACGTGCTAATGATTTCATTAACTTCTCTGTAGATGAGGACACCCTGGCAGCAAGGTTTGCGGCCTTTGGCGCCATTGCTGGATTTCCGAGCGTGCAAGAACATGCATACAAGCATACGAATTGGGGGTAGGAGTAGGCCACTTGGCCCCTCGAGCCTGTTCTGCCATTCAATAAGATTATGGCTAATCTGATTGTAACTTCAACTTCACATTCCTGCCTACCAAGGATAACCTTCCACCCCCTTGCTTATCAAGAAACTATCTATCTCTGCCTTAAAAATATTTGAGGATTCTGCTTCCACTGCCTTTTGAGGAAGAGAGTGCCAAAGTCTCACGACCCTCAGAAAAATTTTTTCCTCATTTCTGTCTTAAATGGCTGATCCCTTAATTTTAGTTCTAGATTCTCCCACAAGAGGAAACATCCTTTCCACATCCACCCCGTCAAGACCCCTCAGGATCTTATATGTTTCAATCAAGTTGCCTCTGACTCTTCTAAACTCCAGCGGATACAATAAAAGCAAAATACTGCGGATGCTGGAAATCTGAAATAAAAACAAGATCCGATTTCCAGTTCCGATGAAGGGTCACTGACCCGAAACATTAACTCTGCTTCTCTTTCCACAGATGCTGCCAGACCTGCTGAGTGGTTCCAGCGGATACAAGCCTAGCCTGTCCAACCTTTCCTCATAAGAAAACCTGTCCATTCCAAGTATTCATCCAGTAAACATTGCCTGAACTGCTTCCAGCACATTTACATCATTCCCTAAATAAGACGACCAATAATGTACACAGCACTCCAGATGTGGTCTCACTAATGCCCTGTATAACTGAATCATAACCTCCCTACTTTTATATTCAATTCCCCTTGCAATAAACAATAACATTCTATTGGTTTTCCTAATTACTTGCTGAACCTGCATACTACCCTTTTGAGATTCGTGCACTAGAACAACCAGATCCCTCTGAATCTCAGAGCTCTGCAATATCACCAATTAAATAATATGCTTTTTTTAATCTTCCTGCCCAAATGGACAATTTCACATTTTCCCACATTATACTCCGTTTGCCAGATCTTTGCCCACTGACCTTAACCTATCTATATCTCTTTGTAGCCTCCTAATGTACTCTTCATAACTTACTTTCCTAGCTATCTTTGTGTTATCACCAAATTTTGCAACCATACCTTCGGTCTCTTCCTCCAAATCATTTATATAAATAGTAAAAAGTTGAGGCCCCAGCTCTGATCCCTGTGGCACACCACTCATTGCATCTTGCCAACCAGAAAATGACCCACTTAAGTCTATCTTTTGTTTCCTGTTAACTAGCCAATCTTCTAGCCGCGCCAATATGTTAGCCCAACACCATGAGCTTTTATTTTCTGCAATAACTTTTGATGTGGCACCTTATCAAATGCCTTCTGGAAATCTAAGTACAGTACATCCACCGGTTCCCCTTTATCCACAGCACATATTACTACTTCAGACAACTCCAATAAATTGGTTAAACATGATTTCCCTTTCACAAGGAGCTCTTCAGTACGAGCCACAGAGGGTGTCATGAATAACATTGTCTGCTATGCCTTGCACAACATTGCAATTAGTCACGGCAATGTTCTGCAGGAGGAGGAACAGGAGGAACACTAGCTCTCCTTCAATGAGGATGACTATGAAGAGGGTGAGGAGGAGGTCAACAATGATAACAATGCCATCATCGATATGATGGCCATGGAGAGACATGCAAGGGATGTCAGGGAGAACCTCGTTTATGCACATCTCAGCCAAAAATAAGCCAGATTGTCAAGGAATGTTGGGAGGAGAAACCTAATTCCCCACTGAAATTCCCTTTTGCATGAGGCCTTATCGCTGCAATCTTAACGAAGCGTTGCTCCACTTTCATGTGACTGGCATTTGAAATCATCTATTGGCTATGATGAATGTGACGACACACCACTGCAATCAGCGATAAGTTATGACTGTAGAAAACAAAAGTAAGGCATGATAGTATTGGAAAAAGTTAATAATCATCACTAGGTTAAAAAAACAACCGTCATTGCAGACTGAAGGCTCAAATTCCAATGAGATCTGGATATTGGACATTTCCAGAGATGCTGTACAAACATCATTGCATTCCTGCCATTGGCCTCCAAAAAACATCTTTGTATCTATCTGTAACCAAACAAAACATTACTGAGAGTGGATCAAATATTGCATGAAATTAAAATGTATTAAATCTTTTCAATTGTCACTATATGTACATCACCCATGCCAACTTCATGCTCAAAACTATGTCTAGGTGCTACCCTGATATTAGCAGCTGAGGTGGAGGCAGTCTGCTCAGTGTGCTGTCCTGTTGCTGTAGATCACCGTGGTGTACGTCCTCTGGAGGAACGGGACCTTGATGGCTCCATCCTACTGGGGGTCTGCAGCAATGGTGTTTGAGTATCCCCCGTGTGCTCACCTGCTGGGGTAAGGGGTTAATGTCGTGGTGGGGTGGGGAGGACGAGACGCCACTTGCCCTGGGGGTGTCCTGAGAGGAAGGCCCCGGAACAGCTGGCGTGCACTCCTCCTCCATCTGTGTGCATGATGGCACCTGCTTGTCTCTGAGGAGAAGGAGCATCTGGAGGGAGGTCCAGGTTCCTTGTCCTCCTCTCACTTTGACTCTGCTGCATGGAGCCCAAGGCAACAGCAATGGAGTGCAGGTCAGATCGCATATGGCTCGAGTGCTCAACCAGACTCAACACAGAGCTTGCCAGACTCTTTACTGAGGAAACCGTATGATCAAATGTCTGGGACATGGCAGATGTCATGGCTTGCATGGGCTCCTTTATGGCATGTACAAAGCTACACATGACCTTGGGCATCTCTAACATATTTTCCACATGGCTTTTTTGCACATCCAGCAGACTTCTCGTAGCAACAAACGGAGGATCATTATGAGCGTGGGGCTGAGCAGGGGCCTGGTCCCCAGCAGTCCTCTGATTGTCAGGGGACCTGGCTGGCACATGCTCCCTCAACTGCTGGGACATGTCTGTGTAGTACACAGCAGCTTGTGACCCAGATTCTAGTCTTAAACCCCCTGTGGACTGTGTGGAAGTATCTGCACTGGCAGAGGTGGAAGAAGAGGCAGGTGACCATCAGTCTCTCTGGGGCGTTGGCTTCATCTTTCTCCCCAGAGAAGGCGTCTTGGGCCAGGTGGCATTCCACAACTCGAGTGTGGGTACCTGTAGTGGAGACACAAACAGAGGCATTTTAAGCATATGCTTCACAGGAGTTCCTTCAGTTTCCACATATGGCTAGAAGAGCAGAGATGACTCTTCATCCTTGTGGCTCCTGCCTCACCATCTCTGCTCGCCCTGCCTCTCTCTCGTGATCTCAGATGCCTCTTCCTCAGCCGTGGTCAGCAGTCTGATGTTGGGGACACCTCCTCCCTTTTTAGCACACTCGCGCTGGTTGTGGCTTCGTTTATCCTGCAACAGACAGTGCAGATTTAATGACATGGCAAATGATATATGGTTACCATTGCATACATGCATCAACATCTATCATTTTGCATTGACTTTTGCACAATCCAATCGTATAAACAATGCCAATCTTCATCTTGATGCAGCATCATTTAGTGAATAGCACCAAGGCTGCTCACACATTCCACTGCATTCCGTGTGTACCCTCTGCCTTAAAGACAGAGCATGGAAGAAGACAATGGAGCAGCCTTACCAAGATAACTTATGCTCACTGATCTGAGCAAGTCATTGATTTGCTTGTGACACTGCACCCATGTTCTACGAGTGACCCCATGGTTCAAGAGCTCCTCTGCTACCTCCATCCAGGCCGCCTTGGTGAGGCGGTAGAGTCTTCGCACTCCATCTACAGGGCAGGGGACCTCCCGCCTTTCCCTGATGGCCTGGAGGAGAACCTGCAGTGAGGCATCACTGAACTGCGGGGCAGGACACTGTCTGCCATTTGATTCACTTTGGTTACAGGTAAAATAAATGATCTGAAGTTGGTGGTGACTTTCACAAAATAAAGGAGGCAAAAACATTTTTATTTAAGTAAAAGCTTCAATTTAAGTTAGTTTGAAGATACTTGCATGAAAGGAAGTCTGCTGATCCTTGAGGCTGCAAGCACAGAATGTTTTGTATCTGTGGTGATCATGGTGCTTGGGGCAGTGACGGCAGGTTCCACCAATGAAAGGCTGCCACTGCCGCATGATCCCACGTGTCCCCTGTACCTGTTGCCACATGGCTAATTTACATACAAAATGGCGTGGGTAACAGAAGTGGAAGTTATGACAAATTCTGGTCCCGCTGTCGGGAAAGTCACGGCACTCATAAAATTCCACCCAAGGAAGCACAAATCAAGCATATTCGACCTGTCCTCTTAATTAAAACCTTTAAACCCTGTTTTTTTTTTTTCCTTTCTTCATGCCCAGGATGTGGGTGTCACTGACCAGGTCAGTAATTATTGTCGATTCCTTGAGGTCACTGGTGGGCATTTACTTGAATTCCTATGGTCTAGGTTATGAAGGTGCTCCCACAATATTGTTCGCTAGGGCAGTCCAGGATTTTGACCAAGTGGCAATGAAGGAATGACAATATTTGTTGCTGCTCAGAATGGTGTGTGACTCAGTCTTCACTATTGAGGATACAAGTAACATCCTAGTATTAGCTGTAATTCAGGAAAAGGAAGGGAGGGAGGAACTCAAGAAAATTACCATCACCACGGAAGTGGTAGAGCAAATTCTTGGAGCTGCGGGCTGACAAGTCCCTGGGTCCTGATGGACTTCATCCTAGGGTCTTAAAAGAAGTGGCAAGTGAGATAGTTGATGCGTTAGTTTTAATTTTCCAAAATTCCCTAGATTCGGGGAAGGTTCCGTTAGATTGGAGAATAGCGAATGTAACTCCTTTTATTCAAAAAGGGAGGGAGATAGAAAGCAGGAAACTCAAGGCCAGTTGGCTTAACATCTGTCTTAGGGAAAATGTTAGAAGCTATTATTCAAGACATTATAGTGGAGCACTTCGAAAAATTCAAGGTGATCAGGCAGAGTCAACATGGTTTTGTGAAAGGGAAGTTATGTTTAACGAATTTATTGGAGTTCTTTGAGGGAGTTACATGTGCTGTGGATAAAGGGGAACTGTTGGATGTATTGTACTTAGATTTCCAGAAGGCATTTGCTAAGGTGCCACATCAAAGGTTATTGCAGAAAATAAAAGCTCATGGTGTCGGGGGTAACATTTTGGCATGGATAGAAGATTGGCTAGCTAACAGGAAGCAGAGAGTAGGCATAAATGGGTCATTTTCTGGTTGGCAAGATGTAATGAGTGGTGTGCCACAGGGATCTATGCTGGGGCCTCAACTCTTTACAATTTATATAAGTGACTTCGATGAAGGGATCAAAGGTATGGTTGATAAATTTGCTGATGACACAAAGGTAGGTAGCAACTAACTTGTGAAGAGGACATAAGGAGGCTACAAAAGGATAGAGATAGGTTAAGTGAGTGGACAAAGATCTGGCAAATGGAGTATAATGTGGAAAAGTGTGAAATTATCCACTTTGGCAGGAAGAATAAAAAAGAAGCATATTATCCAAATGGTGAGAGATTGCAGAGCTCTGAGATGCAGAGGGATCTGGGTGTCCTAGTGCATGAATCGCAAAAGGTTAGTATGCAGATACAGCACGGAATTAGGAAAGCTAATAGAATGTTATCATTTATCGCAAGGGGAATGGAATATAAAAGTAGGGAGGTTATGCTTCAGCTATACAGCGCATTGGTCAGACCACATCTGGAGTACTGTGTACCGTACTGGTCTCCTTATTTAAGGAAGGATGTAAATGTGTTGGAGGCAGTACAGAGAAGGTTTACCAGACTAATACCTGGAATGGGCAGGCTGTCTTACAAGGAAAGATTGGACAGGCTAGGCTTGTATCTGCTGGAATTTAGAAGACTAAGAGGCGACTTGATTGAAACATAAGATCCTGAGGGGTCTTGACAGGGTGGAAGTGGAATGGATGTTTCCCCTTGTGGGAGAATCTAGAACTAGGGGTCACTGCTTAAAAATAAGGGATCGCCCATTTAAGACAGATGAGGAGAAATATTTTCTGAGGGTCGTGACTCTTTGGAATTCTCTTCCTCAAAAGGCGGTGGAAGCAGAGTCTTTGAATATTTTTAAGGCAGAGATAGATAGATTCTTGATGAGCAAGGGGGTGGAAAGTTATCAGGGGTAGGTGGAAATGTGGAGTAAACAGTTCAGCCATGATTTTATTGAAGGGCGGAGCAGACTCGAAGGGCCGAGTAGCCTACTCCGGCTCCTAGTTCATATCTTGGTGTGAAACTGGGAAATGATGCTGTTCCCATGCATCATTGGCCCTTGTCCTTGTAGGTGGTGGAGGTCACAGAGTTGGGACGTGTTGCCAAAGAAGTCTTGGCGAGTTGCTGCAGTGCGTTCTGTAGATAGAGCATTGTGTACTGTCTTTGATATCAAGTTTCTTGAGTTGTTGCAGCTGCACCCATCCAGGGAATTCAAGAATATTCCGTCACACTCCTCACTTGTCCCTTATAGGTGGCAGAGAAACATTCGGGGACCAGGAGTTGAGCCACTCTGACAGGACACCTAGACTCAGACCTGCTCTGGTTGCTACAGCATTTATGTGATTGGTCCAGTTCAGTTTCCGGTCAATCGTGACCCACAGGGTGTTGATGGTGGGAGATTCAGTGATGGCAATGCCTTTGAATTTTAAAGGGAGGTGATTGCGCTCTCTTACTGGAGATGGTTATTGTTTATGCTTACACTCTGTTGGGACTTTTTATTTTAATGTTAGAGACACTATAAATCCAAGTTGTATATTTCTACTGTACTTCAAAAACTGCAAGGGAAACTTTGCAATCCTCAATTGCCGATGCACAATTAGTTGCTAGCATTTGATAAAGTATTCGCCATCTGTTAGTGTTGATCACATAAAGTAGCTTTGATATATTCTCATTATGGGTTGCCTATCATTGAGTTATATTTTGAACTCTTGATGAGACTGCCATAATACATGAGAGATGAGGTGTACAGAAAGTGTTTGAAGCTTATTAATTTATGAAAAATTAGATTGAATTTGAATAAAGTAAGCTTTATAATCATAAAAATGTTATTTAATTATGTATTGTGCCTTGAACAATTTTTGCCTGTAGAAATTCGCAAACAGCTTTTACAGCATTTACTAATGTTTAGGCTCCACTCGTAAAATATTTCGTGTGAGACCAGGGTCTTGATCAATCAAACATTGCAGCTGTGTAATCATATCTTTACTGGCTATTATAGTTAAGAATTGCTATATTTTAGAGAATCTTATCATTTAAATAACCAGTATCCATAACATCAGGGGCTGTGCTGCATGTGGACTATACTGTCGCCTTGGATGTTTGTGGAAAGCTTTTCTATCTCGTGTGCTTCTTTTGTCCTTTGTGATCTTCTTCGTCTTCATTCATTTTGTTTCCTCTCAAGACTAGAAAAAGCCACACTTGTGAGTCAGCTTCTTCTCAAGTGCCAGTCAAATTTCCCAAGGAGCAGTTTAAGGAGTCTTATTTTGTTTCTTGGGTTCTGTCAGTTTTATGCTTGTTTCCCTGTTCCCCTTGAATGGCTCAGTTCTTTGGTCTCTGTTCAGCCAGAGGTATTTTACTTCTCTTAACTAAATGCTAATGAAAATCGAAATGGTTCTTCAATGACCTTGTGACATAGAGCATCACTGAACTCAAAATGGAATGATGGGACTTCAGCTTGTTTACGTGATTTCTTCCTCGAAATGAGTTGGTGATTCTGGGCACCTTAACTCTAGCTGTTTTCTACAGAGAAAGAACATGAAGACAAATGGTTGCATGTTACTCTTGTATATCACAAGGCACTCAATTACAGGCGAATGTGCCTGGCACTGGGGCACAGAGCCCCAGTGAAGGTGTTGGGCAATAGTTACAGAGCAGCAATGGAAGATAGCTAAGGACAGATGGCCTGCCTGTTCATTCGGTCAAGGAACAATATACAAGCCAGGGGAATCAAAGGAGGTAGAGAAACCAATTAAGAAAAAAAATTACATCTAAAATGTTAAATGAAAATATCAATCATCTGTTATAAATAAACCGAGAGTTGTGGGGATATTTACCTGATCAAGCATTTCTCAATTTGGGTTAACTCAGAATGTAAGAACAATGACTTGTTGACAAATCCTGCATGTCTGCTTTGCTTCCTCTGCTTGGCAGGGTTTTTACAAGATTCTTTAGTTGATATTGTTCAAGTTTAACTCAGTTAATTACTTGGCTTCCATGTCCAGAAAAGCTGATCTCCATCCTAATATCCTCTGTAAGTAATATTATTTGGAATGGGCCTGAGGAAAGCTGCCAGTTGGGTTGAAAAATTCCCAGTTATACTGCCTCATACTCCAATGTTCAGACAGCCTCAGAAAATAAACTTAAATTTCCTCAAGTTGGATTTTTTTCCTTTATGAAACATAGGAACTCACGCAGGACAACGGTTCTAATCTCCTTACAAAAATTATCTCAATGCTGCAGTCTTGTTACAGTGAAATATGTGTTAAAGGAATTTTTAAGAGGACAAAAGCAAAATACTATGGATGCTGGAAATCTGAAATAAAAACAGAAAATGCTGGAAACCCTCAGCCGGTCTGGCAGCATCAATGGAGAGAGAAACAGAGTTATATTTCAGGTCTTTGCATTTATTGCCTCCAATGTCAAGAACATTTTTGGAGGCAGCGTTGTAAGATCCAATGGTTGGAAACATTAGAACCTACTTCAGGTGAGGGATTCGCAGGGTACCCCAATAATGCCAGCAGGCCTCAACAGCTTTGGTCAACGGTGCTTCAATTTGTGTCCGTTATCTTGCCTCTGGTGATGCAGAGAGGCACGCACCTGCGCATGCCATCAATGACCTGTGCAAACTCGCCCCCAGCGCTGGGGAAGGTCCTGGCCAGACTGACAACATTTTAAACATAGCATCGAATTGTAGTTTCACCCATCTTTTGTGGATTTCCCCTGGAATTGGACAGGTCCGAGCACAAGGAAACCAACAAGAGTCAAAAATGGCTGCGATGCCTTCCAAGGTGGATTTCCAATGAGGCAAAGTACCAGCAAACTTCAATGGAAGCTACCACCAGCACTGGATCATGCATGCCACCATTGTGTTCTGGTTGCCGATGGGTTGAACACTTTCTTTCATGTAGGCCTGAAGTACTGATTTTAAGTTGCTGGCCTACACATACTCTCTCCAGCGGCTGCAGAGTATCTGGATTGAAAGTGAAGTCACAACTCTTTAAGCAGCATTTGCTACAGAGCTACTGCAGGTGCCCCACATTCTATCTCTCAATGTAATTCAGAGCAGCTTAACCTGCATGCATTGTAAAACCTGAATATAAACACACCATTGGTTTCAAAAACTAGTTTCAGTGAGTATCAGGAGCGACTGAACGCACCCAATATCCTGATCCTAATCCTCAACAAACAAAAAGGCCTCCAGTTGCAATAATAGTTGACTTCCTGCACTTAGTCAGCTCTGCAGTGAAATCTGGTGAACTTCATCCATCTTTCAAAATAAATGTAATATGGGGAATATATCTATTTTTTTAGCACAGAATTGTTCAGCACTTAGTAATTTTCAAACCCTGAACCATTGAGTTGTTTTTGGTGTGCTTGTATAGGCAGCCTTGATCAAGTAATCAAAAATCAGAGAATAGAGACACTGTATATTAGGTGTTTGACTGAAATCAATTAGAGGACAATTAAAAACTGCACAGTGACTCAGTGAGTGTAGATTATGTCAATTACACAGTGTTAGATTATGTTCATCCTGTGTTGGGATGTTCATTGAATTTTTGTTAATAAAGCCCTTCAATCCTTTGGTCTTGTCAGTCACTATTCTTGCCTCCAAATAGAAAGAAAGATTTCCATTTGTATAGCACCTTTCACTGCCACGGGATGTCCCCAAGTGCTTTACAGTCAATGACGTACTTTTGAAGTGTCATCATTGCTTCAATGTAGAAAACGTTGCACGGGAAGATCCCACAAAATGCAATGTGATAAGGAACAGATGATCTGTTTGTGTTGTTTGAGGGATAAATATTGGCTGGGACACCTCCCCCAGTCTTCGAAATAGTGACATGGGATCTTTTTATCTCCACCTGAGAGGACAGACAGGGCCTTGGTTTAACATCTCATCTCATTCAAAAGATGAAACCTCTGACAGCACAGTACCCCCCCAGTACTGCACTGGAGTGTCAGCTAGAGGTCTCTGGAGTGGGACATGAAGCCATAACCTTCTGACTCAGACACGAGTGCTACCAACTGTGCTATGGCTGAGGAACATGCAATACAGAGGAAAGTACTAACAATTTTTTACATTTGTATTTGGAATTGCAAATTGGAATAGATCAGAAAATGCTAGAAATACACCAAGATCTCTCAGCAACTGGAAGGTGGAAGAACAAAGAATCTGCCACCTAAATGTAAACTTGGGGTCTCCTGGTTCAGGTGCTGATGGGCTTGTATATTTTCTGTCTTTATTTTAGATTGCCAATGTTCACTTTTTGTTTTCTTTTTATCTGTAAGCTGGAATAACTTGCTTCTTGGAAATTGTAAAGAATGCTAAAACCACACGAGGTTGGCTGTGTGCAGTTGCAGTGAGATGTGGATCAATGGAATGGTGAGAGCTGGATTTTTGTTCAGTTGCCAGTGTCTGCTGATCTCAGCCAGAGCCGGGCAATTGGAGTACAACCAACCTCCATGTTTACGGGTGAGGAATGAGTTGGCCAAGGTCGACCATCTTTGTGTGAGGTGGAAAATACATGTGTGTGGTTATCAGGTAGGGACAGGGTCAGGCTCGATATTAAGTGAAGTATGGGGGGTGGGGAGGGGCTGTTGTCACTGACCGACTGTACTCTCTTGACTGGCAAGCTGTCCAGTTGGTTGTGTTCTTCTCTTTGGCACCTCAGGAAAAGCAGGGTGCGAATCAAAGAGGAAAGAAATGATAGTGATACTTTTAGCAATGACAGAAGTGAAAGCTAATAACTGAAAAGGACAACATTGAGAATCTCCCTCGTCTCCCTCTCTAGGGCCTCTCCGATCCCTAGAGGGAGACTTGAACCAGCTTTAACTAATTAGCCCTTCAGTGTATGTAAATAATCACTTCTATTATGTAATAAACATTAAGTGGTTGCATGCACCTTTTGGTTTATTTTCTCTAATTTGGAAATAATTGATTGAAATTACACCAAGCAGGGTGAGTGTGGCCAGTTTGGACATGATTGAGGAAATGCCAGTCTGGCTCCCTGATCTGCAGCTGGAAGCAGCATGCTGTATGTCCAATTTGTTTCTGTGAACCCATTGAGTGTCATTCCCTTGACTGACAAGCTCTCTAGTTAGTTGCATTCTCTGCTTTGGGGCTACATTTGCCAACTGTTTTTGATTTGGTGGTAACTCCAGTTTTGTGAATGAAATGCCAGACTAGTAAACGTTTGTGTAATGGCTGAAGTTCAGTGGAACTCCCCTGACCAAACCAGGGTCCTTCACTCGGACCATGTTGGCTCCATTCCAGGTCTCAGCATTCAAAACACTGATCCACTTAGTGTCCAGAGCTGCCCTTTCTCCTGATGCTACATCCATGTAAGCATGTGTTTGATGTTTGTCTACGTCTCTGGACCATTTATCATTGCGTCAGGCATGGACCCTTTCTTTTGTTGTACATGATGCATTTTGTAATGAGGCTGGCTGCCAGCAAGGACACGATTCAACCCATTTGGGATTCAGGAGAATCAGGGAAATTCAGGATGGTTAGAAGCTTTTCCCAGCCCCTGGAATGCATTGTTGACTTAAATCATGGATTCATGAGGGGCAGGGGGCAATTTTAATGTAACTTGCTGGCAGGGAACCCACTTGATTGGATGGATCACCAGTTATACACCTCACCCAATACTTTCCATTAATTTCAATGGAAACTTAAAAGAGGTAAGAATAGTGTTGGGCCCAATCCCAATGGGTGGGTTAAGTTAAAATTACTCAATTTTTCCTGAGAGTTTTAGGTTTGTCCAATAGTGTGTAATGTTATTCATTCCCCTGATGCACTAATCGGCAAGTTCACTGCAATTTTTGGTACTGAGCGATGTTAGACCAAAAGGTCCAATGGTTAATTCCTCATGACTGCTGAACTACTTGATCTCTGGTAGGTTGGCAGTTGGGCAGTACAATTGGCCTCAGTACCACTGATCAGAGATTTTTTTAAAAACCAAGTCATCCTTGTTGCTATCCAGTGACTAGTGCTGAAACCGAGTGCTCTGTTGGGATGCTTTCAATTTTTTTTGCCTAAGTCCATGCATGAGGAATGGGCACTTGGCAAGTGTAATGGAGGGTTGTTAGCACCTATGACACTCACCTCGGCAATACCAAGAACTATTATTGGAGGAGGAGAGAAAATTGACTTTTTTGTCTTGTAGTTTTTCATTGCCACTTTCCTCTACATTCTTCTCCTGAAGACACCCTTGTCCCCAGTTGCCATTAATCGTCTGGTCCTTGACATTGCAGTGAGGGAGGCAACACAGCCATCCTTGCCCTCAGCCAATGACCACACTTACATAGAATGCACAGCAAGAAACAGGCCAATTGGCCCAGCTGATCCATGCCTGTGTTTATGTTCCATACGAGCCTCCTGCCATCCCTCTTCATCTCAACCCATCAACATATCCATCTATTCCTTTCTCCTTCATGTATTTATCTAACTTCCCCTAAATGCATCTATGCTGTTTACCTCAACTACTCCTTGTGGTAGTGAGTTCAACATTCTAATCATTCTCAGGGTAAAGGAGTTTCTTCTGAATTCCTTGTTTGATTTATTAGTGACTATTTTATATTTATGGTCCCTAATTTTGATCTCCCTACAAGTGGAAACATCATCTCCACATCTACCCTCTCAAATCATTTCATAATCTTAAAGACTCCGATCAGGTCACCCCTCAGTCTACTCTTTTCTAGAGAACTGAGTGAGTCCCAGTCTGTTCAGTCTTTCCTGCTTGATATCCTTTAGTTCTGGCAGCATCTTGTAAAATGTTTTTTTGTTGCTTCTCTATTGGGTACAGTAGCATAGTGGTTATGTTACTAGATCTAGGGACATGAGTTCAAATCCCACTGTGGCAGCTTAGGAATTTAATTTCAGTTAATTTAGATAGATCTGGAATAAAAACCTAGTACTGTTATGGTGACCATCAAATGACTGGATTGTTGGAAAAACCCAACTGGTTTGCTAGTGCCATTTAGGGAAGGAAACCTGCTGTCCTTATTTGGTCAGGCCTATACGTGACTCCGGACCCTCAGCGCTTTGGTTGATTCTTCATTGCCCTCTGAAATGGCAGACCAAGCCATTCAATTGTCACCACCACCTTCTCAAGGGAAGTTGGGGATGTGTAATAAATGCTGCCTTTGCCAGTGGCGCCCACATACTGTGAATGAATAATAAAAATGTGCTTCTATTTCCTTGGTGAAATATGGAGAGCAGAACTGTGAACAGTGGTCTAACTGAGGTTCTATGCAAGTTTAAAATAACTTCTGTTTTTCAGTTTTATCAGTCTGGAAATGAATCCTAGTGCTTTTTTTTATGGTCTTATTAACATGAATCACTACTGATTTGTGTATCTGTCCCTCGTTAGGATTTGAGACAATCTGTAGCACCCTGGCTGAGATCAGCTAACTCAGTAGAGACCAGGATACAACCTTGAACCATTCTGGTCCGTACTTCTCAGCTGATTACTGAATAAACTCAATGAGGCATTGGGTGGGGAAGGGGGAAAAGTTCAGCAGTTTCTTTCATGATTGGGACTGGGCAGTTTGGAACTGAAATACCCAACCATATACTTTGATTTTAGGTGCTGGCTATTTATAATTGGAGCACTGTACCTAAATAATTGACTGGAATTTCACACATCCGCTCTGTTTAACTTGGTCGAACAAAAATGATAGCTTACTAGAGCTTTTGTTTTTTTTTCTGAATGATATATCTCCAATTTCACCATCAATTGCTTTTAGCCCTCTCTCACTCACAGTTGTTGTCTTCCCATTTGACACTTCTCTCCTTCAGCTCAGAGTGCTAGATGATTAACGTAGAAAAAATAGAAAAGCAATTTTAATCTATAAATTGTCATATTTTCAAACTTGATGCATTATGACTGAGATTGAAAGTAGCTGCAATGCATGTAACTTCAGAAGCATAAATAATGGTGTGGGATGAAGTTATTTGAATTTCAAGTACAAAGCTTGTCAAGTGAGGCTTCTTCCCGAATGTTGACAGTATTTGACACATTTCTTACTAAGCTTTGTGATAGCAGCCAGCCTTTGATGTCTATGCAAGTAGGAGACTGAGAGAAACAATTCTGTTGGAAGCTACTAGAAGTTAGTTTTACATGAATTTCACAAACTATATAGAAGTGATACTGAAAGAATTGTATAGCCTATTGCTGTCTTTTGGGGAGGGGGCGTAGGGGAAGAGATGAGTTTTTATTGCTTTAAAATCATACCTGCACGTGCCAGCAATATAGGAACACTCAGCATTCCCTCTTCAAATGTATATCTGATGTGTCTGGGAGGAGGATCTTCTAATCTTCTGTCTGGCGGCTCAATGTTTTTTTTGCTCTAAAGCAGCCAGTGTCCTACTTTTCAGCAGATCTACTTTCAGATTTTGACAGGACTTTAATGTTTAATTCCTTTTGATTTCCAACACACACACTTCCACCGATCAGCTGTATTTGAAACAAACTTAAGACCTCTTTAACTGTTGCAGCACCAGAGACCATAGTTACGAAGGCAGGTGCACATATTCCTCTTTCTTTCATTATATTCTTCCTTCTCAATCTTTTCTTTTGCCTTGTATGATCTTCACTTGACCCATGCTGGAGGCTCCATGACCGCCAATGGGTGTCTGGTTTATAGTGATGATGGACAATGCCTTGCCATCCAATCCACCTCCACCAAAAATCCATTCAAGGCTTTGCTGTCATGAGGGGTTGAGGACCTGGTGTCTGGGACAAGGACTGCCAACTCCGATTGGCATTTGAGTAACTGAGAATTTGGGAATTGGCTTCAATCAGTAGATGGTATTACTACTACCAAGAAGTGAAAAATACTCATGAATTATGGTTTGCTGTGGCGATTCATCAAACAGAATTTTTTGAGGGGAGAAGGAGGAACATTCTATTTTGTAAGATCAGATTCTGCCAGAAATATTGCTGGTGTTTTGAAAAAGGAGAGGGTGGAAGTGACTCTAACCCCTTATTAAAATTTTAAGTGGTTGTGCTCGGCCTCTTGTGTTTCAGCTTCAAATCCCAGGCACTCGTTTATTATCATTGATAATATGTGTGGTTTTATAAAGCAAAAAATACTTTATTATATGTTGGATTTTACTAGTGTGGTGCTGGGCCATACAAACCAGGGTGGTCCCAGGTTTAATCTCTCGTCTGTACTGTGTTAGCTGATCTCAGCGGGGCCATTGGCAGGGATGCTATAGTAGGCCTCAGTGTTCCTGGGAATGGGAACATTCAACTCTGGTTTGTGATCCTGATCTCTGCTGGAAAGTGTGAGTGAATGCAGATCACATGAGGACAGGATTAGGCTGGGACAGATGGTCTTCCAGTGGCACTCACCGTTTGGGTTGCACAACAATGCAGATGAAAGATCATCAACCTAAAATACTAACATTTGTTTTCTTCTCTCTCCACAGATGCTGCCTGACTGGCAGAGTATTTCCATCATTTTCTGCTTTTATTTCAGTGTAAAATCTGTTTGAGCAAGGCAATGTAGGCAGGGCACCAGTACTTGTGGGACCATCCCTCCCTCACAAATTGGTGCCTTCAGGGGATGAAGAGAGAAAACTGGTGAAGTTATTTTTAAAAAATATTACCCCACCCACCCCACTACCCCACTCCAACTCATTTCACCTGGGACCCTGACAACCAGAGAAATAATCAGTGTCCGTTGAGTAAATCGGGAACTGGCACATGCTTGTCACAAAAGGTGGTGCTTTTACAGTCCTTGGGGAATTCTACCTAATCAGACAGGGTAGGCTGTGCTCAATTATTGCCGAAGCTTTGGGCATGTTCCATTATAACAGTGACTACACTTCAAAAGTACTTTGTTGACTGTCAAGCACTTTAGGACATCCTGAGGTTGTGTAAGGTGCTCTATAAATCTCTTCAATCCAAGTCTTTCATTCTTCTTTCCTATGCTAAAACAGATCACATTCTCAGTTCTTTCTCCTACACACCCAGATATCTTATGAATCTGTAACTTCCACAGTGACGTACCATTTGCTTGACCTGAAGGATATGGAGGTAATCTGCTCGTGAGCCTCTTGAACTGATGATTGGAGGACCTGGTGGAACAAGCCAGTTTGGCCTATCTCCTAGGGAGAGTCAGAAGGCTGCTGGGGGTGTCACAGCAATGCCTCATTCTTTATCTGGCATCTGTTCAAACAAGGGTTGCTGGATACTGATCAGGATCTTGCTGCTCAGCTGATAAATTCTTCCGTGAGTTGGGGTTGAATAAATCAGACAGAATTCCTGCCACTGCTACAGAGGTCAGTTGTAGCATCTCTGTGTTGCTTGAGATTAGCTAACTCTGCATAGGCTGGGGATTGAACCTGTGACTTTCCTGGTCTCTATGCAAAGCTGCTCATTAACAATTAGCTAAGCTATTGGGGAAGCTCCTTCTGATTTGTTTGTTTTCTTTCCCCCCAAGATGGCCCTGGGAATCTCCCTTGTGTGTAGAATTGTGAATGGGAACCTGCCTGCATCAGGTTAACAGTTCCATATCCCATACCTGCTTGTGACCTTGGGCCTGTATTGCCTAGGAAGTCTCATAAACCCCAGCACTAATTGTTCCATAGACCTACATATCTTGAATTAAAATGGGTTGATAATGTGGCCACCACCCCCTTTATCTTGAAACCAATAATTAACATTATAATATCTTACTTGCTCCAGAAGTGCTGCTGTAAACTTGCTCAGGCTATAAAATCTTGGAATAGTACAGCATAGATGGGGCCGTTCGGCCCATCAGGTCTGTGCCAGCTCTTTCGAGGAGCAATCCAGTTAGTCATATCTCTGCATACTGTTCTCTGGGGCAGGAAGGCAGCTTTGAGATGTCCTGATGTTGTGAAAGGCACCATAATCATAGAATAATACTGCACAGAAGAAGACCATTTAACCCATCATGCCTATGACAGCTCTGTGAAGGAGTTATCCAATTAGTCTCACTCCCCTACTCTTTTTCCACATAGCTCTGCAGATTGTTTCTTTTCAAGTATTTATCCAATTCCATTTTGAAAGCTACTATTGATTCTACTTCCGTTACCCTTTTCAGGCAGTGCATTCCAGATCATAATAACTCGCTGTGTTAAAAAAAAAGTTTCCTCATCTCGCCTCTGGTTCTTTTGTCAATTATCTTGAATTTAACAATTATATTAAGTTGGCAGATTTGCAAGTATGCGTCTGTTACAACAAACACAGCAAAGACATTGTGGATAGGCTGCACATTATGGAAACAGTGTGATTTTTAATTCCAGTTTTACACACAGACAACAAGTTAACAATCTGCCCTGTCATTTTCTCGGACTAACTATGATCAAGGCCATGGGAGATTCATTAGAAGGTTGACATTTTCAGTAAAGTCTGTTGAAAATGTAGACGTTTCTGAAGCTTTCAATAATATTTGGCAAATTTCACCATCTTTTTCAGATTATAAGAATTAGATGGCTACGTTCATTAAATTTCTTGTAGTGTCTTAATATCTTACATATTTAGTTCAAGTAGTTTAATCTTTAAGCACTTGGATTTCAGATCTGAACAGCATATGGAAAGCTCTAGCGTACAACAAAAAGACATTTGATAATCAAGGCTGAAGCAGCCCGAAGGCATCTGCTACGAAGACCTTTACAAAGTGTAGTCACAACCCTGCCCATATTAACTGTTTTGTGGACTGTCTGAGTGATTTGCCAACTTTGTCAACCAGTAGTTAACTGTTCGGGGCCTTCTGCTCAGCACCAGATAAATATTTCACTTAAGTTTCCCCCCACCCCCCCCCCACCCCGCCTCCTTTTTTAATCATCTGTTCATTAGACTGCACAGCATTGCAGTTTATAGTGAAAAGAATCTGAGCTCCTGGTTTTACAGAGGTCAGTGAATTGCAAGGAACTTGCTGACCATTGCATAAAAGGCCCCATGCATGAAGATTCATATCTTTTTCCCCTCAAAAATTTCTGCAAAAGACCTGAAGTAGAGCCTTTTGAAAGCAGGTGGTTTGTGTGTTGAACCACATGAGGGGAAAGTAATAAAACGGAATGATACACCATGAAAGAAAAACAACACCAGGCAAACTCAGCGTTCAAAGACATCTGGAGACAATTTTAGTTTTACTTCTCTCTGCAAATGAAAATAGCAGTGAAAAATCAGCATGGAGCATATTCCTTGAAATAAAATCTACTGTAGAAAGCTTTTTAAAATAAAAGTGCTTTATGAGTCTCTCTGGAAAAGCCCACATGTTTACAAAGGTCTTTTGAGGTGCCCCATACAGTTTTTCAAAATTCATTACAGAACTATACAGTAGGACGAATGCTGCTTTCCTAGTGAGGAATATACTAAAATTCTCTGAAAGTTTCCAAGATAGCAAGAGAGAGAGAGAGACGGGGTTGGGGAGGGGGGGGTCGGGGGTGGGGGGCGGTTAGTGGAAGAGAGAAAGATGATATCTTACACCTTTGATGTGTTGGTGGTCTCTCTAGTTGATCTAGGAAACAGGCCAGCTGCTGTTGCCTCATATTCAGCAGATGTTCATTGACTCTTCAGACTCTTCTAGCTCCCCACCCCCCCCCCCCCCACCACCCCCGCATGATATCTTTAGATTGTGCTGTTTTCCTCTAGTTTTTGTCTTTTTTTAACCTTTCTCTGAATAAGCGTGTACAGTGGTGAACTTGCTGAGGATGTGCCAGAGTCATGAAGCAACATGTTCCATTTGTAACCTTGGGCCTCACTGCAATTATTTCACTAGCCTACACTGTATTAAAGGAACTGTGTGAGAATTGAAGTGTTTTGTAGCATAATTTGCAGTGTTTGTGCTAGAAGGCACAGTGGCGCAGTGGTTAGCACCGCGGCCTCACAGCTCCAGCGACCTGAGTTCGATTCTGGGTACTGCCTGTGCGGAGCTTGCAAGTTCTCCCTGTGATCGCGTGGGTTTTCGCCAGCTGCTCCGGTTTCCTCCCACAGCCAAAGACTTGCAGGTGATAGGTAAATTGGCCGTTGTAAATTGTCCCTAGAGTAGGTAGGGAATATGGGGATTACTGTAAGGTTAGTATAAATGGGTGGCTGTTGGTCAGCAAAGACTCAGTGGGCCGAAGGGCCTGTTTTAGTGCTGTATCTCTAATATAAATATAATATAAAGGTTGTACTGACATGACTGAAGATGTCATCAGGTTTCTTTCCCCCCCCTATTTTCTTCCCTTTCCTCCCCCCCTCCGTTTGGAAGATGATGGCTTAAAAATGCGGGTGCAGAGAACCATCTCAGCAACAGAATGATGAGGCCTGAGTTGTGGACAGTAACTGGTGAAGCATGATTGAAGTTTGGGCCACTGCAAGGCTGGCAACGGACCTTAGTTAAATGATGAAGGGAGGCAACCAGCAAGGAGGTGAGGGGTGGGGTGGTGATTCGATCTGGAGGCAGCAGGTGCTGTGTGGTCAAACTTCTAGGTCCATAAGTTGTCCTGGGGTCCAGTTCACTAATCACCAATTTGCCACCAGAATCTCATCCAAGTGGCCAATCTTCAAGTTCTGAGCCTAATAGAGATCCTCAACCGTGTACTCCTCCTCCAGGAGGTATCCCAATGAAGCTGGATCCCAAGGTGTACATGTATACTTTCCAGCATCAGCCACTGGATAGGGATCAGGAGCTAGATGACTTTCTCCTCCTCTGATAGAGCACAGAGGTTAATTGTTGATACCACTGAGATAAGCCAACTCAGTACAGACTAGGGATAAAACCAGGCTCCTTCCTGGTCGATATGTCTCCAATCTATACTTAACTAACCAAGCCATGAAAGGGACTCTCCAAAAACATTTCAAAGTTGCAGAGATACATGAAGTTACTTAATATTGATGTGCATCTCAGCCAACATCTCACTCCAACTCCTTGCCACAGGCATTTCAGTCCCATTTCTGCTGAACTCTAATCTTGCAAATGGCCTTGGATGCTGAATGAATTTAAATTTTCGAGACTCCAGTTGGGTGAGTTTTGTTGTGTAAGGGTGTTGAGGGCTATGGAGAATAGGCAGATAAGTGGAGTTGAGATACAGATCAGCCAAGATCTGATAGAACAGGCACAGGGGCTGAATGGCCTACTGCTGCTCTTTTTGATGTAGGCCTACAAGGAAGTAAAGAGAGACATAGTTACAGAAACTTATCTTTTGAGGACATTCAATTTTCCTCTAGCAATAAAAAAGGAGCCAGTATACAAGAAATGAATTAGTTTTCATTTTTGTTGTCTAGACAGAGCATTGCAGTGGCTCTTCTAATTCTGGCCTCTGGCGCATCCCTGATTTTAATTCCTCTATCATTGGTGGCCGGGCCTTCAGTTACCTAGGCCTGAAGCTCTGGAGTATCCTCCCCGACACCTCTCTGCCACTCCACCCTGCTTTCCTCCTTTAATACACTCCTTGAACCAAGCTTTTGGTCATCTGACCTAATATCTCCTTATGTGGCTCAGTGTCATAATTATTTTTATAATGCTTCTATGAAGCACCTTGGGATATTATATTATGTTAAAGTCACTATATAAATATAAGTTGTTGAATAAAAGAGTAATTGCATTACTTAATCTAAAAAAAGTGCTGAAATACACTGCAAGGTCTTGCAACATCTGAAAAGTGAAAAGATATTTTCTGATAGGGACTCTAATAATTTATTAAGCACTCATAAATTTCAGAGAAAAAAGCTACTAAATGTACGAAAGATTGGTGAACTAGATTTAAGCGTTAGTGTTTGTTTCTTACGATGAAATTGGCTTCTGCCGGGTTCTTTGTCCCCATTGTAGATAATGATATAGAATTGGCTTTTTCTGTTCTTATCAAACTTTTCACAGCAGAGAAATCAAAAACACAGTTCCACATTTGGTAATCCTTCCTTTCTGCTTTACTTGCTATTATATTTTCAGAAGTTATTTTTAGATATGTAATGTTAATGGACCATCTTGTACTACAGCCCAGGAAGAGGACATTAACGCCATGGTGACTGTGCCAGCTTTTCACTGGAGAAATCCAAAATGAATTCTGCTGCTCTGCCCTCTGCTCATAGCTTGGTATCTTTCTCTGCTTTAAATCTTTATCACTCTTCCCTGAAACGAAACAATTGGCCTCTGCCTCAACTACTCCCTGCAGCAAGACAATCCATGTTCTAACAACTCTCTGTGCTGTGAGATGTCTTTTAATCTCTTGCTTCGCTATCTTGATGACAATTCTAAATTGATGATCCCTCATCACTGACTCCCCAGCCAAAGGAAATAGCTGTCATCATTTTGAAAAGCGCGTTGAAATGAAAACATGTTTGTTTCTGCAACACTAAAACTAGTCTTCAAAGGGAGAGGAGCATCTCAAAAATTCACCAGTCTGTTCCAAATGTATTGTGACGGTGGTGGGATTGGATATGTTCCATTCCAGATTTTGGAATTGATGTATCCGTTTTCTTACCTTTCATAAGCTCCATTCCTTGTTTTGTGACAGATCCAGTAAGTAAGAAGATTGAAATATGAAGGGCGCTGAGTGGAGTGTGCGGGCACATCACTGGGGAAGGTGTGTGATGAGCAATGTGCATGATTTACAGCAACAGCTTTAAATGATGGTTCTATATTCACTGCAGAGACCAGTCAAACCCGATTGGGGAGGATGGGTAAATTGGATACTTTTCATAAAACCAGTGCGGGAAAGGTGATGCGCAGTTAACCCACACAAGTTCATTGAAATGTAGGCAACATGCCAACTTTGTGCTGCCTGCTGATTTAGAATGATTCCTGCTTGCAACCAGCACTAACCAGGCTGTTCATTGGCTGTGCCCATCAGCAGTAGCCCAAAGTTGTAACTTCCTCTTCTTTGGCCTCCTTGTCTCGAGAGACAATGGATAAGCGCCTGGAGCTGGTCAGTGGTTTGTGAAGCAGCGCCTGGAGTGGCTATAAAGGCCAATTCTAGAGTGACAGGCTCTTCCACAGGTGCTGCAGAAAAATTTGTTTGTCGGGGCTGTTTCGCAGTTGGCTCTCCCCTTGCGCCTCTGTCTTTTTTCCTGCCAACTGCTAAGTCTCTTCGACTCGCCACACTTTAGCCCCGCCTTTATGGCTGCCCGCCAGCTCTGGCGGACGCTGGCAACTGACTCCCACGACTTGTGATCAATGTCACAGGATTTCATGTCGCATTTGCAGACGTCTTTAAAGCGGAGACATGGACGGCCGGTGGGTCTGATACCAGTGGTGAGCTCGCTGTACAATGTATCTTTGGGGATCCTGCCATCTTCCATGCGGCTCACATGGCCAAGCCATCTCAAGTGCCGCTGACTCAGTAGTGTGTATAAGCTGGGGATGTTGGCCGCCTCGAGGACTTCTGTGTTGGAGATACGGTCCTGCCACCTGATGCCAAGTATTCTCCGGAGGCAGCGAAGATGGAATGAATTGAGACGTCGCTCTTGGCTGGCATACGTTGTCCAGGCCTCGCTGTCATAGAGCAAGGTACTGAGGACACAGGCCTGATACACTTGGACTTTTGTGTTCTGTGTCAGTGCGCCATTTTCCCACACTCTCTTGGCCAGTCTGGACATAGCAATGGAAGCCTTTCCCATGCAGGCACTCTTCAGTGTGAGATGTTAAAGCAGCATCGTCAGCAAAGAGGAGTTCCCTGATGAGGACTTTCCGTACTTTGGACTTCGCTCTTAGATGGGCAAGGTTGAACAACCTGCCCCCTGATCTTGTGTGGAGGAAAATTCCTTCTTCAGAGGACTTGAACGCATGTGAAAGCAGCAGTAACTTCCTAGAACCACATAAAACTAGCCTGCATTGCTTAACAGGGAGATGCACTGTGGCTGTAACAGGTGCTGGGATTGTAGGAAGTGAATATATCCTGAGAAACAGTGAAGAATGGCACTACTGGGGAGAGTTCAGGCTCCAAGGTTTTTGGACACTGCACTGGAGAGCTTTGTGGTGGAGGTGGAGAGGAGGAGAGATGTCCTGTATCTGGAGAGGGACAGGAGGCCCTCCAGATACAGTCAAAAGGCAGTGGGAGCAGATAGCCATGGTGGTCAATGCTGGGAGTCTAGCCCCAAGGACCCTCAGCCACCACAATCCCATCACTCACCTACCAACAATCTCTATCAATCAGGACTTGTACCTAACATTTATATGCTTCACCTCACCCTCGCACACTTAGCAACGCTGCGAACTTCGTTGGATAGCACTTGTTGCTCAGTAGTTTCCCTTTGGTTTGGAGTGGTGGCTCAAATGCAGATGGCACAATGGTCTGCCGCAGAATGAAGGCACCATGACAGCTGCCAGGATACTGGGTATTGATTGCATGATTCACTGCCCATGGCCACACACCAGCTGGATGCTGAAGGGACAGAATCCCTTTTGGTTCCAGTATAGAGCAGAGTTGATCTGCAGCGCCAGCAAAGTGATGTGCATGCAGTTAATGGCACCCTGCAGCTTGGGAAGCCTGCAATCTTGGCAAAGCTGCTTGCTCACTCCACCTGTTTATTTCTGGCAAGAGAGAATGAAATATATTTGGCTCCCTTGGCATACAGAGACTCGGTGATCTCCTTTTACGTGGCGGTGCGCTGCAAATGATATGCTACAAATATCTCCAGCTGCAGCCTGGAAGGATTCAGATGCACAGAAGTTGATCGCCATGGTCGCCTTAGCAGCCACTGGCAATGCGATCTATGCCCTGTTCTGAGGTTCCAGTTGTGGCTTCAGCAGGTGACTGATTTCGGTGAGGACATCTGTACTGAAGCACAAACGTGTCTCACATTTTTCCTTGCTGAGGTTCAGGAAGAAGAATTGCTCCCTGGGCGGTGGATATGGCCTCCAACTGAGAGCTCTTCTCTACTTCCTCCTCCTCTCTCCTAGCAGCTTATCCTGTTCTGCATGGCCTATAGAATTAAAGAATGGTTACAGCACAGAAGGAAGCCATTTTCCTGTCGTGTCTGTGCTGGCTCTCTGCAAAAGCAACTCAGCTAGTTCCACTCCCCTGCCTTTCCCCATAGCTCTGTAAATATTTTTTATTCAGGTGCTTATCCGATTCCCTTTGAAGTCTCTGCTCATTGTCATGCTATATTCTAAGGGTGTAGCCTACGAGTGCACCCAGGAATGGGAACAACTAGTTTGTGCAGAAGCCTTGAAGTCAGGAAAAAGTCCTCCAGCACCTGTCACATTACTCGCTGTAGACTTTTGCGACTTGAACAGACTATATATAGACTATCTACTATAGTACAAGTGTGTGTGTGTGTGTGTGTGTGTTATGACTAGGTGAGAAAGGTGTCTAGGGTTCCTGTCAGCCTTCACCTGGTCTTTCCGTAACAGGATTTAATTTTTATACACACTGTGTTTTTAGCTCCCCCTTGGTGAATCCTTGTTCGCCGCTTTCCAATTATAAGGCAAAGAAACCAGCACAAACAGGTTTTCTTAGGGTTTAAAGAAGAAAAGTTGAAATTTATTAAACTTAACCTCTAATTCGGTTGACACCTATGGATACACAATGTGCCCAAGCTAACATGTACGCGATACACACATACAAATAGAGACAGAAAAGAGCAGAAGAAAAATAAAGTGGAGAAGTTTGAGGCAATATCTGAAGAGTTTTTGTTACTGTGTTTCAAGCTCACTGTAGAGTCCTTGATTGTAGGTAGATCTTGCTTTTTGTTGGGACCCAGTATTCTTCTTTAAACCTTGTTCGCTGTAGGAGAATTTTCTCTCTTGGGGTTCATGTGTCTTCAGTGGATTCAGAGACTTGTGAGAAAGAGATGGGAGCAGACAGGAGAGATCTCAGTCCAGGAGCAAACAGTCTCTCTGAGTTCAAACTGTTTGTACAATTGAGAAAAACCCAGGTTGCAAAGCAGGTTAGTCATGTGATTTAGCTGGTCTGACCACATCTGTTTGTTGTGTATTCGGCTATCCTGGCAGTTTGAGCTCCCTCACCTTCAATGTCTGGTGCTCAGTCAGTCCATTGTGGATTAAATGTGTCAGGGAATGGTTATTTTTCCTTCGAAGCACTGTCTGTTAATATGCAAATGACATTTGTAGCCACGGCTGATCTGTTTAACAAGTCATTTCCTCACTCCAGTGACAGTTCAAAATCAATGTTCATAACAAAATTAATGTGCCTCATTCTTGGCCGGTGGGGGCCTAGCATGACAGTGTGTATGTGTGTTTGTATATAGCTAATATAAGTACACCAGCAACTGGTAGTTGACGATCCCTTTCAAATAGTGCTGGGGTGTTGGTGACGTGTTTCCTGCTGCTTAATACGTGTTTAGCTGTGCAAGGTTAATAGAGGGTGTTGGCTGGAGCATTGAGATCCACAATGGCACCACTGGCCTCAAATTGGTGTTGCACGCTGATTCATTTCATATCTGCCTGCCTGGCATACTTTAAGCAGACATTAGCTAGGTGCGTGCTAATGCTCTTACCAAGATGACATCCAGTGCCATTCAGGGCAGAAGCATGTGTGTGGGCATCGGACGCCACTTTGGTCCCTGAACAGCACCCGTACCACCCAAACAGCGGGTGCTAGTCAGCCCAAGAGCCTTGAAATAGGCCATGGTTAACTGAGAGAAAATGGCTGAACAGCCTTTTATAGTCCTATCTTTCTGTTTGGTTTTGCAGACTTAATCTGTTATTAATTAGAAAGGGTTCACTTGAATAGTCCAGTTTTGTATTTATTTTAACTCCCACCCTTCCACTTTAGATTTCTTGCATCTCCCTCAGCGATCGGCTCCCAGGTCTCCATTGTCGCGTAACATCAGGCTGAAGTAGCTAAGCCCATAATTTGTCTATCTGTCTCTCTCTCCTTTCCTGGGGCTAAGAACCTGGCCTTTGCCTAGCATCTCCTCCAATGGTACAGCTGTAATTAGGAAATCAAAATTAGACCCAGTCCTTTCATCAGTTTCCATATTTACAAAACTGCACTTTGGATTGGAGACACGATTAGGCAACTGCCCCAGTCTGTGTAGCCGAGGTCAGCATGACTTGTAGCGACAAGTAACAAAACTGAGAAGCTCCAACTACTAATAGACACAAGTTCTGATACTGGAATGAGATCAGGTGCTGCACAGCCTGGGTCAGCAACACAGTTAAGAGCATTGTTATTTTAAATCTACATCAGAGCTTACTTGAAATTATTGTCTCCTGACTTTTACTCGTTGACAATTATTGTGTTTCAGATTACAAAGCCATGTCCTGTCATTTGACAAACGCTGAAAAAAATACAAGACCATTTCAGTGCAGAAGGAGTCTTTTCATCCAGCTTCTTGTCCTTTTAAATTAGTAAGTGGGATGTAGAAGGTGTTGTGGTGGGAAATGGCATTTTGCAGCCCATGTCTCCTCACACAAGGGTCTACCGATTTTCAGCTGTACTGTTTGAGAAGAGTTGAGAGCCCAGTCTCTCATCAGGCAGTTGTTGAGCACTAACTAGTGCATAACTCCTGAATGACAATGCTCTGGGATCACCTCGCCTATCTGTTTGGTTGTCACTAATGGCACATAACACTGGGGCACATAAAGGGGAGGCGAGAAATACATCAAAATAGAATCACATACAGGGGACCTGATACGAGAGCTATTTCAATTTGTGGAGTCAAGTTGTGTTGTATAAAGCATAAGCTGAATGGTATGAAGTGCTCTCCATATGGAGCCTCGGCTGTTGAGATTCCATAATCAGGAATCTGTTGGTGCACTTCATGATTGCCCAAAAAGGAAAGAAAGGCTTACATTTAGATAGTGCCTTTCGGACCTCCCGAGGCGTTTTACAGCCAATGTTGTACTTTTTGAAGTGAAGTTACTGTTGCAATGTAGGAAACGTGGCAGCCAATTTGCGCACAGCAAGCTCCGACAAACAGTAATGTGATAATGATCAGATAATCTGTTTGAGCAATATTGGTTTCTACCCAGACCTAAGGTTAATAACAGATTTGTACAGGTGTCAAAGTATTTCTGAGAGAATGGAGTGAATCTTAGGCTGCATATTTAGTCCAATAGCAGGGAAATCTGCAGTGGTTACTTCTCATTCCATGGCTTCTTGGAAGCACCTGTTTCTGATTTGGTTCAATGTCCAATGACTTTATGGCTCTCTACACTATAACGGGCATCTCTGAACAGGTCAGAAAGGGAAGGGCCGCTATTCTTTCAGTATCGTTGGATCATGAGGAAAGAGTTGATAAACTCTTTCAAGATGTACACTTGGATCAAGGGTTCTACACTGTTGAAGAAAATGGGAATGTTCATGGATTAGCACTTTGTTTATAATTGGATTAATAGGAAACAGTATTTTGGAATTCTCTGCAATGATCTAAGTTTTATATAATACAAATTGCAATAGAAAAGAACCATGAAATTTATTGTGGATAATGGCATCTACAATGGGAGTGAATTGGAATGTTAAACATCTGGGATCAAGACTTTTATATAATGAATAGAAATGGTGCACTGGAAATTGCGCTTACAACAAAGCTTCTGTAGCATGGCATGGATGAAGATAGCATGTTGGAATTCAACGTTACTTAAGCAATTAAAAAGGCTAATGGAATGTTGGCTTTTATTTCAAGAGGGCTAGAATACAAGGGGGTGGAAGTTCTAATACAGTTATATAAAGCTCTGGTTAGACCCCCGTCTGGAGTACTGCATTCAGTTCTGGGCATCGCACTTCAGGTGCGATATATTGACCTTTGGAGGGGATACAGTGCAGATTCAGCAGAATGATACCGAGACCAAAAGGGTTAACTTATGAAGACTGGTTGCATAGAGTAGGCTTGTATTCCCTTGAGTATAGAAGGTTAAGGGGGAATCTAATTGAGGTGTTTAAGATTATTAAATGATTCCATAGTGTTGATAGGAATGATTCCCTCTGGGAGGGGGGAGTCCAGAACAAGGCAGCATAATTTTAAAATTGGAGCTTGGCCATTCAGGGGAGCTGTCAGGAAGCACTTCTTCACACAAATGATAGTGGAGATCTGGGAATCTCCCCTAAAAAGCTTCTGAGGCTAGAAAACTGAATATTTCAAAACTGAGATTGCAAGATGAGTGTTATGGAACCATGGTGGGCAAATTGAGTTGAGATGCAGATCAGCCATGATCTACTTGAATGGCAGAACATGCTTGAAGGGTTTAATGGCCTCCTCCTGTTTCTGTTATCATTTGACTTTATATCAGAGGGTGGTGGGTGTCTGGAATTCGCTGCCCAGATTGGTGGTGGAGTCAGAAACCCTCAGCTCATTTAAAAGGTACCTGGACCTGCACCTGAACTGCTGTAACCTGCAAGGCTACGGACCAGGTGCTGGAAGGTGAGGTTAGAATGGGAGGCTAGTTTTTTCAGCTGGCACAGACACGATGGGCTGAATGGGCTCTCTCTCAGCTGTAACTTTTCTATGGTTTTATTTTCTTGCCATTTTTGTTACCTTCATTACACATTGAAGGCAATGACTCAAGGCGCCTGTGAAACTGTACACTAGCAAAGCACTCTTGATACCCCTCTCAGTTGACCCTTATTTGTGTTTGAACCTTGATGGCAAATATCAGTAGTCCATGGAGAGAGTGGGTGGAGGCATCATAGCTGAGCCTGGTCCTGTCCCTACCTGATGCCCATGTAGTTTGAGAGATTGCTGGCTCCCCTTCCCCCTGCCCTCACCCTATCTCCTCTGTTTTAACAGTAGGATACCGAGACCATTTCGCATTGTTCATGCAATTGTGTTGAGATCAGTTAACATAGCACAGACTGGGATCCAATCTGGAAAGCTCCTCAGGCACTTTTATATTGTGCACTTCTGTTTGGGTCATTGGAGAATGACATCAATGCATCCGTGTCCCAATGTCAGAATCACAGAACCACTTTTTTATGGCTCTGAGTTTGCCGTCAGGAGGGACATGATTTTTTGCAATGAGAATGTCTTTTTCCTGTGAACCAAACTACAGAAGCATCGGCTGTAAAAGCACTTCTAATTTTTATGGTTCAGCTACTCATTGGCTCTCCTGATAGCTTGTTGAGTTTATCCAATCGGGGAATCCCTCTTTGGATTCCCATTCGTTTCTGGCCCAGGCAACTATTTCACAGAATTGTTAGAGCACAGAAGGAGGCCATTTGGCCCATCATGTCCGCACTGGCTCTCTGAAAGACCAACTCCCTCAGTTTCATTCCCCTACTTCCTTGTAACCCTGCACATTGTATTTCATATATAAGTCTAATTCCTTTTTGAATGCTTCAATTGAACCTGCCTCCACCATGTTCTCAGGCAGCACATTCCAGACCTTATCCACTTGCTGCGTGAAAAAGTTTTTCCTCATGTCACTTTTGCTTCTCTTACCAAATACTTTAAATCTGTGCCCTCTTGTTCTCGATCCTTTTACGAGTGGGAACAGTTTCTCTCTATCTACTCTGTCCAGATCCCTCAAGATTTTGAATACCTCTGTCAAATCACACCTCAGACGCCTTCTCCAAGGAAAACAAAACAGATTGCAGAAGTTAGAATTATCTTCATAACTGAAATTCCTCATCCCTGGAGCCATTCTTGTGAATCTTTTTTCTGTACTCTCTCCAATGCCCTCACGTCTTTCCTCAAGGGCGGCACACAGAATTGGACGCAATACTCCAGCTGAGGCTGAACTCGTGTCTTATACAAGTTCAACATAACTTCTTTGCTCTTGTACTCTATGTCCCTATTAATAAAGCCCAGGATACTCTATGCTTTATTAACTGCTCTCTCAATCTGTTCTGCCACCTTCAAAGACTTATGCACATATACACCTTGGTCCCTCTGCTCCTGCACTCCCTTTAGAATTGTACCCTTTATTTTATATTGTCTCTCCACGTTCTTCCTACCAAAATGTATCACTTCACATTTCTCTGCATTTAATTTCATCTGCCACCTGTCTGTCCATTCCACCAACTTGTCTATGTCCTTTTGAAGTTCTACACTATCCTCCTCACAGTTCACAATGCTTCCAAGTTTCGTATTTAACAGACTTCTATACTAGCTCTCCCCCTCTCCCCATTGTGGTGCCAGTAGGTCACTGGTATTTGTCCCAATTAATCCCCAGTGCAAAGGGAGGCGGACATGAAACCCAATCTTTTTTGTTGAATAGACCCGGTTTCCTATTCAGTTGGTTCTTTCTACCATTTAAGCTTCAGGAGTTGACCAGAAATTTCCTTTTAAGTTCTTAATCATCTGCAACTCTTGATGAAATTCACTGTTCGACATTCTGCTTTTTGTTCATGAAAAACTGAAGAAACAGAACATTCAGCCTGATGCACAGTGGAATCTGCCTTGTTCTGTACATCCAGGTTTTAATTAGGGCTCATCACTGGCCAATTACCACCATTGGCTTATTAGGTTCATTAGGATGAGCTAGCCATAACAACTGTCCAGGTGTTGGATTTAACCTTGCAAAAGATAAGCCATTGGTGGCAGCTGCGAACTTCTCCTTTTGTATTGAAACATTTCATTAGTGCATATTTTGTTAACAGATTGGAGGGGCCTTCCTCCAAGGACAGGCCTTTACAGGTCCAATGAACACATCAAACAGTTCAGTGGTGGCTGCTGTTGCGAGAACTACAAAACGCCTTGATGCCTGTGGCAAAAAACGAAGACGCAACATTTTCAGGAAATTGTAAACTACAATGTAATGATGGAGGAAATGAGTCTGTGGAATTTTGTTAAAAACGTGTGATTTGTGTCACCCACTCAATGTGGTTGGCAACTTGCCATCTATGAAAGATGATGGATACGCAGCAAACAATCTGTTTTTAAGTGGGGTGTCTGCTCTTGGTGCACCTTTTACTGATGGCTATGAAGGCCAATCGTTGAGAGGCAGGTTCTGCCACAAGGGCCGCATGTGAAGCTGCCAAGTGATGCTGAGAGTTGTTTTCGGTGTTGGCGCCTGTTGCCAAGCTGCTGTAGCCAGTTATTGTGATAGTGCACACCAGTCCACAGGATGTGTCACCATTTCCCTCTCATCAGCAGGTGTGATAGTCGACATTTAGGGACTTCATGTCATGCTTGCAAGCATCCTTGAAGTGGAGATTTGTGCAACTCACTGGTCATCTGGCCCCGGTTACCTCACCATACACAGGAATCTGGGGTATATGACCACTTTCCATCCTGCAGACGTGTCCAATCCATCGAAGTCGCCTTTGGTTAATGCCAACGCACTTTAGAGCTCTGCCTTTGAGAGGACTGCTGCATTTGTGATTTTTATCTTGTCAGGATATACCCATAACGTGCCGCTGACAGCAAAGATGGAAATTGAGCTTCCTTTTCTGGTAGCTGTAAGTCACCCATGTTTCACAGCCATACAGCAAGGTGCTGAGAACACAGGCCTTCTAAATCATCAGCATAGTCCTAATGGTCAGCTTGTGTGTTTCGTGAGTCGGCCAAAGGCAGAAACTGTTTTACCTATGTTTGTATTGAGCTCTGCATCAAGGGACAGATTGTCTGTCACCATGGACCTAAGGCAGCAGAATTTGCTAACCACTTCCTGTGGGGTGTTGTTTAGTGTGATCAGGGTTGGAGATGCAACACCTTGTCCCACACAATGTAACTTTTGGCAATTTGACATTATTTGGCAGAGACGATATGATTGTAAGCATTGAGTCAGCAAGGACTTATGTTAGTCACTGTACTACTGATGATTTTTCTTTGCTTTGCCGATTTTCTCCCCAACAGTAAAGTTGTCTCTTTAAAAGGCCCCTCAAGAACCTTGCTGAACTGGTCATTGTACCTGTGAACACTGATGGTGAGCACACTATTTGACCACATGGAACATCACAACCAAACCAATCTTATCCCTGCACATGATTCACAAAATAGCTGTCAGGCCCCAATAAGTGCACCGGGGCATGTTGAGGAATGTTCCTGGGCCTGATCTGCATATGGATGGAAGGACCCCACTGATTTCTAGTGGGTTCTCCATCGCTTGCTCAGAAGAGCAGTTAAAATCGAAGCCTGGAAGATCGATTTGGGACATCATGACATCAGCAGGTGAAACCTACAGGCAATTTTAACTGCCCGCCTGCCCAGTTTTGGCCAGTGCTTAATATTCCTAAAGAATCTTGCTCAATCTATATATGGGCCTTATCTGGAATTTCTTTTCTCACTTAAATGGCTTTCTGTCAAATTTGCCTTAATTTGATGTGTATTGTAAAGTGGTATTGGGTGCCTACACAGCTTTTAGTGCTGCTTGCCACATAATTCCACCTGAGAAAATTTGGTTAGCAATCAGCAAATACTTGTGCCTGATTATTCTGTGCAAATTTATTTTAGGTTGAATTGTTGCATGGTTTATTAATTTTCCAGTGTAACTTGTAAAAAGAAAAAAACATTTTAAAATAAAAGGTTTACAAGGAAATTAGATTAGACATTTTTCACTCTAGGACCTGGATTCAAATCCTGATGGGATTAAAGTCTCCTTTTCCCTTAGGTTGTGAGGATATAATGTGAAATAAGGACAAGGGTAGTAAGTACATGGGACGCACAATCACCTCCAAGTCACACACCATCCTGACTTGGATGTCTATCGTCATTCCTTCAGCGATGCTCGATCAAAATCCTGGAACTCTCTACCTAACAGAATTGTAGGCGTACCTTCACCATATGGACTGCAGCGGATGAAGGAGACCCCCACCTCTCAACTCTGGATGCGCAATAAATGCCAGTGCCGTCCACATCTTAATAAATAAAACAAATTGGTGCAATTTTGTGCTGTGGCCCTAATGAACTATAAATTGTCAGTCTCGCTCCAAGAAGCAATGGGGTAGGTTAGACTGGGAAATGAAATATGTCCCATTGATGCAGTAGGGAGTGCTCATTTGAGAGTCCAGCTGAGGCCCATTGTTAAGGCAGAGTGTAAGGAGCTTTACTTTGCCTCCTAATAATGCTGAATCTGACTTGTGATTGCTTTAGTTGGACACGGGATTTTTAAAAAACCTCTCCATCTCCCAGCAATAATGTCTCTGCCTTGAAGTATAAAAATTCACACATAATTTTAAAAAGAAATCTGCGGAAACCTTGACATTGTCAATGATGCGATGGCCAATTTGGCGCCACCGCCGTTTCTTCCCAACCCATCCATATAATTTTGATCTAGAAGTGCCAGTGTTAGCTGGGTGAGTTAGAGGAATATACCTTACTTCCATGTTGCTGAATATTTTCGAGCTGACATTTTAATGTTAACTCTGGTGTGATTTTAGGGGTGAATACTCAGTCCACTGAACATTTCTTTCTTAATTCCAGTCTGAGTGACTTATTGCCATAGCAACAGGCTCACCTCTGTTGTCTCTACAAATGACTCTGACTCTTTCCAGCACTTTGTTTTTGTCTCAGATTTCCAGCAATGGCAGCTTTTTTTGCTTTCTGTACCTGCTTTGTTGATTCTAACCTGGGAGTGTTTGCTAGCGCAAGGCAGGAAAGTGGAAAATGTGATTTGTTCTACAAGAATTGTGCCGCTTTACCTTTGTAAACCAACATTCAGATCCAGACAGTATTCCACATAACGTTGGAAACGAATGCTCATTTTGCAACTGATAAGCTCCTCTTTCAGTGATGAACGCCTGTCTCTGCACTGTTAATTGTACGCAAGCAGAAATGTGTTAAGATTAATTGATCACGATCATGTTTCAAGCTGTGCAAACTGTAGCCCTAAGTAGTTGTGCTGTAACCTGAAGTAGGACATAACAATTTCGTTAAAACACAATTTGAAGGCAATACTACTTGGTAGCAGCAGATGGATGCTTGACAAGAGCCCAAGATGCATACCCTGCTCCCTGTTTGTAGCCAGCTGTGGAAAGAACTGAAAAAGAATCTTTTGCCAATCACTGAGGGGAAAATGTCGGCTTTATATACAATCTGACAGAAGTCAATAATGTAGATACGATGGGTTGATGTCATGTATTTGCTAACGTTACAAAGTGTTGAAATGTTTACTTGCTAGCATCGCTCAAGAAGAATCTGAAACTTCCATGAAAATTATAAATCACCTAATATTCACCAATTCCACAAGTGAGGATCTGTGTACTGGCTTCTCTGGTGGTTTAAGTGGGGAAAATGCATCACCCGGTGTTATACTGAGCCAGATTGGCCAGGGAGCTCTGAGGCTTGATCCCTGATATGTGCTGAATTAGGTATTTTTATCTGGGGCATCAGTTGGCATAATGCAGTTACTGTCATTTGTTTCTGAGCTACGGGGGAGAGGGAGGGGCAATGTGGGGATGAACAGACATGCCTGCTTCTGATTGCTGTCAATGTTGGAAAGGCTGTGGTGTATGGGCAGCAGGAAGTGGCAGGATCAGGCTTGACATTGATGTCATCTTGAGATTGAGACTCTCTCTGCCTAGACTTGCACAAGAGATGCCCTGAGGTGAGATCCTTCAAGTATTGGGTGGAATCATACTCTAGCAGAAGATAGTGTAATCAGGAGGGAAAATTAATATGATGGAACCCAAAAACCCATATAAAAGGAAAACATGATCATATTGTATCAACCAGTTTAGGAAGGAAGGGGTTAAAAAAAACAGCATAATCTCCTAATTAAGACAGTCTGTATGAGCTGTTCCAACTTCTGATTGGCTTCTAACTGCCTTCCTCCAAACCCTGTTATTCTATACACAGTAGACCACAATTGGTTTGGCCTAAACTAATTAAGTAGGATAATATTTATTGATAAATTGCACTGTCATGTTGGTAATTACTGTTATTTAATCCTATGATCCACTCAGCAGCAGTTTATGATATAATCCACTGTTAAGAGCAAATTGCATATAAAAGTCTCTGTCTCTGCAGCAATAATTTTTAGGCAGATGGGAGGATGGGGAAGGTGAATCCTCCAGAGATTCAACTTTGATTAAAGAGTAATATTGCCCAAATAAGTTGGGGGTTTCAGTGAAACAATTAGTCTTAGAGACCTGGAGAATCCCAGGTTTGATTCCCTAGGAACCTCAGAATGCCTGGATGAAAAAAGACCACGATCCATCGAGTTTGCCTTGTACTGTTATGTTAACAATGTGATACTTGCCCAAAACATTATCTTATCCCTTCCAAATCTTTTTTTAAAAAAAACAATTGTATCACCTCTCAACCTTCTCTTTTCCAGTAAAGACATGTCCTGGGAAGAACTTGGTTTCAAATCTAAACTGGAGCAGTGCTGAAGGCAGTTCAGTTGGCTTCAGCACTTCTGAGATAGAGGGGGAAAAAAGGCAGGGTTCCTACTATTCCCACCAAATGTATGGATCTTGGGTGAGAGCTGTGATGCCTGGTCATAGTCCAATAGCCTTACTGAGGGTGATATAACCTTCACAGCCTGATGGAAACCAGACAGGTGGGCAGTTCACATACCCCGAGTTGCTGCTGTGCTGTCAGAATCTTGTGCACAATTTTAACCTGAGCAGTGACACCACCTACCTTTTGTGTGGATGGGTGGCCTCTGGGCCGTGTGAATTTCCCCCACCCAGAACAAGTAGGAAATGGTCCAGCCCACTTAATCAGTGTCCGTTCACGAGGGCCTGAATTAAAATAGCTCAGACCTGAGTTTCCAGTTCACCTTGCCATCCAATTGCCAAAAATTAACCTGGAGTTAAAGCAGGGCCATAACATATCCAAAATCGGGTGACCTTGGACAGATAGTGATGAGCTGTGCGCATCTTTGGAACCAGACTTCAGTTAGAGCCAAGGTCTTCATAGCAGAAACAAAAATTAGAACATTTTTCAAGGTTTATTTTTCTATGAAAGATTGATGTATATTTGTAGTAGTGACCCTTCAAACAATGATTCAACCATAATCATGTCATTACACATTTTTCAGTTTAGAAGCAAGATAGAGTGTGCCTTGGAAAGACCTTTTATCTTAAAGGTCCCACGCTTCTAAGAATATTATTTTTCTCAGTCAGGTTGAGAAACATTAGTTGCATTATTTTTGTTATATTCATTCTTGGGATGTGAGTGTCGCTAACAGTCCATGTGGTGAAGGTACTTTCACAGTGCTGTTCGGTAGGGAGTTCTAGGATTTTGACCCAGTGATGAAGAAGCATGTTATGGACAAGGAAAGGGTTGAGCCTGTTTGGGACAATGGTAGAAATTAGTGCTACAGGGTTGCAAGGATGCTCTGTGATCTTATGAATAGTGGCTTGGCTCCAATCAATTTGATTGAACCCAAGTTCTGTTCCAAGTATTATTCCATTTCCAGGCTCAAAGACAAAGGGGCGGGGGGAATTTTAATCCTGGCAGTGGGGGCCTCAACGTCCGGAAAAAGTGACGCCGAGATCCCTGTTTCGCCTCTTCTCTGGAAGGCCTGCTGAATCTAGTGCCAATCAGGCTCTTAAGCAGACAGTGACAGGCCTTCCACAGGATCAAGGACCTCGTCCCTGGAGGTTTGCAGAGGCAGTGGCTTCTGCAGGAGGAGCACCTACTGGAAGCCGAGGAGCATCACTGGAACCAGGCCTCAGATAGGTCAGGACGGGTGGGGTCTCACGGAGTGGGGGTCGCGGGGAGGGTGGAGGGGCTTTGGCAGCAAGGGCAGAGGGGTGGCTCTCAGCGGGCACCCTTTTCATGATGCCAGGTCCCTCATTCAGGCACTAAATGCCTTTAAACAAGGGTCCCCCTCGCCTGGAGCCAGGAAGCAGCCCGCATGGTTTTCTGTGCCGTGCTTCCCGTGCAGTGACAGGGCCACCCGCCACATGGCTAATTGTGGCCACAGCGGGAAGAGGCACTTAATTGGGGGTTAATTTCTTTTATTCATTTATACTCCGTTCCCGCCTCACCCAGGGTCACCTCCTGCTGTTGTCCGGTTACACGGGCAGCAGCAACAATCTGGTGCCTCGCTCCAAGGAGCAATTTCCTTGCACGAGCCAAGTAAATAACTATCTGGTTGTTATACCACGATAGGAATATCGCAACTGAGCCTGATCCAGGTTTTTCCTCCATCAGTGCATGTAATTTTCCATCAGAGGGTCATTGAACAGCAGTCAAAAGAGGGAACACCCAGCTCATTTCCCCGTCCCTGCCCAAGAAAACTGAGGCCAATTGTGGCCCAGTGCTGTTGAGGCTGTGATCAGCCAACTCAATGGAAATTGGACTGTGGGGTTGTGGTGGGGGGGTGGGGGACCCTACTAATCAGTGTAACCTACTGCTAAACAGCCCTAAGGGAAATTTTCTATTATCTTTTTCTGTCAACTTTTGAAAACAGGATATTTTGTATAAAAATGGATATGGCCAAGCCATTAGGAAACTTGCATGGAGCGTCACTGGGACCAACTGTAAGGAAAATTAATTGATGCTTACAGTTAAGTTGACAAGACGGCTGATAAATCCTGTCAATGAAAGTATTTCTGCTGACCTTTACTCTTTCACAATGGTCTGATACAAGGACGTGCTATTTCATTGGATAGGGTGAGATTCCCCTTCTCCTCCTTTTTGTCTTTCCCTCTCCCTATCATTTCACTGTTTTTCTGTTTTAGTTTCTATTTCTGTTTGAGGTCACAAATTATTTTTAAAACACGATGTGCATTTTTCTGGTCTGAATAAACTTCAGACCATGGTTTTCCGCTCCTCCTGTTTGAAGCCAAAGTAACAGTCACAGGCCTGAGCTACTGGTAATATTTGACCCTTGAAATCGTGACCAGCCAAGCTTATGGAAAATGGCAATATTGACAATTCTCTGGAACCAGAAGGGGTTCCTCAAATTGTTAAGTTCTCCGATTTGGTGAGGAGGGCATGTTCCAATTTGTCAGTGTTTATTAATCTGCCATTCATGGTTGACATACCTTCAGAAGTATTTCCGATTTTATATGCTAACTAAAGGAGTTTTTGTCTGATCCAGCAAGCATAATTGAAAGTATAATTTGTCAGCCCTAAATGCTAATATTTGGTTCAAAAAATAAAGAAACCTCATACCTATCACAATATTAGCTCTGTCACTGCCAGCACTTTCCCAGTTCTCTCTGTTCTCTAGCTCATTCTTGGTTGTTGATCAGCAGGGCCTGTTTCAAACCAAAGGTCAGAAATGAGGAAATTATCCGAGTACATGGAGAGAAAATTAAAGACTGGTGATGGATGTTGCAACAAGCATACTTTGATCATGCAGTAATCCATGAACTGTTCTAAATATTAATGAACTCCTCTCAGTGGTCATTTTGCCTCTTTGCAACTGCGAATGAAAAACTGTGGCAAAAAATTGTCCATTACAATAATATGCTATTTTACATATTTTATTCTTGTCTGCTTCCGGATATTCGTATTAATCAGTATTCTCAACTGATGAGAGTGACAGACAAGCGTCACTGTCTATTAGTATCAGCTTGGCTCATTTACCTCTAAATCAATTCTGGGCATCGCACTTCAGGAAAGATATAGGACTGAATTTTAACAGCCCTGTGAAGTTGGTCGTGGTGGGGGGGCCCGAAAAATTCTTCCAGGAGAGGCCCGCCTTGACCCTCAACACTGAGAAGGCCTCGGCGCATTTTACCAGTGATGGCAGGGCCTTCATTTTAATAAAATTAATTTTTAAAAACATGCAAATGAACCTACCTGGTCCCGAGTTCCAAGACGAGACACAGGTGGGCAGGGGGAGGAGTGAAATTATCAGGGCCGGAGGCGGGCGGGAGAGAGAAAAACACTATTGGCTGTGGGGATGGTGGGAGGCGTTGAAGGGCAAATGTGACAAGGCTGGGGGGGTGGTTGCGGTAGTTTGGGTTGGGAATAAAGTTAATTTTTGTGATCTAGGCCAATTTTTTTTTTTAAAAAACACATTGGGGGGGGTGGGGTGGTTGGGGAAAGGGCTTCCAGCTTTTAATTATTTTTTAAAAAGAAAACGCACAGTAATGTAACTTTGAAAATTAAATTTTTTTTCCTAAGGGCTTAATGCCATTTTAAATGGCGCCTGCGCGGTGGCGCCGGACACCATTGCCAGGGATTGAGCGCCACCCTGTCTGTCATCGGGGGCGGCTGTTCCGCCCCCTCCATTTAAATGAGCCCCTGCTCGAAATATCGTGGGGGCTCAGCGGCGCACAAGTTGTGCATGCACTGCGCCTTCTTTTAGAGCTTATAAAATTCAGCCTGTAAAGTCCTTTGGAAAGAGTACAGAGGAGGTTTACCAGAATTTTACTAGAGATGAGGGACTTCAGTAATAGGTTGGAAAAGTTAGGACTGTTTTCCTTGGAACAGGGAAGGTTAAGAAGTGACCTAAGAGGTTTTCAAGATTGAGGATTTGATAGAGTAGATAGAGAAAAATTATTCCCTCTGGCAAATGGGTCAGTTAGCAAAGGGAATAGATTTAAAAACATTGGTGAAAGAACTAAAATTTTTTTTCACTCAAGAGTTGTCGGGATCTGGAATGCTCTACCTGAAAAGGTGGTGGAAGCTGATTCCCTAAATAATTTTAAAAGGGAGTTGGACAGTTCGCTGAGGATGAGAAAAAGCAGGAGTGAGGAACTAAGCACAACTGCTGCTTCAAAAAGCCAGCACAGGCATGACAGGCCAAATGGCCTCCTTTGATGCTGTAAGTTTCTATGATTCTATGGTAATATGAAATCAGTAAGTTGTGGTTTCAAACCCCACTCCAGGGGGTAATTTTGACTTTGGGCAAGAGTGTAAAATGGGTAATAATAAGTCTATTACGTCTCCAGTTTTACATCTCTCCCATTGACTTCAAAATGATCTGCCGACTCGCTGTCACCCAGTTTACGTTATTGCACAGTCAAAATTACCCTCCAGAACTTGAACATATGGGTTAGTACTACAGCGTAGTATCAAGCCCTGCATTCCTGTTAAGTAGAAGTTAAAGATCTTGTAGCACTGTTTGAGGAATGGCAGGTTGTTCTCCTAGCCAGCACTCTTTTCCCCCAACCAATAACAAAAACAAATTAACTGGCCGTTCGTTCCATTTGTTGTTTATGGAATCTTGCTGTGTGCAGATTGGCTGCTTTTACATAACAGTGCCTGTGCTTCAAAGGTAACTCATTAGCACTCTCCACTCTCCATATCAGAACAAAAAGTACTGCAAAGGACCTAGAAATGAGAAAAAAAAACTATAAAGCCAACACTGTTTATAAGTAACTGCTGTATGCTTCATGGTCTGGATCAGGGGCTGAATGCAGGATTGAGCAGGAAGTCATGTGTTAATTGACTCCTATGTGCCCGACTTGAAAGCTCATGGAGAATAGCAGAAAGCATGCAGTCTCCAAACTGAAGGTAAATTGGGATTTGGAGTCCCTGAGATTATGTGTGGCCTAGAAAGCTGGAGATCACAGGCACTAAAAACAGATTTTTCCTTCTCAGTTTAAATAATAAAAATGGACAGCCCACTAAAAAAAAAAATGGACTGCAAGCCAGAAAACAAACAGGTAACCTGTACCGAAGCCACTTTTTCAACATTAGCTGTTCTGCAGCACAGTGGTGATTGCAAAGAAGTCTTTCTCCTCCCAGTGTCATTTTTTTGTCATTACTTGATTCCTGTAACCACATTAACCGCACACTCGACCAGTCCTGCTAATGAAATCAGGGAGATATATGGTGGTCTAATGCTGCGAATGGAGGATTACAAGTCTCTGAATAAAGTTATTAAACAGCAGCTTGGGTTTGAATCCATTTGATTAATGTTGGAGATTGTTTTTCTCTCTCGCTCCAGGAAGTTGTCTATGATCTTATTGCATCATTCACTGGAAGATAAAATTGGACTGCTTGTTGCCAAAGCAGATTTAGTTAATACTTTGTGCACGTATCTCTTGGCCTTGCTCTGATGGAGTGCCAGACTGTGACAAAACAAGATGAACCAGCATTTGCTGTTTTTATAAAGTCTTTGAAATGAGCGATGGAAATATTCTTTGATTTTAAATCTTTAGCCATTCTCAGGATTGTGCATCTGGACTGCAAGGCTCACATTATGAATAACATTTCCACGGTCACCTTCATGTTTCAACAGTCTGGGAAGTTTGGATTCCATTTAATGTTTGTCACTCCGTAAATGTTCTAGTATATCCATGTTAGCTATAGCTATGAGAAAGAAAACAACATTTCATTTATGTAGTGCCTTTTACATCCTCGGGATATTCTAAACTACTTCACAGCCATTGAATTACTTTTTTTACTACAGTAACTTGTTTACTGGTTCAATGAAGATGGGTGGGAGGAGGCTCATGTGGAGTATAAACATAGACATAGAGCAGTTTGGCTAAATGGACTGTTTCTGTACTGTACATTCAATGCAATTTCCCATTGTTTTTTAAGACCCATATGCTAGCTTTGGCTCAGTGGTAGCATTTACAGAAGATCATGGGTCAAATCCCCGTCCAGCGACTTGAGAAAATAAAACTCAAAAAAAGAATTGTGCAGTACCAAAAGAGGCCATTCAGTTCATCATTGCCTCTGCAGGCTCTCTGGACAAGGGTTGCAGAAAGGTTCTTGGTGGCCATACCCTAAAAATTCTTAATCCAGTTCAGAGCATGCACAACACCAACCTACCATGTGCCATCATTTCACTGCTGAAATGAGGGCCTGTAGAACTCCATATCAAGCCCTTTTTTTTTTTACAAAGCAAACCACAAACTGGAGAGGAAATAAAATCTGAAAATTCTCGGATCAGTAGCATCCATGCAGCCCTAAATTACTGACTGACTGATACATAATAATCCTTCTGGAGAACATCCTGAAGGTTAATTTACAGTCACTAGACTCAAGTTCTCTATATGGGACTAATTCAGGGCTGAAAACCAATACCGATCAACTGGAATGAGGCCTGTACATTTAGAACTGAACCAGTGAGACTGGAAGCATGACGGAATCCTGAAAACATTTCAATGATCAAAGCTGATTTAATTTGCAAGGGGCTGAATGGCCTACTCCTGTTCCTGTGCCAACATATGGTAATTGCGTTATGCTGTTACGCAAAGGCAGATTCTGTAGCCTTGTACAATGCACCTTCCACAGATGACCATGTTTATGGTACAAGGTGAAATCATTATTGTTTTAGTTTCTGTTATGTTATCATGAACTTTTATGGCAGAGCAGGAATATTTTTAAAACTCTTGGGCCCACTGCCATTTCTGGCCTCTATGGAGCTCAATTCAACAATGGAAAAGGTGTAGTCAGGGTTAACCCTATGTTTCTGTCTCCACAGCTGCTGCCTGAACTGCTGAGTGTTTCCATTTCAGAATTTTTTTTCTTGTATTTCCAACATCTGCAGTATTTTGCTTTTAGCTTCATAGGGGAAAACCAAATCCTATCTTTGCCTATTTCTTGGCCATCTTTCCAGGTTGTTTTAGTATCTGACAGTAAGGACTCCGCGAGTGAAAGAGTTTAACATTCTTCCTGTTAGTGTTTAGTAAACAATTGAATTAGTGTGAAGCTCCTTCCTGGTTCCCAGTGTACAATCTACACAAGGTACAAAATATTCCGGCTATTCCCTGTTTTGGTGTTCAGTAAGATGTGAGCTTCCCCAGCTGAAACGTTCCTGGAATTTGAATCCATTTCACAATTGCTCTTGAGCAATCTGATATAAAATCTCAGACTGCTTTAAAGCAATCATAAAACTAATGTGAATACTCTCATCTTGATTCTTAAATTTACAGTTGAAAATATAATTGGAAAAATACAGCACTACAGATTGCTGAAGAGTTTTTTAAAATTGAATTTGCTGGAAATCTGAAATAAAAAAAAATGAAGTCGTAAATGTGGGAAATGCAGAGCAGGAACATTGAAAGTCAGGTTAACATTTCCGTAAAGATGGAAAAATCTTTACCTGAAATATTAACCTATTTTTTAGGCATTGATGGACCTGCCAAGACATATTTTTTGGTTTAGTATGGAGGCTGAAATTAAGCAGTTAACTTGTACGAAAAAGTTAGAGAATAGCATCACAACTGATTTTGTTTCATTTATTAAATGTTGTAACAGGAAAAACATAATGCTTCATCGACTGGAGGAGTCCTTACTGTTAGAATATTGACACAACCTGGAAAATGGACAAATGGCTGTCAGACAGTGGATTTTATTTTTCCTCACCAGTTTGTGCTTTTTTCTTTGTGTAAAAAGAAAATCCTCATGCTACAAAAATGGCAGTCCAGCTGAAAACCTGATTGGTGAAAACTGAGGTGGATATAACTGATGTTATTGGTCAAAAAACAGGACTCGCCAGGTCTTCCATTTCAGCAGTAGAACAATGGCATATGGCAGGCTGAGTTAGTGTATACCAAGAGGATTCCTATGGAGTGCAGCCATTCCTAACTGTGGCACCAGTTGCAGTTGCTGTCTTTTCATTCCTGATTTATTAACTATTTTACTCTTTTTTTTTTTTTGGTTTTCATCAATGTCCTTTTTTATTTTAGTAAAAGCTCGGTGGAACTTCAAATCTTGGCTTTAATCTGTCTGCACCTTTTTCCATTATTGGGATGAGCTCCATAGAGGCCAGAAATGGGAACGGGCTGAATAGTTTTAAATATATTCCTGCTCTGCCATAAATGTTAGTGATAACATAATTTCAGTTTCTATTATCATGATTGCACCTTGTACAGTAATGTGATCATCTGTTTAAGGTAGATTGTAAAAGGCTACAGAAGCTTCCTATGCATGAGAGCACCATGTAATTACCATATTGTTAGCATATGAGCAGGAGGAGACCATTCAGCCCCTTGGGCCTGCTCTGCTATTCAATTAGATCATTGTTGATCATTGGAATGTTTTCAGGACTCTGGCAGCCCAGTCATGTTCCCTGGCTCACCTGGTCCAGTTTTAAATGTACAGATCTCAATCCAGCTGACCAGCATTAATTTACAGCTCTGAATTAGTCCCAGAGAGAAGTTTGAGTCTAGTGACTGCTACCTACCCCTCAGCGTGTTCCCCAGAATTGTGGTTCTGCATCAGTGAGTCTGTAATTTAGGGCTCCATGTGCCATCTACAACACAATGAGAATATGCAGGTTTATTTTATTCAAGGTCAAAAGTGTTTCAAAGATTTTCCTTCACCCAGTGTCCTCATAATTTTTTTTTTGGCAATGCTTGGGTAGGAGCTAGAGAAGCTGATGTTTTGGCCTCCAGCTCCATGTGTTCTGAAGTCATTATTGATGATACCTACTGGCAGACAATTGTAGGAATAGATGGGTTCAGTGCACATAAAGGAGCTTGTTACCTGCCAACTGCAGATTTAGAATTTGAGGATCTCAAAGATGAGTACAGATCCCACCCAACAAAATCATTATCCAATAGAAATCTACACCCCCTCCTGCATCATAGCAACTAACTTCCTCTTGAGTGATCGCCAGAGTTTTGCTCCTGCTGGCCCTACCCAAGGACGATTACAGATATTGATTGTTCTTTATATGAAGGATGTGTTTACTGACATCTTGATATATCAATAGTTTCTTCTCCAAGAGTTATGGTTTAACTTCAGAGTGCTCAGGATTAACTCTCTCCTTTTATATGTCATATCTTTATATCATTGAGTGGAACTCAGTGGTGTAGAAATATGTCTCCGGTTCTTGCAGTTGGTCTCCACCTTGAAAATGTGAATATTTTGATAACCGACAACTAAATGATAAATACAAGATATGCTGGAAATACTCAGCAGGACCTGCTGAGTATTTTCAGCATTTGTTTTTATTTCAGGATTTCCAGTATCTGCAGTATTTTGCTTTTATTAACTAAATGATAAACGTACATTTTAGCTCCTGCCTACAGGTGCAGATGTTTTTGTGGTTTGAACTGTGGAGCTTTGCATCTTTGAGTAGAATTCTCTTGAACAGCCCCTCTCCTCCTTAAGGCATTTGAGTTGAGAATAAGGGTTTGTCCTTATAGGTACTCCTTCTGTCAATTATGGATGTATCTCAGACTGCAGGATGTCTTGTTTTTTTTTTAAATTGTCAGCGAGAGATCTATATGAGAGAGAAATTTGTGACTAGTCTGTGAGCCATTGCTGGATACCTCACTTGACATTTGCACAGTTCGGTTGATAGGCTTTCTCACAAATATTTAGGCTAGGATGGTCCACCCATCTTCCTGTGTAAGTGGAACTGGAGCAGCAGGGGAGGCAATTGGGAACATGCTCTGCCACATTCCAAACATTTTTGCACCTGCTGGATTTCTTGCTGAACGTGATGGGTTATGTTCAACATGTGTGCCCAGGTTTGTACGGGCATATTAAAAATGACACAAATACTCTAATGACAGGAATAGATCATCAGATGAATTTTTCTTCACTGCATTCTGTAAAGACTGAATTTTAAGGCCTACACTAAAGCTGCTTTTAAACTAACCACTAGGAATGGAGTTGCCAAATCTAGTTGGATGTATCTCTGGAGGTTTCATCACATGACCTTCCACATCCAACTACCCCGCCCACTTAAATAGCCTTTTACTCTATCTCCAGTATTTACTAACCATTAAGCAAATGTGTTCAAAGCAAATGAAATAAAATCCTTTTTCTTTAATGCCCCTATGATTTTCTTCTGGGTTGCTTGCAAGGAAATTAATCATTAGTTCCTGGGGATGTCAGGACATACTGGAGGGATGCCAATCCTAATTATGAGATGCATAAGAGCAGCCTGGAGATGGAGCCTTCTCAGCTTTTACAAGACAAACTTTAAATTCTTACACAGAAGGAAATGCGATCATGGGAATAATTTTCTTGTTCTTTATTGCAAGGAATCCTTCAGTCTGAAATCAAATAGATGAACGCATCTGGCTGCCATCTAACCCTCTTGGAGAATCTAAATAAACCTGATGGGTGTTCACCCTTTATAAATCCTTGAGAGTTGCGCCTTAGTTACAGTGCTGAATCGAATCCATTCAGATCATGGTGATGTAAACATTAATCTCATCTCGTCTATTTACTTTGCCCTGTGTATTCTGTTTCACAAAAATAGTATTCTTCTGTCAAATGTGTATTTAAAACTATAAATTCCCTTCCAAACATCCATGATGGATCTCCATGTCCTCATTTTTACATATTCCATGGAAATGACACCTTTTCCCAATCAACACACGTTGGCTATTCATCACACACTTGTATCTAGCATTTACCTGGAACTTGTTATATTTCAAAGTAGAACTTTCCCCCTGTAAATATTAATTTGGAGATTAGTATTCAAAAGTTGACCATGCTCCATCTGTACCATATAGCTGTGGTCTAATTAGACCCTTATTTCCTCTGGCTGGAGGGTAGATTTAAATTCCTTTACAAATGCTGCTGTCACTAGAATACCACAATGTATGGTTACAAATAAGACATTTAGAGATACAGCACTGAAACAGGCCCTTCGGCCCACCGAGTCTGTGCCGACCATCAACCACCCATTTATACCAATCCTACACTAATCCCATATTCCTACCACATCCCCACCTGTCCCGATATTTCCCCACCACCGACCTATACGAGGGGCAATTTATAATGACCAATTAACCTATCAACCTGCAAGTCTTTGGCATGTGGGAGGAAACCGGAGCACCCGGAGGAAACCCACGCAGACACAGGGAGAACTTGCAAACTCCACACAGGCAGTACCCAGAATTGAACCCGGGTCGCTGGAGCTGTGAGGCTGCGGTGCTAACCACTGCACCACTGTGCCGCCCACCACATGTGGTGGGTGGGAGAGGGGGGAAGATTCCCTCTCTGCTTTATGTAACAAAACTATAAAATCCCTCCTTTAAAAAGTTGGTTTATGATTTTGTTACGATGCACAGAGAAAATCCTCCTTCCTGTTCTTCGTAATTAAAGTTGCTATTCAGCATGTTAAATAAAAACCTATGTAGTCATAATATATGGGATGTGATTAATTAGGATTAATATGCTTAATTAATTAGGATTGTTCTCCTTCGAGCAGCGAAGATTAAGGGACAATTTAATAAAGGTGTTCAAAATGGTGAATTTTGATAGAGTGGATAAGGAGAAACTGTTTCCACTAGCAGGAAGGTCGGTAACAAAAAGACACTGATTTAAGATAGTCGGCAAAAAAGCCAGGGGGAAGATGTGGAGAAGATTTTTTACACAGCAAGTTATGATCTGGAATGCATTGCCCGTAAGGGTGGTGGATGCAGAGTCAATAGTAACTTTCAAAAGCGAACATACTTAGGAAACATTTGCAGGGTTATGGGGAAAGAGTAGGGGATTGGAACTAATTGGATATCTCTTTCACAGAGATGGCATGGGTATGATGGGCTAAATGGCCTCCTGTGTTATACCATTCTATGTCCAATGACAGTGCTGTAGAGGCAGCTGTGTAAAACAGCCCAGTGCCAATGCTGTTCAGTGCACCAACGCTCCACTCTGTTGGATTTGCCCAAGGTGCCACTGAAGTTTGGGTACTGGAAATGACTACCTCTGCACAGACACTCTATTTCTGCTCATGGCTGGCACATGGGTGTTTTCAGCAATAGCTGCATATTTTGGCAGGTCTACTGCTCGCAATTATCCATCCATTCAATTTTCCACAGCCAAGGACTCAGAAAATCTACCCAGTCTAAACCACATTGCGATAAGGAAATTGTGAACAGGGACCCAAGTAACAACAAAGCTACAGATGACTCTCGGGACTCTGAGTAAACCAGTGGTCCTGTAGAATTGTGTTGGCCTCATATATTTTTGCTGTTGACCAAGAGCAAAAATGGTGCCATTTCTAATCCTGCTAATAAATAGTGACTTTGATATAGCTATATTCAGGGCTTTTGTGTGTAGTGTTATCCACAGACTGTCAACATCGGGTGAATCCACAACTCCAGCAGACAGCTTTGTTCTCACCTTTGCTTGTTATTTAGTACCTGCCAGCTGAATTGTACCAGCAAAAATGTCAAATCTTGGTTATAGTGATGAAAGGAGGCTGAATTTATCCTGAATTCGGAGTGCCTATTTGCCACTAAAATATACCTGAGTGCTCCAGTTCTGATTCTGCATTGGAACCAACTAGATCAGGTTCATAGAATCATAGAATGGTTACAGCACAGAAGGAGACATTCAGCCTGTTGTGTTTGTGCCCCCTCTCTGCAAGAGCAACTCAACTCATCCCACTCTCCTGCCCTTTTCCCATAGTCTTGCAAATAGTTTCTCTTCAGGCCCTCATCCAATTCCCTTTTGAAAGACATGATGGAACCTGCCTCCCCCACACTCTCTCGGGCAATGCATTCCAGATCCTAACCACTCGCTGCATGAAAACATTTTGGTGGATCTTGCTTACATCTCAGTACTTCCTTAGGCAAACTCACATGCCAACTTTAGAACAGTTGGGAATTTTGGATGTACAACCCACAGAGATGAGGGTTGTGTATTATTTTGTATTAGGCAGCGAAGGCCTCCGATTAAATAACTGTTTTAAGCTTTCAAATGCTAATATCTCACGAACAGTAATTCCTAATCTTCTGAATCTTTGCCAAAGTCAGGTAATCTTGCAGGAATAGAAGACACACTTATGTGCACTCCATTAGCAATAGGGGAAAATTAGTCAGACATTCAGATTTCAATGGAAATGTAGATTTAACCATCTCGGAGGAGTTGGAGAGTATGGTTGAAGGGGAAGGAGGAAGAAAACTTGGGTATTAAAAATAAAGATTCTTTTTCATTTTCTTCTATTAAAAATATTGGGAATGGGATAAAAAGGTTGTTTGACTGTGAAGAATCAGCCAGTCAATCAGGTAATTAAAGCCTGTTTGCTTTTCAATTTGCATAGGAAGGCAATGCCCTCTGACGATGGACATATCAGGCGGCCAATGGCGGGAGTGTGGGGGCTGGGGCAATTAGAGGCAGGAGATCATGTGATGAAACCACTAGGAATACATCCAACCAGAGCTGGCAATCCTACCAACCAGTTGTCTTCACTGTTTCCTAGAAATTTGATCTGGCCTGAAAGCTGCTATTTCCTACCTAGCATCTATATCTATCATCTTCTTTGGCCTCCTTATCTCGAGAGACAATGGATAAGCGCCTGGAGGTGGTCAGTGGTTTGTGAAGCAGCACCTGGAGTGGCTATAAAGGCCAATTCTAGAGTGACAGGCTCTTCCACAGGTGCTGCAGAGAAATTTGTTTGTCGGGGCTGTTACACAGTTGGCTCTCCCCTTGCGCCTCTGTCTTTTTTCCTGCCAACTACTGAGTCTCTTCGACTCGCCACACTTTAGCCCCGTCTTTATGGCTGCCTGCCAGCTCTGGCGAACGCTGGCAACTGACTCCCACGACTTGTGATCAATGTCACAGGATTTCATGTCGCGTTTGCAGACGTCTTTAAAGCGAAGACATGGACGGCCGGTGGGTCTGATACCAGTGGCGAGCTCGCTGTACAATGTGTCTTTGGGGATCCTGCCATCTTCCATGCGGCTCACATGGCCAAACCATCTCAAGCCCCGCTCACTCAGTAGTGTGTATAAGCTGGGGATGTTGGCCGCCTCGAGGACTTCTGTGTTGGAGATACGGTCCTGCCACCTGATGCCAAGTATTCTCCGGAGGCAGCGAAGGTGGAATGAATTGAGACGTCGCTCTTGGCTGACATACGTTGTCCAGGCCTCGCTGCCATAGAGCAAGGTACTGAGGACACAGGCCTGATACACTCGGACTTTTGTGTTCCATAAACACGGACAAACCACTAAGCCTTCCTTTCAGGCTGGGTAAGACCATAGACCCTTCGACAGACATCCCAGCCAGTTTCAAATCATCCTTACTTTCTGCATTTTCTTTGGAGCGTGAGTTTTAATTTTCCCCACAGTACAAATGTGTCAGGGAGCTGATGGGCCTCTAATAAAGCAAAATTCGATTGCCTGCATTGTGATGGGCTGACAGTGAGAGTGAGTGGAGCTGAATGTAGCTTTGCATTCTGTGCTGATTCTGCTGGGTCAGTTCTCAATGCAGACTACTGCCACACGATAGTTGGCTCTCAGTAGCTCCTGTTAGACCATGAAAGTAAATGATTCTGTCAGCAGGAAGCCACAATCTTTTAGTCCACTTCCTCGTTTCCGTATTAGCATTGGTTCAGCTGGGAGATGAAATGGCATGTGGGTCTTTTTGCAACACCTGAGGGCAAGTTTATTTTCAGATCTGTTGCTGTTGGGAGCTATGTTTCAGTGAAAACTGTAGATGTGTTTTGCCTTCAATTTATTTTTGTGTATATGATTAGAGATTTTTTTTTCCCTTGACCTACGATTAATAAAGCTGAGAAAGTGAAATCGAAGGGTTGGAGTAGATTGGCTCCAAATAGCAGCGGTTAATTTGCTAATCGCAGCATTTTGCTATGTTTTTTTTACTCCCCTACTATACGCAATATAAGGAGGTGAGCAAAAGCTTGGTCAAAGAGAGGTTTTGAGGAGCATCTTAAAGGAGGTTAGAGAAACAGAGGTTTAGGGAAGGAATTCCAGAGCTTAGGCCCTTGGCTGCTGAAGGCACAGCTGCCAATGGGAGAGTGATTAAAATCAGGGATGCTTAAAAGCAGAGGAGAAGCGCAGATATCTGGGGTTGGAGGAAGTTAGAGATCAGGAGGGATGTGGCTTCTGCACTCATCCAATTCTGGCCTCTTGCACATCCCTGCTTTTCATTGCTCCAACATTGGCAGCCGTGCCTTCAGCTGTCCAGACACTATGAAACTGCAAGGTCATATACGTATTATTCTCTGTGACATTATGTTCACACTAAAGGAGCTGTAACCTTATTTCTCTGAGTACTGCTTGTCTTGTACCTTTTTAAATTCAATTCCTTTCCTGCCAGTTTTCTGCAGCGCTGTCTTGAAGGTGCTCATTCTAGGCCCCAGTTTGCCTGTCAACTGAAACACGCAGGCTATTCAGGTAGCCTTTCCTCTCGCTAGCCCAGTTGTACTGAGTATCCTGGTAATGGCCCCCAGCAATGCACAAGCCAGAAGGAAACCTTGAACCTTCCTGCACAGTTTTTTATTTGGATGTGGGTGTCGCTAGCTAGGCCAGCATTTATTGCCCATCCCCTAATTGCCCTTGAGAAGGTGGTGGTGAGATGCCTTCTTGAACCGCTGAAGTCCTTGGGGTGTAGGTACACCAACAGCGCTGTTAGGAAGGGAGTTCCAGGATTTTGACCCAGTGACAGTGAAGGAATGGCAAAATAGTTCCAAGTCAGGATGGAGTGTGACTTGGAGGGGAACTTGCAGGTGGTGGTGTTCCCATGCATCTGCTTCCCATGTCCTTCCAGGTGATTATAGGTCGCAGGTTTGAAAGATGCTGTCTAAGGAGCCTTGGTGCTTTGCTGCAGTGCATCGTGTAGATGGTACACACCCTTGCCATTGTGCATCAGTGGTGGAGGGAGTGAATGTTTGTGGATGGGGTGTCAATCAAGCGGGCTGCTTTGTTCTGGATGGTGTTGAGCTTCTTGAGTGTTGTTGGAGCTGCACCCATCCATGCAAGTGGAGAGTATTCCATCACACTCCTGACTTGTGCCTTGTAGATGGTGGACAGGCATTGGGGAGTCAGGAGGTGAGTTACTTGCCGCAGGATTCCTAGCCTCTGACCTGCTCTTATAGTCACGGTATTTATATGGCTACTCCAGTTCAGTTTCTGGTCAATGGTAACCCCCCCAGGTGGTTGTTAGTGGGGGATTCAGCGATGGTAATGCCGTTGAATGTCACGGGGAGATGGTTAGATTCTCTCTTGTTTGAGATGGTCATTATCTGGCACTGGTTTGGTGTGAATGTTACTTGCCACTTATCAAACCAAGCCTGGATATTGTCCAGGTCTTGTTTTTTTTTGTATACGGCTGCTTCAGTATCTGAGGAGTCGCGAATGGTGCTGAACATTGTGCAATCATCAGCGAACATCCCCACTTCTGACCTGATGATTGAAGGAAGGTCATTGATGAAGCAGCTGAAGATGGTTGGGCCTAGGACACTATTCTGAGGAATTCCTGCAGTGATGTCCTGGGACTGAGATGATTGACCTCCAATAACCAGAACCACCTTCCTTTGTGCTAGGTATGACTCCAACCAGCGAGAAGTTTTCCCCCTGATTCCCATTGACTCCAGTTTTGCTAGGGTTCCTTAATGCCATACTCTGTGCAATGCTGCCTTGATGTCCAGGGCAGTCACTGTCCCCTCACCTCTTGAGTTCAGATCTTTTGTCCATGTTTGAACCAAGGCTGTAATGGATGTTCAACAGCAGCAACAAAAAAATGGCATGCCTTAAAAGTGCTGATAGTGTATGAACTACCAGGAAACATGGGAAGAGCTGATCCTTGGAGCTGACAGCTACTTCTGCTGGATTACACCACTGATTTTAGTGATGCAGAGTACTCATTCTCAGGATTGTTTATTCGAAAATAATCTCATTCCTTGGCACATTTATACTGGCTTTCATTTTGTTTTACCCTCAAAGCTATTTGTCATAAGCATTATATAACCAGATTACATACCAGTACTGTGATCATTTTTTTTTCTGACACATTATTCAACTGCAGTATCTGACTGGAGTTTGCCAGAAGTAAAGGCTTGCAGCTGTGTTTTTTTTTTACACTTCAGATCAATTTGAATGTTTGTTGCAGCGACGACAGCAAATGTTGTTACTGAATCTCATTGTGCCGTGATGGCTTGGCAAACTTTGGTGTAATTCAGCAGCAAAATGGATTGCATATACCATACTGAACAGAAATTACATTCTGCTGAGCACTGCAGAAAATGAGGTGCAAATCTAGAATGTCCAGGCTATGCTTCATTGATCTCATGACTGTACTTGCAATTGTTTTTCTGTCTGTGACAAATAGAACTAGGATAATGAGTTGTGACTATATTTCGTACTGATATTGATGGGTGTCCTGTGGCGTTGCTCGCGGTGTCAGAGAAAATGCTGTTTTATTTCGTGTAATGTACAATGTATTAAAGCCACTGATTTACAGTAACTCAGGGAAATTGTTTTTATATAGATATATACTTTATAACTCTCGATCTCTAGTTCTGTATATATCTCTATCTCTCCGACTATCTTCCAATTGCTTCATCACAGACCTGCCCTCCATCATGAAGTGGGGATGTTCACTGATTGTACAGAGTTCTGCTCCATTTGCAATTCCTTAGCTTACGAAGCTGCCCAGGTCTGCATGCAGCAAAACTTGGACAACATCCAGGCTTGGGCTAATGTGTGGTGTTAATTGTATTTGCCACTTAAGTGCCTGGCAATGATCATCTCCAATAAGGGCGGCACAGTGGTGCAGTGGTTAGCACTGCAGTCTCACAGCTCCAGCGACCCGGGTTCAGTTCTGGGTCCTGCCTGTGCGGAGTTTGCAAGTTCTCCCTGTGACCGCGTTTCTGCCAAGTGCTCCGGTTTCCTCCCACAGCCAAAGACTTGCAGGTTGATAGGTAAATTCGCCATTATAAATTGCCCCTAGTGCAGGTAGATGATAGGAGAATTGAGGGAAGGTGGAGATGTGGTAGGGAATATGGGATTACTGTAGGATTTGTAAATGGGTGGTTGATGGTCAGCACAGACTTGGTGGGCTGAAGGGCCTGTTTCAGTGCTGTATCTCTCTATGACTCTAAGAGAGATCTTAACTACTTCCCCATGATGTTCAGCAGCATTATTTTCACCTGCTGTGAGTTACCATTGATCAGAAATTTAACTGAACCAGTTAAATAAATGTCATAGCTAGGAGAGAAGGCCAGAAGTTGTGTGTTCTATGGTGAATGGCTCACTGTCCCAAAGCCCCTCCACCAGTTACAAGGCACAAGCTAAGTGTGTGATGGAATGCTCTCCACTTCCTGGGTGAGTGCAGTTGTAAAAAGACTGAAGAAGCTTGATACCATTAAGACAAAGCAGTCAGTTTGATTGACAATTCATTCATTAGCCTAAACATCCACTTGTTCACCATAACTGCAGTGTGTACCAATCACTGGATGCATTGTAGCAAGTCAACAAGGCTTCTTTGACTGTAACTGCAAAATCTGCGACCTCCACCACCTCGAAGGACAAGGGCAACAAGTGCATGGGAGTACCATCACCTCCAACTTGCACACCATCCTGACTTGGACATACATTCCATCCTGACTTGGACATACATTGCTGTTCCTTTTATTGTTGCTGGGTTAAAATTCTAGAACTTCCTAGTTAACAGTACTGTGGCAGTACTTGTGCCACATTGTCTGCAGTGGTTCAAGAAGAAGGTTCGCTGCTGCCTTCACGAGTGCAACTTGGGATGGGCAATAAATGCTGGCTTTGCCAGTGATGCTGATATAGAAAATAGAGTATGAAATTGAATGTCTGGTGGGGATAGGCCAGAAATAGGATGCCTTCATATTCCAGTAAGCACTGGCACTATTCAGGCTGATGCATGAAGAACTACCACTCGGGTAGATACGGGGGGCCGGAAGAGGCCTGCACCAGTGTGAACCATTGTTGTCGAGAGGCAGAGCAAAACTTACTTTCTGCCTGTTATCACTAAACTTTGCCTCTGGCTTTGTTTTAAGGATGAAATGATGGAGCTGATTTTCTGACACTGCACTGCTAGAGGAGTCATACTAGTCAGCAGGGTGTATGAGGAAATTGTGGGTATGCAGCCCACTATTTTCTATCCATCCGCTTTAGTGATAAGTAATGGGTGTGACTTCCCGATGAGCATGGCCAGTGGGGAGAAATCCCACCCCAGAGCTAACTCAGAAAATGACCTCCTGTGACTAAATACTGGCCATTAATGGAGTCGTGTGATCATCCAGAAAATAAGCACTGTATAACAGTGATAACTTGAGGATAACTTTTTTTAAAAACTTGTTTTAATTATAAAGGTTTGAGAAAGTAATGAAGAATATCAATTTTACACGTTCCTTGGATGTAGGCTCATATTAAACGTTTTAACGATGAGCTTCTGACTGAAAAACACCCAGGCAGCTCCTCAATCCTTTTGCCTCTCCTCTTCCTTCCCACATAAATACACATTTCCTACTGTGACAGACTGACTTTCAGTGCTGGTCTCTTTTTTGGAAAGAAAACCAGGGTCTTTTATAGCAAGCGCAGTGCAGTGAAACTGCAAGCAGTGATTGGGGCTGGGAGGGAGCTGTCTGTTTACAGCCATAGAACCGTGATGGAGAGAGAGATTGGATTTTGTTTTGCAATGGACTTGTTGGGAAGTTGCTTGACTCATGTTCCCGTCAGAGTGAACAAAACCAGACAATTGTGAGTTGCCCAGGGTCACGGGCTTATTGGCCCATCTGCAATTAATTAGCTTCTTGCAAGCAAACTGCACCGTGAATTTTCCTAATAGCCTATCTTAATTGTGTTGTTTTGTTACTGACATGGACGCATGTTAGGAAATAACTTTGTCTGTGCCTTGCAAACCACATGCAGTGTATGTAATCTGTTCCCAGATGTTACAAAGCTGTAGTGCTGATACGTTGGATGACAAGCAGGGAAGTACTTCCAAGGCCTGATCCAGTAGCATTTGCCAGGAAGAATCCCAAAATACAGTTTATGGAAAATTCTCAAGTGTTGCAATCGCTTGCAACTTAGACATCTTTGGCATTCCAAACAGTTTTTTCAGGAAAGTCCCAATTTCCACATCCAAGCCCCAGATTCTGCCCTGACGTATTGAAGTTGAGGAAAAAACTAATAGTAACAATTCAGGAGTTCTCAGCTAGGCTCAGTTCCAAGATGGAAACATTGTTGCTAGGCGAGTGTATGTTGGGTACACGAGATCAGTGTTGGAAAAGACCTTTTCATCTGGTGGGGCAGAAAGGTTTTCGATGTAGTTTGATATTGGTGCTTTATTAATGTGATCAAAAAAGCGGGTGTTCCCCTCACTTTAGGCTTAAATATGATAAACTGTCTCTTGACAGGAAGCATGTCATGGTCTGTCCACCAACTTGGCTGTAATCACACAGAAGTGTTCCACATATGGAAGAGATTTAAGGACAGATGAGATCACCTTGGACAGCAGTTGGGCAGGTGTCTGGTCAAGTTTCAGGATCAAAACTTCTTAATGTGGTTCTTGCCGCTGAAGCAGGTATTTGCAGTTAATCACATGAATTCTCAGACGCCTTGTTTCCCTTTAACGCTCTTCTGAAGTTTTAGCACAAACTGCATGTGTGTTGAAATATCTTTTTCTAATCAGCAGAATGCAGACATTGTTGACCCTTTTTCTTTCCTGTCTCATTTAACATTAAGTTGAATTGTTTTTCTTTTCCCCCTTCCAACCTCCTCCTGCTGAAGATGTTCACTTCACAAGCAACCCATGTCCTTCTCACACAAGTTTTTGTTTGAGTCTAGTTAATGAGTGTCATAAGAGTCTAAATCAAAATCTCCTTTTTAAATCTCTAATCTACCCATGTACCTCCACAGTGTCCTCACCCACCATCCCACATGCCATTCAAAGTGAGATCCTTGCCTGCTTTACCCTTTGCTAACACCAATTGTAGGCATTGTACTTCTCACTGGCTGAGGCTAGTTAACCCAGCACAGACTGGACATTAAATCAGGGACTTCAGTAATCCATATGGCTCTGCTTCTGACTTCCTATACCTTCAGGCGAACACACTTTGTTTCAGATGATTGCTTTGCCGCTGATGAAATATTCTTTGAGACCGTTAAGTAATGCACTCACATCTTCAGTGAAATGGGGAGAAAGGAACTCTTGTTTTAAAATCCGACTCTGGTTTACATGGTACGAAGTAGAAACTTACCTCGGGTTGTGGTGCAAAACAAGTGATATGGTAGCACCCACTCATTTTACACCCTGCTTGATATCCAGCTCAATTGCCATTAGATGGTGAATGTAATACTGCCCGTTTTGTCCTCATGCCCCAGCCTAATTTCTACCTATCTAAATTTCCATGTGAGCACCTCAGAAACAACAACCTCTTGTGGACAATTATCCTGTAGGTATTGCACGTGACAACATACAGATGCTGTTACCAGAACCACCACCTTGGATGTTCCAGGCTGCAAGAGGGTTGGATATTGACTTCCAGGAATACAGCACTGTTATTTGTTAGACAATGCAATGGGTATACTAGGCAGCAGTTTACAGCTCATACAGGCTAATCTCAAACATGCTTTGGAGGTCCAATATATATCTGTAAACTTGTGATAGAAGTTGTTGAAAAAGGATAGGTAGGTTTGTTGTTTCATTGCACTGGGATCTAATTTCCAGTTTCCAATGTTATAGCCCTGATCTGCTTGCAGCTCAAAGGGTTGGGATGTGTAACTTGCACATCTGATCCAGTCGATAGTCTATGTGGTGTAGTTGGAAGAGAATTTGCTCAGCGACAATTATTCTTCTGTGAAATGACGACATAACTGCCATGAAGGTTGCATTAGGTCTTCCTGAAGTCATTTTGTTTTGCAACTGAGTGGCTTGCTTAAGCAGGCTGAGACCCTGGCCTCCTGCATTCCCAGTTAATATGGGCGAAGTGCACATTATAGGTACAGCCTCACCTGAAGTCAAAAGATTCTTTGTGGTGCCTGCTTTAAATGTTATATTGAGGCATGCACATATTGGCATTCACTGGCCCATTGGAATGTTGCATGGGACACAGGACTGTATTATTTGACTCATAGCCAATGAGACTGTGTGATGTGGGTGGAGCCTTGGAAAACTGGGTCTTCGATTTACAGCGCACAGTTTAAAAGCCTGATACTGTTAGATCTGTGGCTTGCTTGATAAATACTCTCTACTGAGTCAGAAGGTGTTGGGTTCAAGTCCCACTCCAGCTACCTGTGCACAAAATCGAGGCTGATCATTCAGTGCAGAACTGAGGGAGTGCTGCACTGTTGAAGGCACTGTCTTTTGGATGAGACATTAAACCAAGGCCCTGTGTGTGCTCTCAATTGGATGTAAAAGATTGCATAGCACTATTTTGAAGATGAGCAGGGAGTTCTCCTTGGTGTCCTGGCCAACACTTATCTTTCAACCAACATCAGTAACACAGATTATCTGGTCATTAACACAATGTTGTTTGCAGGACCTTGCAGTACACAAAAAAAGGTACTGCATTGGCAGTTTGGGATGTCCTGAAGTCATGAAAGGCACTAAATAAATGCAAGTCCTTTTTTATGTATCTACATAATATATTAAAAATCTTCAGTCTGCTTGCATGTCCTATCACATTCACAAATTAAATTGTCATGCAGTAGTTATGCCCTCTCATCATTGTCTTCAATCTCTTAGCTGCTCAGCCAACACTGCTGAGAACCTCCTCTACTCCAATAAGTTTTTATATTCTGCCTTCCAGATTATTGTTTTTTCTACTTAACTATGAATGATCCTATAAAATGACAGAAAAGAAAATGGTTCCAGGGATGAGGGACTTCAGTTACTTGGTTAGATTGGACAAACTAGGACTGTTCTCCTTGGAGAAAGGTTGAGAAGAGATTTGATAGAGGTGTTCAAAATCATGAGGGATCTGGACAGAGTAGATAGAGAGAAACTGTTCCATTGGCGAAAGGGTTGAGAACCAGAGCACGCCAATTGAAGGTGAATGGCAAAAGAACCACAGGTGACATGAAAAATGTTTTTACACAGCGAGTAATTAGGATCAGGAATGCACTGCCTAAGAGTGTGGTAGAGGCAGATTCAATCAGGGCTTTCAAAAGGGAATTGGATAATTTATCTGAAGAGAAATTTGCAGGGTTATGGGGAAAAGGCGGGGAAGTGGAACTAGCTGAGTTGCTCTTGCAGAGAACCGGCATGAACATGATGGGCCAAATGGCCTCCTTCTGTTCTATAACAGTTCTACGATTCAATGTATGGCTCAGAATGGGAACTGAATTTCCAATAGCTACTCCAGTTATCCCATTCCCTCAATGATGACATTTGATTTTGGCTCCTTGTGTGCAGTGCCTGAGGAAGATTGATGAGTTATATGGTAATTTCTAATTGAATTGGGTTAGATTTGAAGGAGAAGTGGGTGCCCTGAAAACATAACAATAAATGAGTTGGCCCTCTCATACTTGTAAAACAAAAGTCCCAAGGATCTGTGAACTTTTCCACTTGCAGCAATTACCAACGTGCTAATGAGTCCTGCATGAATTTTAAATAAATGTTTTGCACTTCCAGTCCTCTGGCTAGTGTTGAACCACCAGACCTCTATCCGGCTAAAGGTGGAGATGAATTATGCATGTGAGGACGTGCTGAAGTTAAAATGTGAGCCTGAAATCAACCTACAGGCCCAGGGATAGGGCTTAATCTGATTCATTAAAAAAAAGTCACCGGTTTAGAGATGGCTGATCTTTAGGGGAAAATGGCCCCCCTCATGTGCCAAGGTGCCCTCAGAATGCATCACCTCAGTGTTCCCTAGTGCTCATGTGCACAAAACCAAGCTTTCCTACCTATTTCGTACCCCTCACATCAAATAATTCCTGTTTGCATTTTGTTTAAAGTCATCTGCTTGTTATGTAGCCTTTCTACAAGGCCGCATTAAGAATTCTTGAGGTCCTGGGCACCAACAGCATTTGTGAGCCCACCTATAATGGACCTTCTCCCATCCATTAAAAGAAAGCACATTATAAAATGCATGAATAAATACATGAAAAATGCATTGTAAATAAAGAAAAGCATACCTCAGTTTGCTATGCTTAAATAGAACTGCTTCATTTTGTTTTTGTTTTCTCTCCACTGGTATTTTTGTATGTTATCGATTTGATTTTCATTGACATTCATTCATCAATAGTTGAAATAAGACCATGCATGAACCTCTCCTTATTTTGTCTTTTCTACGGATCCACTGACCTTCCTGCACAGCTTCAACTGTCTTCTCATTGCTGGGGCCACATGAACAATGCAGACACAACAGTCTGACCAGTCGCTGAGTGAATATCTCCACAGTCCCAGGCCAGACTTCCCAGCTCTCCAATTCCAACCACTACCTGCCAGATTTAAACATAAGCGGCAGAAGGCCTTGTTTTTGGCCATGGCACCTTGGGTCTCTGCATTTCGTGGTTCTGTATTTTTTCACTTTGACTTGAAGCCAGAAACCATTTTAACAAAGATAATTTTTTTTAAATCTTGGTGTTCTCTGCCACTATTCCAGACAATAGTTCATGAGGGGAGTGTTGTTTCATGTCCGAGAGTGGCTGTGAGGGTCCTAAAGAGAAACGAGTTTCATACTTTCAACCCACTTCTAAAGGTTGTGGGCCCAGATACAATGCTGCCCACAATTTGGCAAAGGTTGACTCTGAACTGGCAACCTCACTCAGGTCAGGAGGAATGGGTGTGGGAAATAGAATGTCACAGCAGTGTGGTAGGAGGAGATTTCACAGAATCGTTAGAGCAAAGAAGGAGGTCATTCGGCCCGACTTGTCTGCGCCGGCTCTCTGAAAGAGCAGTTTACTTAGTGCCTTCTCCCCATAGCCCTGCACATTCTTCCTTTTCAGATAACAATCCAATTCCCTCTTGAATGTCTCAATTGAAACTGCCTTCACCACACCCTAAGGCAGTGCATTCCAAATCCTAACCACTCGCTTCATGAAAAATTTTTTCCTCATGTCGCTATTGCTGCTTTTGCCAATTACCTTATATCTGTCCCCTCTTGTTCTTGATCGCTCCAGATTTTGAATGCTTCTATCAAATCTCCTCTTAACCTTCCCTTCTCCAAAGAAAACAGTCCCAACTTCTCCAACCTATCCACGTGATTGTAGTTTCTCATCCCTGGAACCATTCTCGTGAACCTTTTCTGCACTCTATCCAATGTTCTCACATATTTCCTAAAGTGTGACGCCCAGAACTGGACGCAATGCTCCAGTTGAGGCCAAACCAGTGTCCTATAGAAGTTTAACATAACTTCCTTGCTTTTGTAATTTATGCCACTATCAATGAAGCCTAAGATGTTGTATACTTTATTAACTGTGTTCTCAACCTCTCCTGCCACCTTCAATGATTAACGCACACGTACACCCAGGTCCCTTTGCTCCTGCACCCCCTTTCAAATTAGAGTTGTAGAGTCATAGAGCTGGACAGCACAGAAACAGGCCCTTTGGCCCACCGTGTCTGTGCCGGCCATCAAGCACCTATCTATTCTAATCCCATTTTCCAGCACTTGGCCCATAGCTTTGTATGCTATGGCGTCTCAAGTGCTCATCTAAATACTACCTAAATGTTGTGAGGGTTCCTGCCTCTACCACCTCTTCAAACAGTACGTTCCAGATTCCAACCACCGTCTGGGTGAAAAAAATATTCCTCAAATTCCCTCTAAACCTCCTGCCCCTTACCTTAAATCAGTGCTGCCTGGTTATTGACACCTCTACTAAGGGAAAAATTTTCTTCATATCTAACCTATCAATGCCCCTCATAATTTTGTATACCTCAATCATGTCCCCCCTCAGCCTTCTCTGCTCTAAGGAAAACAACCCTAGCCGCCTATCCAGTCTCTCTATATAGCTGAAATGCTCCAGCTCAGGCAACATCCTGGTGAATCTCCTCTGCACCCTTCTCCAGTGCAATTACATCCTTCCTATAGTGTGGTGACCAGAACTGTACGCAATACTCCAGCTGTGGCCTAACTAGCATTTTATACAGCTCCCTCATAACCTCCCTGCTCTTATATTCTACACCTCAGCTAATAAAGGCAAGTATCCCATATGCCTTCCTAACCACCTTATCTACCTTTGCTGCTGCCTTCCGTGATCTATGGACAAGTACACCAAAGTCCCTCTGACCCTTTGTACTTCCTAGGGTCCTACCATCCATTGTATATCCCCTTGCCTTGTTAGTCCTCCCAAAATGCATCACCTCACACTTCTCAGGATTAAATTCCATTTGCCACTGCTCCGCCCATCTTCCAGCCCATCTATATCGTCCTGTAATCTAAGGCTTTCCTGCTCACTGTTTACGACACCACCAATTTTCGTTTCATCAGCAAACTTAATTATCATACTTCCTATATTCGCATCCAAATCATTAATGTACACTACAAACAGCAAGGGTCCCAGCACCGATCCCTCCAGTACACCACAGGTCACAGGCTTCCACCCGCAAAAACAACCCTCGACCATCACCCTCTGCCTCCTGCTACAAAGCCAATTTTGGATCCAATTTGCCAAATTGCCCTGGATCCCATGGGCTCTTACCTTCTTAACCAATCTCCCATGCGGGACCTTATCAAAAGCCTTACTGAAGTCCATATAGACTACGTCGACTGCTTTACCCTCATCTGCGCATCTAGTCACCTCCTCGAAAAATTCAATGAAGTTATTTAGACACAATCTCCCCCTGACAAAGCCATGCTGACTATCCTTGATTAATCCCTGCCTCTGCAAGTGGAGATTAATCCTGTCCCTCAGAGTTTTGTCCAGTAGTTTCCCTACCACTGATGTTAGACTCACCGGCCTGTAATTACCTGGTTTATCCCTGCTACCCTTCTTGAATAATGGCACCACATTCGCTTTCCTCCAATTCTCTGGTTCTTCTCCTGTGGCCAGAGAGGATTTGAAAATTTGTGTCAGAGCCCCTGCTATCTCCTCCCTTGTTTCACTTAACAGCCTGGGATACATCTCATCTGGGCCTGGGGATTTATCCACTTTTAAGCCTTCTAAAACCACTAATACTTCCTCCCTTTCAATGCCAGTATGTTGAAGTATATCACAATCCCCCTCCCTGATCTCTACACCTACATCGTCCTTCTCCGTAGTGAACACAGATGAAAAGTAATCATTTAAAACCTCACCAGTGTCCTCTGGCTCCCACACAGATTGCCACTTTGGTCCCTAATGGGCCCTACTCTTTGCATGGTTATCCTCTTGCCCTTAATATTCTTATAAAATGCCTTGGGATTTTCCTTTATTTTGCCTGCCAGTGTTTTTTCATGTCCCCTCTTTGCTCTCCCTAATTTTTTTAAGTACCCCCTACACTTTCTATACTCCTCGAGTCTCTCTGCTGTTTTCAGCAGTCTGAATCTGCCATAAGCCTCCTTTTTTTTTCCCCCCACCCCCCCATCCAATCCTCTATATTCCTTGACATCCAGGGTTCCTTGGACTTGTTGGTCCTACCCTTCACCTTCAATGGGCACATGTTGGCTCTGAACTCTCACTATTTCCTCTTTGACTCCCACTGGTCTGATGTAGACTTTCCTATAAGTAGCTGCTCCCAGTCCACTTTGGCCAGATCCTGTTTTATCATATTGAAATTGGCCTTCCCCCAATTCAGTACCTTTATTTTATATTGTCTCTTTGCGTTCTTCCTGCCAAAATGAATCACCTCACACTTTTCTGCATTAAATTTCATCTGCCACTTGTCTGCCCATTCCACCAACCTGTCTGTTTCCTTTTGAAGTTCTGCACCATCCTCCTCGCAGCTTCCAATGCTTCCAAGTCTTGTATCATCCCCAAATTTTGAAATTGTGCTTTGTACAACAAGGTCTAGGTCATTAATATATATCAGGAACAGCAAGGATCCTAACACCAACCCCTTGGGAACTCCACTATAAACCTTCCTCCAGTCTGAAAAACAACCATTAACCACTACTCCTCTCTGTTTCCTGTCACTCAGCCAATTTCATATCTATAATGAGTTCTTTTATGTTGTCTGATGCACCAGAAATGAGATGCGTGGAGTTCATTTGTTGAAGATCTCAAACAGGTTTCTTACAGCTAAACTAATATGTACCGTACAGAGCTAACTATTTACAGAACATTGCATTTGTTGTTACAGTTGCAGTGAGACTCTGGCTCAGTCACATGACTATATCCTGGTACTTGACTCATTAGCATACTGAGATCTGAAAGGGACATCATTCATAAAGGAAATCCTACAACAGTATCCATGTTGCTACTATCCCTTTATTCCATGAGCTATAACTTTGCTCACAAGTCTGTTGTGTGGCACTTTATCAATTGCTTTTGGAAGTCCATGTAAAACACATCAATAGCATTGCCCTGATCGACTTTCTCTATTACATTATCAAAAAAACTCCAAGTTAGTTAGTCATGATTTGCCCTTCACAAATACATGCTGGATTTTTATAATTAACCTGCATTCGCCCAAGTGACTATTAATTTTGCCCCCAATTATCATTTCTAGAAACTTCCCCATCACCAAGGTTAAACTGACTGGCCTGTAGTTTCTGGGCTTACCTTTGCACCCTTTTGTAAACAAGGGAGTAACATTTGCAATTCTCCAGTCCTCCGGCACCACCCCTGAATCTAAGGAAGATTGGAAAATTATGGCCAGTGCCTCTGCAAATTCCACTCTCACTTCCCTCAGTATCTGGAACCAGGGGACACAGTCTCAGAATAAGGGGCAAGCCATTTAAGACTGAGGTAAGGAGGAATTTCTTTACACAGAGGGTGATGAATCTGTGGAATTCTCTGCCCCAGAGGGCTGTGGAAGCTCAATCGTTGAGCATGTTCAAGACAGAAATCAATGGATTTCTGAATACTAACGACATCAAGGGATATGGGGATAGTGGGGAAAAATAGCATCGGGGTAGATGATCTGCCATGATCTGTTTGAATGGCAGAGCAGGCTCGATGGGCCAAATGGCCTATTCTTGCTCCTGTTTCCTATGATCCTTGGATGCATCTCATCCGGTCCTGGTGCCTTATTGACTTCAAATACAGCCAGCCTATCCAATACCACCTCCTTATCAATTTCACACCCTTCAAGTGTCTGAATTACCTCCTCTTTCACCATGACGTCCAGCTGTTGCTTCCATGTTAAAGACAGATGCAAAGTATTCATTTAATACTTCAGCCATGCCCCCTGGCTCCATGTGTAAATCCCCTTTTTGGTCCCTAATCAACCCCACTCCTCCTTTCACCACCCTTTTACTATTAATATTCCTATTGGAGACTTTTGGATTCCCTTTTTATATTAGCTGCCAGTCTCTCTTCATACTCTCTCTTTGCTTCTCTTATTTGCTTTTTCACTTCCCCATTGAACCTTCTGTATTCTGTCTTGTTCTCGGTTGTGTTTGATGTCAGTCATAAGTACACTTTTTCTTAATCTCTATCTCTTTCTTCATCCAGGGAGCTCTAAATTTGTTTGCCCTATCTTTCCCCTTCATGGGAATAAATCTTGACAGTGCCCGAACTTTCTCCTCTTTTAAAGCTAGCCCATTGTTCAGTTGCCGTTTCGCCTGCCAACCTTTGATTCCAATTTATCTTTGGGGAGAACAGAACGAATGTCATTCCATACCTAAACTGTGCTACACTTGGCCTGGAGCACTCGAATACTAACAGTGGCTGCAAAGCATGAGGAAAGAGTTGATGGATCACTGGCACAGAGATCCATCAACTCAATAGCTGCAGAATTCACACAGTCCCACTAAATAAATAAATAATCACTGCTAGTTAGGGATGGATGTCATTTAGAGCTTTCTTAGTTGGATTCTAACAGGTCAAGTAGCAATTCAGGGACTTCTTCAGTACTTAGAAATGCTGCATCTTCCTGTAACATTGAGCAGTGGGAGATGAGCAGACAGGCTCAGCATGTGAGATCACATCACATTTAAACCAACATGCTTTTTAAATTGCCATTCTCTCAGTGGATATAATTATTTCTTGCTAAAAACTTGGAGAAACACAGGTCCAGAAAAGAAGCCTGTGCGCCCCTTACACTGGGACCAATTCCAAATCCTCTCCCCAGCTTTGGAGTTTCTTCATTTTTCACGGAGGGAAAACACTGCCCTAAGTGCTTGTCGGGGGTGGGGTGAGGGGAGGCTACATTTAAATGTAAAGGAAAGGGAAAAGACTTGAATTTATATAGTGCCTTTCTCAATCTCAGGACAGCCCGAAGTACTTTATAGTCAATGAAGTAGCAGCAAATTTGCACACAGAATGGTCAACAATGCAAGGGCTCTGCCTCAATTTAATGCCTCATCCAAAAGATGCAGCACAGAGGATTAATCTGGATTTTGTGTTTGGGTCACTGTGGACCGTGCATCCACAACCTCCTTGTTCTGTGACAAGATTGCTACCAATTGAGCCATGGCTAACACCTTTTTTTACCATTTGTTTTCAAGTTTCAGTTTTAATCTTGAGATAAAGTTGATTTTCAATGTGGCAAGAATTGAAAGAGGCTTGGGGGTATGTAATTGAGACTGATTTATTCCATTATTCAAACGTACTTTGATATATTTCATAGGTCTCCCTCTACAGGGAACAATGTATAGTTTTGCATTCCCTCTCCACATAGGTGTTGCTGTGTTCTTAACAATTGCTGATTGTCAAAAGAAGCTGTTGAGTTATTCAGTTCTGATGCTGTAGTCGACTAGGCCTGAACTCTGAACATCTCATTCCACACATGGATAGTCTGTAATGAAGTATATCTATACACTGGACGATCTCCATGTGAGGAAAATTGATTCTTGTTACTATACTCTTTACAGAATGAAACTTGCAGTTGCAGGGAAAGATAATGGATTATATAACACTCTCCTCCTACACACAAGCCAAAACCAGCAACATTTCTGGGAAGGAACTGTTGACAGATGTGCATAGTTATTTAATAATTAGTTATATGTTGTAGTTTCAACTTTATATTTTAGCTGGTTAAAAGAACTTGCTGTATCTGATTTAGTTTAGTGTGACACTGATTATAGTGTTCCTTTCACTGGACAGATCTACAGTAAATATGATCTTGTTACAATGACCCACCAACACCACCTCCCAGTTCATAGTTACTTGATATAAAAATTAAAAGTACCAATCTTTAGGAATCTTTTCTATCTTGTCTATCTCTTGGTCTGCACTTTTAATTATGGCATTGGCTTGGCTGAGTGGGATTGTCATGGCACTGTATGGTCATATACCCAGTCTTCAATGTACAGCCTATTGCTGTCTTTTAAAATGAGTATATGATCTTTCTGGATGGTCTGTAATCCATTTCCAGGCCCTGGGATCTACTTTAACATGTACCTTAATGTCACAGATTTAATAAAACCTGTACCACACACAGATGAGAGAAAAGTACAATAAAGTGCATTAACCTCTGACCCTATGCAGGTCACTTCTACAAGGCCAGAGCTATCTCTTGGCACCTTTTAAAGGCCTTCCCACCGTCACTGGGTGGTGGTGTACTACATTGAAGTAGTGCTTTTCAACAGGAGCAAGGCAATTTTTTTAAGTATTAACCACCCAATACTTCACATTCCCTATCCATCAATATATTCAGACCAGAAGAATAGTGAAATAAAACGTTTTTTTATTAAGGGATCTTGGGGAAGAAAAATCCCTTTCAGATGTCAGCATAACATTGAAAATCTCAAATTCCGCTTCAAAAACCAGAAGTTTAAACTGGACGAGCCTGGAGCCAGATATCGATCAAGTATTGTTTCTAAACCCACAAATTTTATTTTACTTTTCAAATATTATTTTCTCTTTTTTTTAGTCCTTGCTTCCCAGTGGCCATAAACGATGTCAGCTATAGCTCAGTGGTAGCACTCTTGCCTCTTAGTCAGAAGGTTGTGAGTTCATAGTCCCACTCCAGGGGTTTGAACACATAATTTAGGCTGACACCAGAGGCGTGTTGCGCTGTTGGAGCTTCCTTTTGGAAGAGATGTTAAATTGTCTGCTCTCTCATGTGGATGTCGTAGATCTCATGATACTATTTCACAGAAATTAGCCCCAGTTGTCCTGGCCAATATTTCTCCCTCAACCGACACCACTTTATAAAAAAAAAGCAGATGATCTGGTCATTATCACATTGCTGTTTGTGGGAACTTGCTGTCTGCAAATTGGCCGCCACATTTTCTACTTTACAACAGTGACTACACTTGGGAATATTCTGAGATTGTAAAAGGAACTGCATAAATGTCGGCGGTGAACTCGCACACATCTGCAGGTGCTGCTTTGCAGTTATGCATGAACGCAAATGTCTGGAGTAACTTCTACATTGTTATGCAGGTGAAAAGGCAAATACTTCCAAATAACTGTATGACTTATAGACCTGGCTTTATCTCTGCATGTGGCTGAATTCCAATGCTTGATGAAATTTTGAGGGCCCAGGATAATTGGCACACCAAAATTATAGCCACCCTACATTATCCTAGACCCCACTCCAACCCTTCCCAATCCCCAACCTTGGGTGTGACAATTCACTGGACTGGACCTTGTGGACAAGCCACATACATACTCAAAGAGCACTCATTCCAGAGTGTACAATTAGACCAACTTTTTCTGGATGTTCTCCCACAGGGCTCTGCTGCTACTCAACTCCAACAGCTGTGGTACACTTTTGGATCTAGGTCCACTCCAGGTGCAGTTGAATACAGAGAAGCAACATAACCACAGAGGTTATTCTGGAAACTTTTGATGTCCCAGCATTCTGACTGCAGTATAAGTAAAAAGATTTTAATTCTATATTTCCAACCCTCACCATCACAATGATTCATGTGATGACAGAATGGTATCTCTGTATGAGATATTCTGTCATGATACAGATACAGCATTGAAATAAGTATTTGTTTTGGTTCCTTTGACCAAATGGGAGATGCTACCACATACTGTGGTGCTATGCCATGCATACCAGGTGAACCCAGGTCCAAATCCAGTTTGTGCTGTCAGCAGGGGCAGAAGTTGGGTTGTAAACTATTAGTCTCTGTGGTCCTTAGTTAGGTAAGGTAAAACCAAACTCCTTTCCCATCAATTGCTGTCTGGTGAGCACAGCTGGAAAGTATCATTGTCAAGGAAGATCAGGCTCTGCTATCTGTTTTTGGCACAAAATGAGAAATGTTCCAAATTCTGGAACACTGGAAATAATTATAACTTGTTGTAGAGGCATGTTTTACTATTATTCTTTAGCTCGCACATAACTCATTATAGGGAGGGTCTTTGTGCTTGATGTTGGCAGCAATGTGGAGTACATTGATTTCACTTCATAATGTTGAAACACACTCACCATTTATTGGCAAATCACCTAGATGGTGACCTGATTAAAAAGAAATAAACAGTGATACTTTGCTTCGTACTGTTTGACGGTTTCAAAAAATGTTGTTAGTCAAGGAGCCAGTTAGACCTGAATGGAAGTTTTTGGGGAATAACTTTCATCTCTTTAGTCTGTTTTGTTAAAGGGTAGCTAAATATGTATGGCCTCACAGTGTGCTCTATATAACTCTAACATGCTATCCAGAATAACCCAGCTTTAAAAATAATCAGCCTCCAATTCCCTTTCTCTGCTGAAATAGAGTGATTTTGAGTTTGTTTGTTTGCCCTAAGAGCTGCCAGTTAGCCACATGGCTGTGGCTAGGATCGCAGACTTGAGTCTGGTGTCAGCCTGTGGTCCAAGACAATTAACGCCTTCATCTAATTGACTGATAGCTCTAAAGGTATTCAAATAAACCACAACCCATTACTCAATCTTAGTAATTAAAGGGAAGTGGAGGCAGCTCTTTCACAGATTTTTTTTTTGAAGAATGTGCTTTTGTGGCAGTTTTAATCCCTGTGACAGTTTATTATGTGATGGGTTTCCTGTGTCTTTGATATTAATTAGGAATATGGCATCCTAATAGAGTTTAATTCCGGGAAGATCGCAAAATAATTATGGATAAGGAACACCATTCCGCCCATCTTAATCCGTGCATCCAGAACAACCTGACACTCCCCCTATTGCTGCATCTAATTGTTTCTTAAGTGCCTCTAAGGTTTTTGTTTCCACCACTCTCCATTGCTAGTGTTCATCACCCTCTGCGTAATATCAGTCCAAAAGTTACCTTTTGCTAGTTTGAACCTATGACCTCCTTGGCCTATGCCCACTGCTGAATTTAAAGTCGTATTAACTGGATCAACCTTTTTCTTAACATTCACTCCCTTTTATGCACCTTGAAGAACGAATTTTCCTCCACACAAGATCAGGGGGCAGGTTGTTCAACCTTGCCCGTCTAAGAGCGAAATCCAAAGTACGGAAAGTCCTCATCAGGGAACTCCTCTTTGCTGACAATGCTGCTTTAACATCTCACACTGAAGAGTGCCTGCAGAGTCTCATCGACAGGTTTGCGGCTGCCTGCAATAAATTTGGCCTAACCATCAGCCTCAAGAAAACGAACATCATGGGGCAGGACGTCAGAAATGCTCCATCCATCAATATTGGCGACCACGCTCTGGAAGTGGTTCAAGAGTTCACCTACCTAGGCTCAACTATCACCAGTAACCTGTCCCTAGATGCAGAAATCAACAAGCGCATGGGAAAGGCTTCCACTGCTATGTCCAGACTGGCCAAGAGAGTGTGGGAAAATGGCGCACTGACACGGAACACAAAAGTCCGAGTGTATCAGGCCTGTGTCCTCAGTACCTTGCTCTATGGCAGTGAGGCCTGGACAACGTATGCCAGCCAAGAGCGACGTCTCAATTCATTCCATCTTCGCTGCATCCGGAGAATACTTGGCATCAGGTGGCAGGACCGTATCTCCAACACAGAAGTCCTCGAGGCGGCCAACATCCCCAGCTTGTACACACTACTGAGTCAGTGGCGCTTGAGATGGCTTGGCCATGTGAGCCGCATGGAAGATGGCAGGATCCCCAAAGACACATTGTACAGCGAGCTCGCCACTGGTATCAGACCCACCGGCCGTCCATGTCTTCGCTTTAAAGACGTCTGCAAACGCGACATGAAATCCTGTGACATTGATCACAAGTCGTGGGAGTCAGTTGCCAGCGTTCGCCAGAGCTGGCGGGCAGCCATAAAGACGGGGCTAAAATGTGGTGAGTCGAAGAGACTTAGTAGTTGGCAGGAAAAAAGACAGAGGCGCAAGGGGAGAGCCAACTGTGCAACAGCCCCGACAAACAAATTTCTCTGCAGCACCTGTGGAAGAGCCTGTCACTCTAGAATTGGCCTTTATAGCCACTCCAGGCGCTGCTTCACAAACCACTGACCACCTCCAGGCGCGTATCCATTGTCTCTCAAGATAAGGAGGCCAAAGAAGATCAGTTGATCACTCAGATGCCTCCTTTCCAGGCTGAAAAGTCAAAGTCTCTAGTCTTTCCTCATATCTCAGACCCCCGGTGTGAGGGAGCAACCTCGTGGCTTTCCTCTCTGTAGTGCCTCCAGCGTTTTGAGTTTTTCCCTATTTTTTGGCAGCCAGATTTGGCCACTGTATTCAAGGCGCGTATCGACCAGAATACTGCACAGCTTGATCATGACTTCCTTTGACTTGCGTTCCACTATTTTGGCTAGATCTTTCAACAGTTTATTGGCTTTGTTAATTGCTACTCTGATGAGTTGAGCAGCAAATCCACTAAGACTTTTAGGTCACTTTTAACTTCATCCTTAACTATTTCAACATCATGAATGTATAAACAAAAAGTACAGTTGGCTAACATTCAAGTATTCTGCTTTATTTTAGCAATAACAACTTGCATTTATATAGCACATTTTAACATAGTAAAACATTCCAAACTGTTTCACAGGGGTGTTATCAGACAAAATTTGACATGGAAGGAGATATTAGGACTTGTATGTCGGTTTTGAGGTGGGTCTGAAAGGTGGAGAGATTTAGGAAGGGAATTCCAGAACTCAGGGCCTTGGCAGTTGAAGGCACAGTTTCCAATGGTGGGGTGATTAAAATGTTAGGTCGGTATTGGAGCAGCACAGAGTCTAGGAGGGTAGTAGGAGATTGTCAAGGTTACTGTTGTAAGGAGATGCAAGGCCATGGAGGGATTTGAAACGAGGATGAGAATTTAAAAATCGAGGCATTACTTGACTAGGAGTCAGTGTAGGGCAGCGACCACAGGGATGATAGGTGAATGGGATGTAGTGGGAGTTAGGATACGGGCTGCAGAATTTTGGATGAGCTCAAGTTTGCAGAGGGTGCAAGTTGGGAGGCCGGTCAGGAGAACCCGGAATAGTTGAGTCGAGAGGTAACCAAGGCCTCAATGAGGGTTTCAGCTGAGGCAGGGGCAGGGATGGGCGATATTGCAGTTGTAGTGATGGTGTGCATATGAGGTCAAAAGCTCATCTGGAGGCCAAGTAGAATGGCAAAGTTGCAAATGATCTGGTTCAGCCTCAGACAGTGGCCAGTGAGAATGATGGAGTCAGTGGCTAGTGTGTGGCATTTCTGGCAGGGCCCGAAAACAATGGCTTCAGTCTTCATAATATTTAGTTGGAGGAAATTTCTGCTTATCCAGTAATGGATGTCTGACAAACAGTTTGACATTTTGGAGGTAGTGAAGAGCTGGGTGTCCTCCGGGTACATGTGGAGCATAATGATAGACCACTATCAGATCACCTTTAAGTCTGAGGTTTGGCCATTGCCCATTTTTCCTTCCTATGTGCAATGTTTGATTTAAATTTTATCTGTCATTGCTCAGCCTACTCATAAATGTTGTTGAGCTCCTTTTGGTTCCACTGCCCCTTCTTGTTTCTTATCATCTGCAACTTGCACTGAGCTTCACAATCCAAAGTCATTCATGTGCCCATTACTGTTTGCAATTTACAACACTAAGGTCCAGGGCATTCCACTCAGTACATTACTGAGATTACGTGACATTACCCTTCTAATCAGTCGCCACTGTTTTCTAATCTTCAGCCAGTATTTTCCTGAATCCCCACAGACTTGAACTTCAATCGTAGTATTTCACACAGTACTTTATCAAGTACCTTTTGGAAGTTTTAAGTACACAACATTGTAGGGTTTACCACAGTCAACTTGGATTGTCACATCCTCAAAGAATCAAGGAGGTTGATAGTACAGGACAACAACTTGCATTTATATAGAGTCCTTTAACATTGTAAAATATCCTAAGCAGTGTAGTCAAACAAAATTTGATGCCGGGCCACAAAGAGAAATTAGGACCAGGGACCACAAGCTTAGTCAAAGAGGTAGGCTTTGAGGAGAGAGAGGTAGAGAGACAGTGTGGTTTCAAGAGGATAATCCAGCTGCCAGTGGTGAAGTGCAGGAAATTGGGGATGCACAAGACTTTCCCCATCTAAAGCCATGCTGATTCCATTTAAGAAGTGGTTGTGGTGACCGAGAATCCTCAGGTTCCTTGCTGATAATCCAATCATACTAGAGGTGAACATTTGCTTAATGTGAATTTAACTGATCCAAAAGTAAAATCTCCTTGCAAATGTAAAGACTAATAGGGCAGCTACGGTCCCCAGGGGTTGAGTTGCCAGGCACACTTGTGCTATCTAGTGGTTATTTTCAGAGCAGCATTGGCAGAGGTCTTAGGAGCTGATCATCTCCTCCAGCCCTATCCACCCAGGTATCTCTCAGAGGGAGGGCAGGGGAGGGGTGAGCTGACTCTTTTTTTCACCAGGACATGGAAATGTTACACAGCGAGATGGTTCCCCCTGGAGAGGCTTACATACGGTGGTCAAGGTCGTGTGGAATGTTTTTATAGGATTTGGCCTCTGTTTCAATTGTAAGGAAATTGGGAGCCTGTTTTAGGATGAGATGGGATAAAGAAGTTGCTTTGCACATTGTAACCTGAGGGATATGAATGGGTTCTGTGTTAAAACAGGCCCAGAGCTCAGGTATTCATTGCTGCTATATTTTAAGAGCAACAAGTCTCCGTTAATCGGGTTTTTGGTTCACATTTTGTAAAATGGTTTCTCATTTCTAAATTCTATCTACACCTTGATATTGATCATTCTCTAAATAGGAAGTGTTGATATCATTAACACACTGGGGTGTTTATTGAATAAAAAGATCTGAAAAAGTAGAGGCTGTAGCAGTTGTCACTGTGCTTATCACGTTCCTCTTGTACACTGGTGGGTTAACGGGCTGCTGTAGCAGTTCTTTGGAATGTATCCCCATGTCTTTGTATTGCCAAAGACTTCGAATAACTTGTAGAGGCATCCCCTGATTTCCTATGGATGAGGTTGGCAGACGGTTAGTTCTCATGACATTGTGGGATCTGTGCTGCCATACAATTAAGATTTATGGATTGCCATTTTGTGTTTGGTTTGTCTTGCATTACGTCTTGTGTGGGAGCTACGATTAGTAAAACATCATTTTATTTATGTAAGAAAGGGAGTTTTTATACACATATATGGGAAAGCAATCATAAATTAGCAGGTGTACCTGGTGAATGCACTATTTTTGGTGTGGATCTGAAACATGCAGGCATGAAGGTCCCAGGTTTGACCCACACCTGACACCAATCTGTGCTCAGTTAAAGAAATAAAGAACTTGTCTTTATTCTTTTACTCGTTCGTGGGATGTGGGCATGGCTGGCCAGGCCAGCATTTATCGCCCATCCCTAATTGCCCTTGAGAAGGTGGTGGTGAGCTACCTCCTTGAACTGCTGCAGTCCATGTGGTGTAGGTACACCCCCAGTGCTGTTGGGAAGTGAGTTCCAGGATTTTGACCCAATGACAGTGAAGGAATGGCGATATTGTTCCAAGTCAGGATGATATGTGGCTTGGACGGGAACTTGCAGGTGATGGTGTTCCCATGCATCTGCTGCCATTGTCCTTCGAGGTGGTAGAGGTCATGGGTTTGGAAGGTGTTCTCAAAGGAGCTTTGGTGAGTTGCTGCTGAGCATCTTGTAGATTGTACACACTGCTGCCACAGTTGCTGCTTTTGAGTTCTATACCGCGGCCAATAAAGGAAAGCATTCCATATGCCGCCTTCTCTCTATCTACCTGTCCTGCTACCTTCAGGGACCTGTGGACATGGACTCCAAGGTCTCTCACTTCTTCTACTCCTCTCAATATCCTCCCATTTATTGTGTATTCCCTCACTTTATTTGCTCCTCCTTAAACCATCAAGCGGACTGATTGGTCTAGAATGGTGTTGAGCTTCTTGAGTGTTGACTGTTGGAGCTGCCGTCCTCCAGGCAAGTACATCATACTCCTAACGTGTGCCTTGTAGATTGCAGACAAGCTTTGGGGAGTTGGGTTACTCACCACAGAATTCCCAACCTCTTACCTGCTCTTGTGGCCACAGTATTTGTGTGGTTGTTCCAGTTAAGTTTTTTAGTCAATGGTAAACCCCAAGATTTTGATCCAGCACCTTTTACAATCTCAGACCATCCTAAAGCATTTTACAGTCAGTGAAGTACTTTTGAAGTTTAGTCACAGTGGTACTGTAAGAAATGCAGCAGCCAATTTGCACATAGTATGTTCCCACAAAGAGCAAGGTGATAATGCCCAGATGATTTGTTTTAGGTCTTGATTGAGGGATAAATATCATCAGGGCACCAGGGAGAACTCCTGTGCTCTTCTTTGAAATAATAGAACCATAGAAAAGTTATGGCACAGAAGGAGGCCATTCAGCCCGACGTGTTTGTGCTGGCTGGAAAAAAAACGTGCTGCCCAATCTAATCCCACCTTCCAGCACTTGGTCCATAGCCTTGCCGGTTACAGCACTTCAGGTGCGTGTCCAGGTACCTTTTTAAAAGAATTGAGGGGTTCTACCTCCACCTCCATTCCTGGCAATGAATTCCAGACACCCACCACCCTCTGGGTGGAAAAGTTTTTCCTCATGTCCCCTCTAATCCTTCTACCAATCACCTTAAATCTGTGCCCCCTGATAATTGACCTCTCCACTCGGGGAAACAGATCCTTCCTGTCCACTCTATTTCGGCCCTTCATAATTTTGTACACCTCGATTAAGTCACTCCTCAGCCTCCTCTGTTCTAACAACCCTAGCCTATCCAATCTTTCCTCATAGCTGCAACTTTCGAGCCCTGGCAACACTCTTGTAAATCTCCTCTGTACGCTCTCCAGAGCAATTACGTCCTTCCTGTAATGTGACCAGAACTGCATGCAGTACTCCAACTGTGGCCTAACCAGCGTTTTATACAATTCCAGCATTACATCCCTGCTTTTGAATTCCATACCATGGGCCAATAAAGGAAAGCATTCCATATGCCGCCTTCTCTCTATCTACCTGTCCTGCCACCTTCAGGGACCTGTGGACATGGACTCCATGGTCTCTCACTTCTTCTACCCCTCTCAATATCCTCCCATTTATTGTGTATTCCCTCACTTTATGTGCCCTTCCCAAATGCATTACCTCTCACTTTTCTGGATTGAATTCCATTTGCCACTTTTTCGCCCACTCAACCAAACTATTGATAGCTTTCTGGAGTCTACAGCTATCCTCTTCACTATCAACTACACGGCCAATTTTTGTGTCATCATCAAATTTCCCAATTATGTCTCCCACATTAAGTTCGAATCATTAATGTATACCATAAACAGCAAGGGACCCAAGACTGAGCCCTGTGGAATGCCACTGGAAACAGCTTTCCATTCACAAAAACATCCGTCAACTACTACACTTTGTTTCCTGTACCTGAGCCAATTCTGGATCCAACTTGCCACATTCCTCTGTATCCCATGGGCTTTCACTTTACTGACCAGTCTATGTGGGAGCTTGTCAAATGCCTTACTAAAGTCTACGTAGACCACATCCACAGCATTACCCTCATCAATCCTACTTGTTACTTTCTCAAAAAACTCAATTAAGTTAGTAAGAGATGACCTTCCCTTAACAAATCCATGCTGACTATCCCTGATTAATCCGTGCCTTCCTAAGTGACAATTTATCCTGTCCCTCAGAATAGATTCTAACAATTTACCCACACCGAGTTCAAACTGACTGGCCTATAACTATTTGGCCGATCCCTCGCACTCTTTTTAAACAATGGTACAACGTTCGCAGACCTCCAATCACCTGGTACCTCTCCTGTATCTAGTGAGGATTTGAAGGTGATCCTCAGCGCATCCACTATTTCCTCCCTGGCTTCCATTAACAACCTGGAATACAATCCATCCATCCCTGGTGATTTATCCACTTTCAAGGATGTACTTCCTGTCTCATTATGTTTATCGTATCTAATATTTCACACTCTTCCTCTTTAACTACAGTGTCTACATCAACCCTCTCCTTTGTGAAGACAGAGACAAAAAACTGATTAAGAACCCTGCCCACATCTTCTGCATCCACATATAAGTTCCCTTGTGCATTTCTGATGGGCCCTACCCTTTCCTTAATTATCCTCTTGCTCATAATGTACTGATAAAACATCATCAGGTTTTCCTTGATTTACTTGCCAGTAATTTTTCATGACCTCTCTTTGCTTTTCTAACTTTTTTTTACTTCACCCCTGCACTTTCTATACTCCTCTAGGCTTTCCAAAGTATTAAAATTTCTTGGATATCTTGGAATCTTTTACTTCCACCTATGGTAGCCTCAGTTTAACATCGCATCTGAAAGACAGAGCAGCACTTCCTCAATACTGCACTAGTATATTATCCTAGGCTTTTGTACTTAAGTTCCTGGAGTGGGACTTAAACCCGAAACCCTTTCACTCAGAAGCGAGAGTGTTGCCAGTTGAGCCACGGCTGACACTCTTTGTCGATGGGGTGATAGCAGGGGCACTATAATTAGCCTGTTGACACTGACTGTCTAGGATTAAGCATGAAGAACAGTTATTTGAGTGAGATACAGAGTGCCTGGGACCAGTGGAGTCATATCTCAGCATGGGTCTGTGCCTCCAGGAAAGGAGAGGAGAAAATTGGAAGTGGGAAACAAAATACAGAGAGCTTTCATAAATTAACAGAAGAAAGACAGACAGCAATTGAATGTCTTGCAATAAAGACCTTGTTTCAAAATCCTTTTATCCCTTGAAATAATAGTTAGATGTCACTGATGTGACTAAGCCCTCAGGCTTGACTAATATCAGTCTATAAGTGTCTGGAATGTACCTATATGACATTATCAATCCAACAAACATAACAGCTAGAACTATTCAACAGCTAGCTAGGTACAGAATAGCAAGAAGTGTAAGGGTCATTGTGTCAGGCTGGGCTGATTTAGAGTTGCAGTGGTGCTCGATGCTCTGCTTCCTTCCCACCATTTACTGCTCCCCCATAGCTGATGATCTTTGCATAACCTCCAGCAGTAGTGATGAGCTTGGCAGCTTCCCCCATTGAAGTGGAATTGTCCATCAGGATGGGAGTCCTTCATGGAGGGAGACAAATAAGGTGTCAGTTACTGAGAAGAAGCAAATCTTGTGCATGTGTGTCATTTGCTTTAGGTCTTGCTCCTTTGAGACATCAAAGTTTTTTTTCAATTCCTGGTATTTTATTCATGCAGGTAGTAGAATTTTTTTTAACAACCTAATGGCTGAAGTTGAGCAATGCAATACATAGGTTCAGCAAAACATTTTAATAAACTAGTAGAGAGCTTGAGCATTTGATGGAACGCAAAGTATTTCCCTCTGTGCTGTGCAGTTTTGATGCTTTGTTAACCAGCAGGCTGAGATTCTTTTTACAGAGGCCTTTTAAAATTAACAATAGGGTGGCAATGTAGTTAGCAGGTTGGAACTCCAGCATGCATCACCAAGCTGATTTGGCCCCTTCTGCTCCCTGCTGTAGAAAGAGTGTCAAGTAGAGATCAATGCAAAGAAAGGAAGACCTGCATTTACATAGCACCCATCATGACCTCAAACCATCCCAAAGTGCTTTCTGGCCAATTTAATTCAGGAGTATAGTCATTATTCTAGTACAGGAAATCAGAAAATGAGTGGAGAAGAATAAAAAAAAGTTGCACGATAATGGTATTTCACAGAGAGAGGCTACCCATTGAAATAGAACGCCATGAAGCTGACAAATACCCACTAAAATCACCAGGGGAAAAACCATCAGAGTTTGACCATTCCAGGTTAAGTACCCTTTTAATGGTGTGATATGTGGTAATTACTGCCAAACAACCTCTCTGGCTCTGAAATTTAACTTTAACAATGTAGAATCTCATTTCTTCATATTTTAATTGTTGGATATTGAAAAAAAGTATTTTTCTTTCTGCCTCTTTTATCTCTCTCTCTTCATCCCATCTTTCTTTCCTTCACTAAATCACTTTTTGTACCTGATTTGACACTGAATTAAATATTCCAACTGACACTTCCTGGTTCAGACATTTTTTAAAATTTATTTTATGGGATGTGGATGTTGGCAAGGCCAGCATTTATTGCCCATCCCTAATTGCCCTTGAGAAGTTAGTGGTGAGCTTCCTCCTTGAGCCACTGCAGTTCATCTGGTGTGGGTGCACCCATAGTGCTGTCAGGGAGGGAGTTCCAGGATTTTGATCCAGTGATACAGTGAAGGAATGGCATATTTCCAAGTCAGGATGGTGTGTGACTTAGAGAGGAACTTGCGAATGGTTGTGTTCCCTTGAATCTGCTGGCCTTATCCTTCTAGGTGGTAGAGGTCATGGGTTTGGAAGGTGCTGCCAAGGAGACATGGTGAGTTGCTTCAGTGCATCTTGTGGATGGTACACACTGTTGCCACTGTGCGTCAGTGGTGGAAGGTGTGAATGTTGAAAGTGGTGGAAGAGGTGCCGATCAAGCAGGCTGCTGTGTCCTGGATGGTGGTGTGCTTCCTGAGTGGTGTTGGAGCTGCACCCATCCAGGCATGTGGGAAGTATTCCCTGACTTCTGCCTTGTAGATGGTAGACATGCTTTGGGGAGTCAGGAGATGGGTTACTCACTGCAAAATACCCAGCCTCTGACCTCTTGTAGCCAAAATATTTATATGACTCTGCTGCCCATTAATGATTCTTCGATCTAATGATATACACAGTTGCCTGCCCTGCTTACATAGGTCCCAGATCCCTTGTAGATGGCAGTGGACTTTTTCAATGGCTGGTTGACAGGAACTTCCAATGCAAAGCCCATAGAAAGTTTGTGGGTTCATGTTACTCTCTTGACCACAAATTCTAGCCCAATATGTTACCTGCCCCATCTGCTGTCTGATGCACTGGCACCAGTTATGTGCAGCTGTAAGGAAAAGCAAAAAGGCACAGATGTTGGAATGAGGAGTTTGAGAGATGTGTCACTGTACGGCAGTAGCCACGTGAAGCGAGTCTCTGAACATGCTGCATGCCGGTACTTTGTACTGGCAGCATGCTTGGTTTTTGTTGTTAGCCCCATTGAATGAGACGCTGAGCAAACTTTTTTTCTCATGATGCCAATGCCAGAGGAAACAAAAATCAGACAGACACTACTGTGCTGATAATCTGGCAGAGCAGATCACCTGTTCATTGTAGAACTCACCTGGACTTCTATGGAAATCCAATTTACCTCATGCTGTCAGGTTGCCAGGTCAGGCATTTGATGAAAATAGGCCGAAGGGACTGGAATTTCTCATAGCGCTATTTTCATCAGGTTTCTGGATCTGGCAATCTTTTAAAAATCTATTTACAATTTCATGATAATATTGTGCAGAAGAATTTGGACCTTTTAATTACTACTTAGTAAGGAATGAAGAACTTACTGCTCAAATCCAGTTTGTTCAACTTGGACCTCCCACCCCTTCAATAAAGTCATATCACCTCACAGCTTGGCTGAAGTTTATAAATCATTTGTTTAGTGGCTTTGCTGACATTTTCCTAAGGGGCAGGTCTCTTGTTTGCAGCTTTTCATGTGCAGAGCACAAAAAACAGTGAGGAGCCAAGTGTTGCCAGCGCCAACATTAACATCTCTTGGATAGCTAGCAAACAAGTGCTCAAAGACTGACTGATTGATGCACTCGTGAAGATTTTAAGAAGCAACTTTTGTCTTTTTTAGGAAAAAAAAGGACGAAGGATAAATAATGCAATAATCAATTTTTCAGCCAAGTAAATGGGAAAAAAACTTGTTAAAATGCATGTAACTAACTCATTTAACAAAGCACTTCAATTGCTCCTGCTGAAAGGGAAAGCCATTTTTAAAGTGATAAATTGGAGGAAAATACCCTAAACCTGTTCTTCATAAATGGATGTCTTATGTTGCACACAGTCAGAATACTTAGAAATGGTATTATCTACTCAGTGTTGTGAGCTGATTCTCTGATCCAGGCTCCTGGTGAGGAATACCTCTCTCACAGGGAGTACTAATTGGGAAATCACAGGTCATTAACAGGTAAATCTGGAGCTGTGCACACCCTCCAGGATTGCCCTAGATCTTCAGGAATTAAAGGTTAGTCACCTGGACAATGCTGTGAGAACCCAGGAGGGAACAGCATAGGACATTAAAAAAAAAAGTTGTTTTTTCATTCCCTTTGAGCATTTTTGTTTGTTGTAAAAATATTGGTGATGGGGGTAATAACAGGATGTTTCACTGTGCCAAGCGATTGGAGGTGTGAGGTCATGTGATAAAATCTCCAGGAATTTATCCAACCAGAGCTGGCATCCTTGCTGGGAGTGCCTGGCCATAGAAAATCAGTTTCTAGTATTGCAATCTTTCACCACTCTTGTGTGTTTCTCTGCTTCCTGAGTCCAACAGCCCCTTCTCATCTAACTTAGCCTGGCATTACCTGTAGACTTTGTGCAAAGATTTCCCAGGAGAAGTGCTGTCAGTGGGGGACCTGATCACATTGGTTTATAGCCTGATGCTCCGGCTGCAGCTTCAAGCATCACCCTCCTTTTGCTGTGAGAGGTTATTAAAAGCTTGTTTGAATGTGAAACCTCTGATCTTGTTGCACTGGGACATTTTCGCAGCACATTCCTAGTGGCAGGAATGTGCTGTTGATAAAGCAGAATGAAGTCACCAAATCCAAAGTGGCTCGGAGTGCACAACTGTGGTCTGACAGTGAAGCAACAGACTGGCCCACAAAGACCTGACAAGGTAGGCTGATGTACATCACAACATCCACATGTTGGGATGCATATTTGAACTTTCCTTTGCCTCAAGGCTTGCAAGTGTTAGTAGACAATGGGGCAGATCTTCAGTTTGCCACCTGGGCGTAAAACAGGCATTGCCCGCATAGAAAGTGCTTGATTTTCATTTTCAATTAAATCAGTGGGAAAGTGGTTTCAAGTAGTTATAAGCAGAAGGTTTGTCAGCCTGGGTGGTGAATGTTGGCAACAAGGAGGTCATCATAAATGTCTTGAGTCTATCCTCACTAGACACTCACACTGTTAGTCAGGGTATCAGCTATTGGATAGCGTTCAGGAGTGGAAGGCCTGGATGATTTTCTTGTTCCCTCCCCTACCTCAAATCCTGGTGAAGCCAACTGCAGGACCCACATCACCACTCCAGCTGAGGTCACTTAGTTCAACACAAACCAGGGAATAAGCCATTCCTAGATCAGTGTATTTACCAGTGTGCCATCAAGAATCAGAGCTTCCGACTCAATTGATAATGTACTGGGTCAGAGTGGTGCCAAGCTATAGAGTGAATGAAGAATGATCACTTGGGTGACAGAGGGCTTGGAGCTGTACCTAACATGAGCCAATGTCAGTGGCAGAAGGGGGGTGAATATTTGTGGGTTGTTGGGGTGGGGGGGAAAGAGAGAGTAGAATTTTTTAAACTGTACTTTCAATAATGCTATTAACATGGGACAGTGCACTATTTTGATATGATTGCTGTTTCACCAGCCTGCTATTTTATTGGAATGTTTTGATTCTTTAGTATGTCTGTGTAGGTGTTGGGAAAGGAGTGAAGCTTTTGTTGGCACAATAAAGCAAGGCCTGTGACCTGAATGCTCACAGTGCAATTTCCGGTTTCTCTGTTGTAAACAGTCTGGATTTGATGGGTGTGTGGAACGGTGCCATTCATTTTCCATACACACCTCACTGACTGTGGCAACAATAAGCCTTCCTGATTTGAACAGACAGCTGTACAATGTTTATTTAAGGTCAATGCAGGTGAGCTGGTTCGATGTTGATTCCCTTGGACAGGGAGCTGATGACCTACTCTAGAGCACACTCCCTTTGAGCTTATATTAAAAAAAAAACTTACACAGACATTGGATCAACGGGCTTGGAAAATACTGTCTGCTGGTGAATGAAGGCAACAGCCAAGCCAGGTATTAATCTAATGCTAATTGTGGAATTTGCATATTGTTTGAGTGTAAAGCCACTTACAGCTATTTACATAGAATTTACAGCACAGACACAGGCCATTCAGCCCAAATGGTTTATACTGGTGCTTATGCTTTGTGTGAGCCTTCTGCCATCCAACTTTACCTAACCCTATCAGCATAGCCTTCTATTCCTATCTCCCTCATTTACTTATCTAGCTTTCTCTTAAATGCATCTATGCTTTTTGCTTCAACTACTTCATGTAGCAGTAAACTTCACTCTCAGGGTAAAGAAGTTTCTCCTGATTTCCTTATTTGATCCATTTAGTCACTATCTTATATTTATGACCCTTAATTTTTGACTCCCCCACAAGTGTAAATATCTTCTCCACGTCTATCCTATGAAATCCTTTCATAATTTTAAAGACTGCTATTAAGCTACCCCTTAGCCTTCTCTCTTCTAGAGTAAAGAGCCCCAGCCTCTTAAGTCTTTCGGTTTAATGGGTTCTATCACTTCATGACCAGCAAGTGAAGTTAGCCGGTAATCTCATTCCCACTGTCCTCTTCGCTCCAGCTGAGACAGAACCTCAGTATCACCACTGTTATGTGATACCATAACAAACTTGTTTGTTTGCTTCACTAAAAGAAAAATGAACCAGGCTAAGCCAGTCTTACAGGTTCAGTGTATAGTCTTCAATTTTAGAGATTATTGATTAAATAATGGGGAAAAAACAGCACTTCTGGCAATGCAGCACTCTTGCAGTAAATAAAAACAAGAAATGCTGGAATCACTCAGCAGGTCTGGCAGCATCTGTGGAAAGAGAAGCAGAGTTAACGTTTCGGGTCAGTGACCCTTCATCGGAACCCGAAAGCAGTCTCCGTCTACTTTGTGCTCAAGTCCATAGTGGAGCTTCACCACAACCTTCAGTGCAGTACTGAGGGAGTGCTGAACTGTCAGTTATGCTGTCTTTTGTATGGGATGTTAAACCAAGGTCCTGTTAGTTCCTTCAGGAGATGTAAAAGATCCTTTACATTATCTTGAAGAGCAGGAGAGTTCTCACTGGTGTCCTGGCCAATATTTATTCCTTAACCGACATCTGAAACAGATTAGCTGGTCAATATCTCATTTGATGTTTGTGGGAGCTTGCTATGCCAAATTGGCTGCCGCATTTCTTCTATTACATCAAATACTGCATTGGCTTTAAAGCATGTTGGGATGTCACGAGGTTGTGAAAGGAAAATGCAAGTTCTTTCTTTCTGACTTGGAAAATAGAATACCATACAACAGAGTCAAAGTAACACTAGAAATTGCAAGGAGAGTGGCAGTCCACCTGGAGAGGTGCTTCAGAACTCTCCAAGAAACTAAACCTAACTCGGAGCTGCAAACTGGATGATTTTGACAATTCATGAGCACTGTTGCTGATTTTTGATAAAAGATGAAAATGTATAACTAAAACCCGGAATTCCTGTCCATCACTGACGACCATCCCCCCTATATGGATGCTGGATGTATTGAAATTTAAAGACTGAGATTGGTGAATTTTTGTCAGGTAAATATATTAAGGGATATGCATTAAAAAAAAGAGGATAAATGGTGTTGAGGTATAGATCAGCCATGATAAAATAAAATTAAAATGGAACAGGCATGAGCGGTTGAATGGCCTGCTCCAGTTCCTAATGTTCAACAGTCAACAGGGAACATATATTTCTCTGAATTATCTGTAACAATATGTCTGTCAAACTACTTGAAGAAAACAAAACTTATGAAGAACCTGCAGTACCTCTCATCTCCTTGAGACATCACAGCCAATGGTGTGCTTTTGAGGAATATTCAATGTTGTTTTGTAAGTAAGCATGCCAGCCAATTTGTGCACAAAGAACCAGATAATCTGCTTTAGTGCTGGTGATTGAGGGATAAACATTGGCCAGAACCCAGGGAAAACCCATCTGCTCTCTCAGTTGAGGCTCAGTTGGTAGCATTCTCACTTGTGAGTCAGAAGGTTTAAGTGCCACTCCAGAGACTTGAGCACAAAATCTATGCTAACACTCCAGTGCAGTACTGAGGGAATGCTGCACTGTCAGAAGTGCCATCTTTCAGGTGAGTTGTTAAACCGAGGCTCTGTCTGCTCTCAGGTGGATGTAAAAGATCCCATGACACTATTTTGAAGAAGAGTAGGGGTGTTTCCCCTGGTGTCTGCTCCAGTATTTATCCCTCAATCAACAGCTGTGTACAATAGTGACTGCACCTCAAAAGTACTTCATTGACTGTAAAGTGCTTTGGGACATTGTGAGGTTGTGAAAGGTGCTATAGAAATGCAAGTCCTTAAAATATTGCTATGGGATGTTTTAAGTCCAGCTGAGTTCAACATCTTTTAACGGTGACATTTCCAACAATGCCAAACTCCCTCAGTACTGTGCTTAAGCATTAGTTTAGATTATATGCGTGAGTCTTGGAATGAGGCTTGAACTTTCTGACTTAGAGTTTCACCAACCGAGGCAAGGCTGACTCCTTGGAAACCATACTTAAAAACTCAGGAGATAAGTTAGAAATCTAACACAGAAATAGTGATAGCTCGTTATGACCCTTAGCAACAGTGAAGCGAAATGATGGGATAATATTTCTGATGGAGAGCCTCTTTTGCAATTCTGTTTTTAGTTCACGCATGTCTTCAAATTTTGAGTGGATATTAGGATTTTAATATTGCGCCGGAGGAATTAGACAAATGGAATGCACTTCTTGAAAGTGTGGTATCAGCGGATGCAGCAGTATTTTTCAAAGGGGATTTGAAAATCTAGTTAAAAATGAAAAATTTTCACGGCTAAGGACAGCTCATTCAAAGAGCCAGCTCAGGCTTGATGGGGCCTTCGTTTAGCGTTTCATCCAAAAGATTGCACTTCTGACAGTGCAGCACTGGAGTGTCAGCCTTGATTTCTGTGCTCAAATCCTGGAGTAGGACTTGAACCAACAATTTTCTGACTCCAAGGCAAGAGTATTACCAACTGATCCACGGCTGACACAGCAAATTACTGACAAATGGCCAGCTTTCTGATTAATGCTATATGGATGAGTCCTCTCTCATCACTTTAGGGTAAAATGCATTGAGAAACCAGAACCTCTGTATTAGAGCCAACATGCGCAACATATTGTCTGTTCCTATTGTACTCTTGTGAAAATTAAATTTAGAAAATGACATTGTTCTGTAGATTTCCATAATCTGACTATAAATATTGGTGACTCGAAATTGATTCCATCTCGTTCGAATGCTCAGAACTAGAAGGGAACCCTTTCCTTATTTTTACTGTCTGCACACAGTGTCTGCTGTTGCTCGGATTAACCAAATATGTTTTAACAAGTGTGAGATGGAAAAAAAATCTTTTTCAGCCTTCCAAAATGATCAAAAAAGTTTTGAAAAGGACAGACTCAGGAAATGTTCAGAGAGGTGTAGCATTTCATTTTAAATCAGTTTCACTTCTGTTCATCTTTAGGCCCTTGCAGCCAAATGCCTCAATAATTAAATCTCTCAATTACTGATCGATTTACTGATTAGCCTCTGTATTTTCTTCTTCCTATATAGCATATTGTTGTCATTTTCTGGAGGGTAATTCTTTAATCATATCAAGATCATCTTTAGCAAGGTAGACTTTGCGGGGGTTGAGTGAACTAGGTCACTGAATTAAGCTTCAATTTTGGATGAAATCAGAGAGGACAGGAATTTGCATATTCCATTTCTATGGGGCTATTTATAGGCCTGAAATAAGAGCCAAAAGAACCAGAAGGAAGATGCTGCACAAACAGGAGGAATTACTTTCATTTTTGGGAGTTTACAGAGGATAAAGTTTCAATTACTTTGGCAAATGGTAATTCTACATCCATTACATATACATAATGTTTCATTTTAAAAGGCAATTAAAAAAAAAATCTCCTGTGCCAAGATGGACAAAGGAGATGTGGGTAGAGCTAAATATGTATAATCGCAGTGTATTGCAAGCAGCATTATGGTCTGGGCTAAAACAGTGCATAAGTTCAAATGAGAATGTAACAGTAAGACTCTACAATTATTAAACTTTGCTATCCTGCTGGCTAAGTGCATTCATAAAAACAGCCCACATCTATTTTACCTGTGGCTCTCAGCATACCAGGTGTTTCATGTACATGTGGACATCCATTCATGGATGTTGGAAGAACAAGAGACCCTGTGTTGTTTTCTCCTTTTCTTGTCATCTACCAGAGGAAACCAGGAAATACTGTTCGAAAACGAGGCTGTTTCTAGCATCTAAAGTGAGTGAAAGCGATTTGTTAAGACTATATATAGGTCCTAACATTCTTCTTTGTTCCTTTTGGGGAAATGCCTTGGCTCATTGTGGCAACTCAACACACAGACACAATTGAAATCAGGAGCAGATATGTGACAGACTCGCATCCCATCAGTGTGAGCTGCAACAAACTGGGGCATTACTGAGAGTAATCCCTGCAAAAGAAGCGTCAGAGGATTGTGACCCTCCAGAAAAACAAGAATTGGTGATTAACCCTGTACGAGCTGACCTCTGCAGTTGAAGTTCAATTTTTAACATTCTACATTACATTAGTGACTACACTTCAAAAATTACCACATGGCTTTGGGGTATCCTGAGGTGTGAAAAGCACTATGTAAATGCAAATTTTTCTTTGCTTGAAGTAATTTTCTTTCTTCAGATGTGGGCAACACAGTGTTTATTATCTAATAAGAGTTAACCACATAGTGTGGGACTGAAATCACATGTAGGCTACACTGGGTCATGTTCCCTTTCTCAAAAGTATTAGTGAACCATTTGGCTTTTTTTTTACACCAATTGAGCAGCCTTTACAATGAACCAGATGTATTGAATTCCATAGAACTTGATCTCTCAACCTCTGGAGTGATCGTCCCTATCATATAGCCATTACATCACTATACCCCTGTCATATTGGTTCCAGTAAGTTTGAATATTTTGGTGTGAAACAGAAATCTGTAATTGCATGACTGCTGTAGCAAATTGTTTACCATTTTTTAGTGTTTTGTGTTCTTCATGTTAAGGGGTGGGGAAAGGACACTGGGCCACTTTTAGCAAACATTCTCAGCGCTCAAGGTTTCCCGGTTAGGTAAAATGCACCAGCTGCATAATGAAGTTCCTGCTCTTCTTCCCCATTGTACAATGTTCCTTAATGCCAAACGACAGAAAAGCAACAGTCTGAACTTTCCATTTTCCACAATCGTCCTTGTGGTCTGACTGTGATGCCAGCCCCTGGAATCAATCTTTCACTCAATTGCTAAGCTTTATACTTTTCAGAAAATCATCTCTATCATTGAAACCTGCATGCAAGTAATCCAGAATAACAGTTTTGAGGAAATATTTTGACATACTGTTTCAGTCACTCACTGAATCGAGTGGTATGTGCCCTTCATAAAAAGACTTGCTTATATAAGGTTCTGATGAAAGGTCGCAGGACTGAAACGTGAAGTCTGGTTCTCTTTCCACAGATGCTGCCAGACCTGCTGTGTAGTTGCAGCACTTCCTGTTTTTATTTCAGATTTCCAGCATCCACAGTATTTTGCTTTTATTATTCTTCTATATATATTGCCTTTCATGACCACTAGACATCTCAAAGCACTTCACACATAATGAAGTACTTCTGAATTGTAGTCAGTGTTGTAATATAGGAAACGCAGCAGCCAATTTGAACATAGCAAGCTCCCACAACAGCAATGTGATAATGGCCAGATTTGTGTGGATAAATATTGGCCAGGATACTGGGGATAACTGCCCCTCTTTGAAATAGTGGCATCGGATCTTTTACATCCACCTGAGAGGGCAGTTAGGACCTCGTCTTAAATATCTCATCCAAAAGACAGCACCTCGGACAGTCCTCAGTACTTCACAGGCGTGTCAGCCTTGATTTTTTTTTTTGTGTGCTTAAGACCTGGAGTGGAACTTGAACCCACAACTTTCTGATTCTGAAGTAAGGGTGCTACCAACTGATCCACAGGTGGCATTTCCTTGAGCATTAACACTTATTTCTATGTTATAGTAAATACTCTGGTGCTGGGTTGAGGTGGTACAACCCTTACAGCCAGCAGAAAACAAAGGCATTTTTATTCCAACAGTCAGGGCTCAATTTGAACCCAGGTTCCAGAGGTGAACACAGTATTAACTGGCCGCATTACCCAATTGCCATTTCATTTTTGCTTTTAGCATAAAAAAATACTAAAAGTTAGCAGGTGAAATATGTTGTACAATAACTTTATTAAAAAGAAGACAATTCTGCTCCCTCTGCCTGACGTAAGCAAAAGTAACATCTTTCAAACTCATTACCATGGAAGCCTTGACTCAAAATTAATTCTGAGCAAAGGATGGAACACAAATGTAGCATTGCCAATGATCAGATTAAATTGAAATCCTGATCCAATTTATTGACAAATCTGTGCTTATTAAATTCCTGCTGCCTATTAGCAACATGAGCTGCAAGCAGGAAAGGCCACAGGGTGTGCCTGAAGCATGGAGAGGATATGATCATACATTGAGACTGAGGGAGTGATGCTTTCCATTTATAGTGCATTCCTACCTTTTACTTTTTGATTTTGGATTTCCTCCATTTGATCATTCAGACTGTCATTATTCATCAGGGTTGTCCACTCCTTGTTTTGACCAATAGGATAAGTGTTTCTTTGCAAAACAGCGAGTACGGGCAATTTTGAAGTGTTTGTTCTTTTACGAGGTTTTGTATGGGGTTTTATCCATGAGCAGATCTTGATGCTATTGAGAATTACCATATTGATTTCAGTATGTGGCATTTTACAGCACACAAACAGGCCATTAGGCCTAACAGGTCTGTGCCATATTGGTTCTTTATGCCCAAGGGAAGTGGTCTGTCATTGTAGGCAGTTGGTAAAACTGACCCAGTGAAGACAGATGAGCCGGCCAAGTATGAGTATGAAACTGCTGCTTCGAACACTGATGGTAGAAAGTACACTGGCCAGAATCTCCCTATTAATGCATCCACTGAGTGCTAGCATTAATTCATAATTGTTGTCTGCTGTTTAGACTTTCTGGAATCTTAGCACAAACCAGATGTTGTGACCAGATCTGCTTTTTATTAAGAGATCTATCTAAAAGAAATGAGCAGTGTCTTTTTGCATGTTGGTGTTGTGTTGATGTCATGTTATCGCCCCTTCCTTCGTTGAATAACTACACTAAACTATTTATAAATTTAGCCAGTAGCGGAAATGGGCCTTCCACTCCATCGGATGAGAAAGTTCCCGCTCCTCTGCACTTTGCAGAGGCAAGTAGTTTTCGAGTAATCTGTCAGCACAATTCAACCACAGCTCATGAGCTGCGTGGTCGCTGCAACCAGTCAAATCCAATGCAATTCCCATAGGAATGCTTTTGACATTCTCGGCTGAATGATTTAGGAGATGAACGAAAACTGACTAACGAGACAGCAGCTGACGCCATTTTTGTGTCAATGCAGTACCTCTGGTCACCCAAAGAACAGGTTTCAGAGCCTCTGTGGGGCCAACCCTCCCTCCTGCAGTGTAAATTATAAGGATGATGGAGGTGGGAAGAAACTGAGGGGGTGATTTTATGTGGGCGACAGGGGTCTCGGCCACCAGCTGAAGTGTCAATGAGAGCCCCACGTCACCACCTCTGGGGAAGGCCTGCAACATTACATGCTAATTCGACACTTAACTGGACAGCGGTGGGCCTTCCCAGGATTCAAGATTCCGGCAACAGAAGTCCCACCTGCTGAAAGCTTCCAGCCAATCAGAGGCCAGCAGCACTTTCACTGGGCAGCGCCACCGCCGGTAATGGACACACCAGAGGCGTGGGACCCAGGCCACAGTTGAGTCAGGGCGAGAAGAGTATCATGGGTGGGGCTTGAGGAAGGGGGGGGGGTGTAGGGGTGTTAGCAACAAGGGCAGGGGGCTGGTTCTCAGTGCGGCCCCCCCCCCATCCCGATGCCAGGTCCCTCAAATCAGGCACTAAGCACCTTTTAATGAGGGAGCCCGCCCCGATCAATGGAGCTAGCAAGCAACTTGCACAGATTTGCTTGGCGTGTTCCTCTTGTGGCGACAAGCACCTGCTGATGGAGGTGGGATGAGGCCCTTAAGTGGGCATTAATTGTCCACTTAAAGGTCTCAATTAGCTGTGGGGCGGGAAGGCCACCCATGGACTTTCCTGCCATGGACTTAATCGGGGTCAAGGTGGGAAAGTGACGGTCTCCCCACCCACCACCATGCTGCCTAATTAAATGCTCTCCCTGCTTCCAAACCAACCATGGGGGAAAAGTATAAAATTCCCCGAGTGTGTGTTTGGAACTCGAATCCACCTATGGTCTCAGCCAGTTGTATGAATATAATTCCATATTCATCTGAATTGCCACAAGTATACTCTCCACCAGAGACTTGAGCACAAATGAAGGCTGGCACTGCAGTGCAGAGCTGAGGGAGCAGTGTACTGTCGGAGCTGCCATTTTGTTGGATGAGACTTTCAACCGCACTCTCAGGCAGGTGTAAAGATCCCATGTCATTATTTTGGCTAAGAGCAGAGAAGTTCTCCACAGTGCCCTGGCTAATATTTATCCTTCAACATCACTAAAATAGATGATCTGGCCATTATCATATTGCTATGTATAGGACCTTGCTGTCTACAAATTGGCTGCTGTGTTATGTACATTACAACAATGCCTACACTTTAAAAAGTACTTCATTATCTGTAAAGTGCTTTCAGGATGCTGTGAAGTCATAAAAGGTTCATAGAAACGCAAGTCTTTATATATTTTAGTGACATCACGAAGAGGGAGCTGATAGCTAGGAACCTGCTTTCCCAATTAACAATGTCATTGCAGTGAAGCTTTCATTGACTTAAAGTTACGTCATTTTTTCCAGCAGACCAAATTTCATCAGAATGCAATACAGGGATTTCAGCCTCTTAGACTGTAGTGCTGAGGGATTGTACACGGGTTGGCCATGATTGGCAGCATTAAACGTGTAATTAAAAAAAATGATCAAGAAACTCAAACAAGCCATCTCTCTTCAGAGTATGTTGGATTGTAGAGCTCTTTAAATTTACTGTTAGCATGGGTATGTCTTCAAGGTTAGAGCATGAACCTTTTGCAAAAACTTGTCAAAATGGGAAAAATAACCTCCTGCCTGAATAGCCAAGGTTTCATTGAAAGTGCACCAGGAATGTTGGAATCCATTTTTCAAACATTCAGTTGGTGTACACTAGAGCTGTGTTTGAGGAAACTAGAGACAAGTAATACTGATGTCTCAATAAATTGAGAAAAAACAGATTATGGAGAATTATATAGAATCTACAGCATAGAAGCAAGACATGAGACCCAACTGGTCTATAGTGGTATAATAAAAGCAAAATACTGCAGATGCTGGAAATCTGAAATAAAAACAAGAAATGCTGGAAATACTCAGCATGTCTGGCAGCATCTGTGGAGAGACAAGCAGAGTTAACATTGCAGGTCAGTGACCTTTCATTATTATGGTCTATAATGGTGTTCATATTCCACATGAGCCTCCTCCCACTTTAATTACCTCTTCCCATCATACCTCCATATTACCCATTTTTACCTACTACTACCTACAATTGTTGCAGTTCAGCCATGCGCTCTTTGAATGTTTGCTATTGCCGATCCACCATCATCCCTTTCAAAAAAAAAAGGGCGACACAGTGGCGCCGTGGTTAGCACTGCAGCCTCACAGCTCCGGCGACCCGGGTTCGGTTCTGGGTACTGCCTGTGTGGAGTTTGCAAGTTCTCCTTGTGACCGCGTGGGTTTCCGCTGGGTGCTCAGGTTTCCTCCCACAGCCAAAGGCTTGCAGGTTGATAGGTAAATTGGCCATTGTAAATTGCCCCTAGTGTAGGTAGGTGATAGGAGAATGGTGGGGATGTGGTAGGGAATATGGGATTAATGTAGGATTAGTATAAATGGGTGGTTGTTGGTCGGCACAGACTCGGTGGGCCAAAGGGCCTGTTTCAGTGCTGTATCTCTCTATGACTCTGACTCTACTCCCTCTTGTATGCATCAAGCCTTCCCTTAAATGCATCAATCTTCGTTGGCCTCCTTGTCTCAGAAGACAATGGGTAAGCGCCTGGAGGTGGTCAGTGGTTTGTGAAGCAGTGCCTGGAGTGGCTATAAAGGCCAATTCTAGAGTGACAGACTCTTCCACAGGTGCTGCAGATAAAATTGGTTGTTGGGGCTGTTACACAGTTGGCTCTCCCCTTGCGCTTCTGTCTTTTTCCCTGCCAACTGCTAAGTCTCTTCGACTCGCCACACTTTAGCCCCACCTTTATGGCTGCCCGCCAGCTCTGGCGATCGCTGGCAACTGACTCCCACGACTTGTGATCAATGTCACAGGAATTCATGTTGCATTTGCAGACGTCATTATAGCGGAGACATGGACGGCCGGTGGGTCTGATACCAGTGACAAGCTCGCTGTACAATGTGTCCTTGGGGATCCTGCCATCTTCCATGCGGCTCACATGGGCAGCATTTCACTGCAAACAAGAGCTGATGAAATGTTTTATTACCTGCACCCCCTCGCACCCCTTCCCAGCTCTCCCCTCGCACCATCTTCCCTCCACCCCTTCCCACCACACCCCTCCCCCTCACACCCCTCTTCTCCCGCACCCCCTTCCCATCCACCTGCAGCTGAGCAGGGGCCCTAACAACCCCACTGTCTTGTGGGCGTCTCGGGAGAGACCAAGGCTAAGGGAGTAAACCCTAACAGAAAATCCGGAGCGGAACCCCGCAGGCGGTCATGTGTCACCTTTGGCATGTTTCCGGCAGTTCCTGCAGCCATACCGGTGCCAAACGTCGTACTCTGCACTCCTTTGGACCCCACCAGGAAGGCCGAGAGGGGGGTTTTGACACTTGGGCAACTCACAACCTCCATATATCCGCCCAGGCATGTGCCATGGACAGGTCACTTCATAGTCGCCTCACAGCGACCAAAACAACACTGAAGGCAGCAGTTATGGGTTATAAGTCCAGCTCAATTGGTGTAGAGATTGGGCGCCACGGATTGCCTTTGTCGGTGGGAGAGGTCATCGCATCTCACTGGACAGCTACCGCCCGCCTCAAACCGGGCAGCCCCCGGTCGGTAAGGTTCTGTCCCGCCACTGTCCACCTGCTTCAATGGGTGCTTGGAGCTCAGGATCATTGCCTGACAAGAGGACTGTAACACCACACCAAACAGCACGACCAAAAAAGGAAAGAAGGTACCAGCCCTTCGTTTTGCAAGCTGGAACATCAGAACTATGTGTCCTGGCCTGTCGGAAGACCGCCATCATTAACAATGAGCTCAGTAGACTCAATGTGGACATTGCAGCACTTCAGAAGACACGCCTCCTTGTGAGCAGATCTCTAAGAGAGCAAGACTACACCTTCTTCTGGCAGGGTAGGGATCCTGAGGAACCAAGACAGCGTGGAGTGGGCTTCGCCGTCAGAAACTCTTTGCTCAGCATGATCGAGCCATCCTCAAATGGCTCGGAATGCATACTGTCCATCCGACTGCTCACCTCCTCTGGTCCAGTACACCTACTCAGCATCTATGCTCCAACACTCTGCTCCCCACCTGAAGCTAAAGATCAGTTCTACGAGGAACTCCATAATATCATTAGTAACAACCCCAATACCGAAAACCTGTTCCTGCTGGGGGACTTTAATGCCAGGGTTGGGGCCGACCATGACTCATGGCCCTCCTGCCTTGGGTGCAATGGCATTGGAAGGATGAATGAGAATGGACAGAGACTGCTTGAGTTGTGTCCCTGTCATAACCTCTGCATCACCAACTCGTTCTTTCATACTAAACCCTGTCACCAGGTTTCTTGGAGGCACCCAAGATCACGTCGTTCGCACCAGCTGGACCTCATCATCACAAGGTGAGCCTCTTTAAACAGCGTTCAAATCACACGCAGCTTCCACAGTGCGGACTGCAACACCGACCACTCCCTGGTGTGCAGCAAAGTTAGACTCAAACCAAAGAAGCTGCATCACTCCAAGCAGAAGGGCTGCCCGCGTATCAACACTAGCTGAGTTTCTCATCCACAGCTGTTACATCAATTCCTAAATTCAGCTGTTGCATAAATTCCTAAATTCAGTTGAAAGAGCCCTTCAAAACACTCCTAGAGGGGATGCAGAGACCAAGTAGGCCCACATCAGAGACGCCATCTCTGACTCAGCAATGACCACCTATGGCAAACGTGTGAAGCAGAATACAGACTGGTTTCAATCTCCTAATGAAGAGCTGGAACCTGTCATAGCCGCTAAGCGCATTGCATTGCTGAACTACAAGAAAGCCCCCAGCGAGTTAACATCCGTAGCACTTAAAGCAACGAGAAGTGCTGCACAAAGAACAGCCAGGCGCTGTGCAAATGACTACTGGCAACACCTATGTGGTCATATTCAGCTGGCCTCTGAAACTGGAAACATCAGAGTATGATGGCATTGAGAGCGCTTTTGGGCCAACCATCAAGAAGATCGCCCCCCTCAAGCCTAAATCAGGGGACACAATCACTGACCAATGCAAGCAAATGGACCACTGGGTGGAGCACTACCTAGAACTGTACTCCAGGGAAAATGTTGTCACTGAGCCCGCCCTCAATGCAGCCCAGTCTGCCAGTCATGGATGAGCTGGACGTACAGCCAACAAATCGGAACTCAGTGATGCCATTGATTCGCTAGCCAGCGGAAAAGCCCCTGGGAAGGATGGCATTACCCCTGAAATCATCAAGAGTGCCAAGTCTTCTATACTTTCAGCACTCTACAAACTGCTTTGTCTGTGCTGGGACGAGGGAGCAGTACCACAGGACATGCACGATGCCAATATCATCACCCTCTATAAGAACAAGGGTGACCGCGGTGACTGCAACAACGACCATGGAATCTCCCTGCTCAGCATAGTGGGGAAAGTCTTTGCTCAAGTCGCTTTAAATGCATCAATGCTATCTACTTAACACACTATGGGACAGAGAGTTCCACATTCTCCCCACTCTCTGTGCAAAGAAGTTTCTCCTTATTTCCTTATTTGATCTATTAGTGGTCACCTTATTTTTATGCCCTCTTATTCTGGACCCACCCACAAGTAAAAACAGTTTCTACACATCCACCCTATCAAACACCTTCATAATGATGGAGGGGGAAAGTTGACAGACTAAAGCACAGCATTTAAAATATAAATAATCCCACGAGTTGCATTTGCTAGTAGCCTCTGAGGAATACACATTATAGCCCCTGCCTCCAGCACCAAGCTGTTATCGTCACGGTCTTCCCACAGTAAGAAAACACCAATCCGAAATGAAAGCAGAATGTTGTCTGTGGTCTAATCTCTGCATGCATTAGAAGGATGGATTGTTTTCCCAGTGATGGGCATGGGCGAGGTGTTTGTGCAGCCTCCTGCATGCTTTCAACATGTGTCATGCCTGTTGGTGATGAATTGTGGCAGGAGCAGGGTCAGTGCTTCATTGAAAGCCTCCTAGAGTCCAAACCACAGCAGTGAACCTGCAGGCAGTCTTTCGCCCAGCACAGAGGTTGGACACAGGTTTGTGACAATTTCCAATTTTCATTCATTGTGTGGAAGCCTATTCAATGAGGGTCCACTCTTAAAGGGGCAGTCTTACTGCATCAGGGAGTTTGTTTGGAATCGCCTTAGCTTCTGAAACAATCTGCTATGGAAAATCCTGTTGTACAATTATTGTATTAGGTGGAATACCTGCAAATATTTTGCATGTTTTCATATTTTCATATTTTATCTTGATTTGTATTAAAACTAGATTAAAGTAACACATTTATCCTCCCTCTGGTATGAAGATGTAACTTTCTTTTGCAACCAGGTGAAAAAGGTGTTTAGGGGGCCCTCTCAGCCTTCACCTGGTCTTACTGTAACAGGATTTAATTTTAAACACCCCGTGTTTTTAGCTCCCCCTTGGTGAATTCTTGTTCACTGCTTTCCAATTATAAGGCAAAGAAATGAGCACAAACTGGCTTTCTTAGGTTTAAAGAAGAAAAATTGAAGTTTATGAAATTTAAACTCTAATTCGGTTGATGCCTATGGATACACGATGCACCCACGCTAGCATGCATACGCGATACACATGTGCAAATAGAGACAGAAAAGAGCAGAAGAAAAAATAAAGTGGAAAAGTTTGAGACAATATCTGAAGAGTGTTTTTTGTTACTGTGCTTCAAGCTTACTGTAGTCCTTGCTTGTACAAGCTTTTCGTTGGGGCCCAGTATTCTTAAACCTTGTTCGCTGTCGGAGACTTTTCTCTCTTGGGGTTCATGTATCTTCATTGGATTCCGAAGCTGGTGAGAAAGGGATGGCAGCAGACAGGAGAGAGATGTTCAGTCCAGGAGCAAAACTGCCTTCTTCCAGTTCATACACTCTCTCTGCAACTTAAAACTCTCCAATTTGGTCAGCAGGGTGGTCACGAGACCAACTGGTTTGATCAGGTCTGTTCTGTGTATTATATAGGAGCAGGGGATAGCTCCTTTGTTCCAACACTGTCTGCTAATATGCAAAAATGTCTTTCCAGCCAAGGGCCGGCAACGCCTTGTAACTGGCCTTCTCCTCTTCCCAGCAACAATTTGAAATTTAATGTCCATGTGGTGAAAATAATGTGCCTCATTCTTGACAGGTGTGGGCCTGTATGACAATATCTTCTAAGCTACTTCACCATGGCAAACCTTCATTTGTGGAAGTTACGTGCTTCTGTGCTCTCTTTGCAAATATTAATGGTTATTTTGATATTGTTTAAACAGAATATCTTAGCAGCTCATTATTTTTAACTGATAGAAACCAGCATTTTATAAATTTGACATTGCCTACTTATGAACTGGATAGTTATGTGAGATAATGCTTCCAAAGAAGGGAGTCATAGGGCTATAAATAGTTCTTCTATTGGTATTCTTCTGCCTGGAAAATGGACACAATTTTGCAGGGCAATGTCCCACAACCTGCAGATGACCAAAATCAGTCCAACCCAATATTGTCAGGCAATTTATTTGGGTATCTCCAGCAGCCAGCTAAGTTGGGCATTGGGCTAAAGGCCTGCAAATGAGTCCCGACCCAAGCCTGACAGAACCCCATCCAAGCCCGAGCTGGACCCGGCCCCGGTCCTTGCATTTTTTCCTGCGCCCGACCTGACCATCAGTTAACTTACCTTCCGTTTTCACTTTGTTCCTTACCTGCACAAGCTTAAAATAACTGTAGCAAAACCACCTTTAAAGTCCAAAAAGTAAATGAACATTAAAGTCACTTACCTGAGGTGGCGATAGAGCGTGTCTAATCCGGCCCTGCCGGACCCGGAAGTGCGACCCGACCCGACCTGAACCCGACACATGTCGGAGCCCGTCAGGTTTGGGTCGGGTAGCAGGCCTTTACATTGGGCTTCCAACATGTGTTAATTTCTTACATTACAACTGTGACCAAAATTCAAATTGTTTCATTACCTGTAAAGTGCTTTGGGACATGAAAGATGCTGTTTGGGTAGCTACATTGTTTCAGCTGTGACCCACTTGGTAAGCACTGTTGCCTCTGATTCAGGAGGTTGTGCATTCAAGTCCTGCTCCAGAATTGTTGAGCACATAATCTAGGTTGATACATCAGTGCAGCACTCCCTCAGAATTGCACTATCAGAGGTGTCCTTTTTTGAATGAGGTGTTAAACTGAGCCACTGCCTGTCTTCTCAAGTTAATGTAAAAGACCTGATAGTTCAATTAGAAGCAGAACAAGGCAGTTTGCCCTAGTATATTAAATATATAAAAGCAAAATACTGCAGATGCTGGAAATACTCAGGTCTGGCAGCATCTGTGGAGAGAGAAAGTGTTGATGTTTCACGTCAATGACCTTTCATAAGAACTGGGAAAAGTTAGAAATGTAATAGGTTTTAAGTAAATAAAAGGGGTCGGGTGGAAAAATAAACATAAGGGAAGGTCTGTGATAGGAAGACAGTTTTCTCTCGTGTCCTGTGACTATTTATCCCTCAACCGACATCACTTAAACAAATGATCTGGTCATTATCTCATTGCTGTTTATGGGATCTTGCTGTGTTTCCTACATTACAACAGTACTTCATTACCTGTAGAGCACTCTTGGATGTCCTGAGCTCGCGAAAGATGCTATATAAATGCAAGTCATTCTTTCTACCAATACCCCATTTGTAAGGAGATTTGAGCGCAACCACAAGTCTATTGCAGCTGTAACGCTTTGTAATTTCTTACCTATTAATTTTTGTATCAATTAAGTTAAATACAACTAATGACAATTAAGCGCATTTGTGTAACATATAATTTTATTGTATTAAAGGTTTGGTTGGACTGAAATTTTTTTCAATCACTCAAATGGGAGTAAGTGTGGTGAATTGTTGGATGATTAGTTTCTTATTGCCGTATCCCAGGGAATGAATGAAATGCCCTGTGGGAGTTTTACCAGAGGACTTGTATTCCTCAGGGAGTTCACATCAGTGATAACCTTTCAGTGCCCTCTTTGTGTTTACAATGCTATCTGTCTGTGAGGGAGACTCTGAGCTCCAAAGCCACAAGTTGTATTATCAGTGATAGATTTCTGAAGCTCCACCCCCCCCTTATTCAGAAAGGAAATGGAATCCAGTGTTGGCTAAACATCTTGCAGTAAACGAGGGCTCCTGGCACTTCTCTTCCATCTTTTTGTCATCTTTTGCTCACCTTGATAAACTACTTTAAATCAGTGGTAATAACCTCTGGTTTATCCACCACTCAACAAATGGTGGATAGAAAAATAAGTGAACATTGAGATAATCCATCTCGTGTAAATGAGCCTTTATAATGAAAGTTAGTGCCATGAGTTATGAGTGTGATAAGCATCGATTTGTATTCTAAATGTACAGCAACTGAAATAAATTAAAACAAGCCATTTTCTGCTAACTTGTATTTCACTTGACTTCCCCAATGGCTCCATGTCAAATATGTTGAATTACAGACCAAAAAAATTCCTTGTTCAATGTCTGGCTGTGTGGAGTTAAGTGATGCCAGCTAGCGAGGTAGTTGGGATGCTACAATTGATGTATGCATCCATGGCTATGAAAGGGAGAAAATCAGCCAGACTTCCTGATCCTCATCCCTGTCCATTGACCTCTGGGCAAATTATTGTGGGTGGGCATTGGATAAGGGCAGTAAGGCTCTGCTGTGATGTCTCTCAAGATAAAATGGCCTGCTGCTATCACTCGCTGTCTAGCCTCCCACACAAGAGGCTGGGTTTTGTTCTCCCCCAGGCGTCTGGTTCCACGGTGGGGCGAGAGCCTGAAGATCGCTCCGGATGGGGCCTGCCACGGACCTCGACGCTGTGAGGGCCCTGCCCGATCCACGGCGACAAGGCTCAGTGGTGGCGCCCGCACCCCCCCCCCCCCCCCCCGCACACCCCCCAACACTGCTGGGTGAGGGGACCTCAATTAAAATGCTCAAATTAATAAAATGAATACATTTAAATAGACTTGCCTGCTATCTTGAGGGCACGGCAGCCGGCACTTCCGCCCCTTCAAATCCCCGTCCGGGGAAACGCTGCACCATGCTGGTGGGGAGGGGGAGAGGAGGTAAGTTTGACATTCCAGGGAGGGAGTGAACAGGGTCAAATAAACATCATGGGTGTAGGGGATGGTGGGAAGGGTTGGCTTTGTGCTGTTTGGGGTGGAGGGGACAAAGGTCAGATGTAAAAAGTAAGTGTTTGGGGGATGGGGTGGAAGGGCAAATAGCTACTGTAATTGTTATTGGGGGAGTGGGATAGGGGCATTATAAATTTATTTAAATTTGGGGAGTCAGTTCTTTTAAAAATGTAAATGTGCCTCCAGGCCTGGCTGTCCTTCAATAATGGTGCCAGCGCCTGTGAACAGGCAGCTGACGCTATTGCAACGACAGACAGCCCACCCCCTCTGTGTGATTGGTGGGGCGGACCACCCTGGCTATTTAAATGAGTTGCCACGTAGGAGGTTGCGGCAGCTCTTTGGCATGCGGCCCACACAGGCAGGCCGCCATTTTGTGAGCTCGCCGGTGGGCTCTTAAAATCCAGCCCAAGGATGGGTGCCCGCTTGGGTGAATTGTTGGAGGGTACCTACCACCTATGGAACCACATCTTAGCATAAGAAGATTGGGAACCATTTTACTGAACAACTTTTTCCCACAGGCTTTGGCTGCCCTCTCTAGTACCTCACCTGTTATCAGTGGGTGAGGTGACGGTCAGGGATTTGGTCGCCAGGCCTGATCCTGTTCTCACCCAATGCCTCCACATATGTACTTCATAGCAAGGGTTACTGGACAGTATAAATTAAATTGATTTTGAAAAAGCCTTAATGTTGGCAGCTCCAGCAAATGCAGAACAATGCAGAGATTTCAGATGTAGCTAATGCTGAGCTCCATTTCATGGATCAAAACTTGCTTTAAGCAAAGGACTTCAAAAATCACATGTTTCAGTTTTATTTTTTATATCAGAAAGGGATGTACTGACAGCAAATGCAATAATTGTTATACAGTCAAATGTCATCAAACACTTCTCTGCAATTAATTCTATCAGGTTTTTGGAATTTCAAAATTGTAAATGCTAAGGGATCCCCCTCCCACAAATAACACTGCAAAATGGTAGGAAAGTAGATGAAGCGGCTCTATATGATTCATTACAGCTGTTTATTTCTTTTTAAATTGGAAATTCAAGACAGAGCAAACAAGCTTTTGAACAGTGCTGTGTGATTTATTCGCAACTACAGCATCCACAAACTGGAGTTTCTGCATGTGTGAAAACATGGACTGCATCCAGGAACCTCACTGGACTGGAGTGGGCCTGTATTTTAGTAGCTATAGAAGTTTTAAAGACTTAGCCTGAAAAAACAAAATTGTTCTCGCAGCTACACTTATGGGCCAGGGTCCTATGGAATGCAGTGACTGTTGTGGTGAAACACAGAACTAAAGAACTTTGATCAGATTATCACTGGCTTACGAATAGCTGAACTGTTATTAGGTGCTCAGGTGCAAAGCATTTCATGTTTGGAGGGGATATCCTATTAGTCTGTTTTTTGGAAAACACCTTTTGCGTTGGGAAGCTTGTGTTGAAGATCAGAAGGGCCACACCTTTGTTCAATCACCTTGTGAACTTGATGTTGTATTTTTCACTTGCCTGCGGCAGCTAAGGGAAAAGCCCGTCCAAGTTTGACCAAGTTAGTCTTATCTCTACATTTTAGAATTAACTTTGATTTCCCTGTGAGTTGATTGCTGAGCAAATAAAAAAAAGGGCCAATCTTAATCCCGTGTGCCCAATGAAAATATTGCTGAGCAAAAAAAAAACCGAGAGCCAATCTTAATCCCGTGTGCCCATTGAAAATAGGGCGTGCGGGGTTCGAGGGTGGGGGCATCCGTGCAGGGGGTTAAGCCCTGTGCTGTTTTAACAGGAGCTTTTGGACAGCATATATGGCCCCAGGCAGGTGAGAGTCTCATGGAAGTTTGAAAGTTGGGGTCTGAACATGATTTCAAGTCAAAGCCATGTGTTTGTTGCTCAGTACTGGCCTTACCAACAATACCAGCACACAGAGGAGCAGGCACAGGAGTAGGCCATTTAAAAAAAAAACAGACTTGCATTTATATAGCAGTTTTCACAATCGCTGGTTGTCTCAAAGTGCTTTACAACCAATGAACTACTTTTGAAGTGTAGCACTGTTGCAAGGTAGGAAACATGGCAGCCAAATTGTGCACAGCAAGCTCCCATATACAACAATGTGAAAATGATCAGATAATCTGCTTGTCTGATGTTGATTGAAGACTGAATACTGGCCAGGACACTGGGGGGATATTTCCCTGCCCTTCTTCAAAATAGTGCCACGGCATCTAAACATCCACCTGAGCAAGCAGATGGGGCCTCAGTTCAACATCGCCACTGAAAGATGGCACCTCTGACTGAGGAGGTACTGCACCAGAGTGTCAACATTGATTTCTGTGCTCAAGCCCTGGAGTGGGACTTGAATCCAGAACTTTGGTATTCTGATCAGCAAAAATATAAACCCTTACTGTGAGAAGGGCTCTGGTCAGCGCACATTCAGTGCACATATCACCAACAACAAAAACTTGCCTTTATATGGCATCTTTAATGTAGGAAAACATCCCAGAGTGTTTCACAGGAGCGATCATCAAACAAAACTTGAGATTGAGCCAAAGAAAGATGATTAAAAACTTGGTTTTAAGGAGGTTCTTAGAAGCAATGAGAGGTATAAAATGATGAAGTTTTGGGAGCTAATTCTGGATCTTGGAGCCCAGGTGGCTAAAGGTATGTCTGCCAATGGTGGGGTGTAGGGAGCGTTAGATGCATAATAGGCCAGAGTTAGAGAAACAGTGTTCTCTGAGGGTTGAAAGTCAGAGATAGGGAGGAGCGAGGCTATGGAGGGATTTGAAAACAAGGATGACTATTAAAATTGAGCAGTTGTTTAACCGGAAGCTAATATAGGTCAGTGAGCACAGGGGTGATGGGTAAGCAGGACTTGTGGTTTTGGATTGTTAAACGAAGACAAAAACTTGAGTACAATATTAAAGGAACTGGAAACCTCATTATTATTAGATGGCACTTTAAAATGTATTTGTAATTGTCTCTATGCCATGTGCGATTTTGTTTTACGTATTTTCGTGGAGGCTCCTACAATCATTCAGTTGGCAAATGTTCTATGCCCCACAAAGGCAGAGAGAGGGGGGGGGGGGGGGGAGTGAAGGGGGGGAAGGGGTGGGGTTGTTTCGTCTTCATGTTGGTTCCCAGATGTGGAAAGAATTACACTTTAAACTTGGAAAAGGCTGGAGTCAGTCTTGTTTAAGTCAGCACCATGCTTTGTGCTGTGGAGCCTGATTCAACATGCTTCTTGTGTTACATATAACTTGACCCCAGTGCAACTGTGAATGAGGCCCCCCACTGGAACACTTGCACATAACAACTAGTTCCTAGCTAATTAGTTCCTAACACTTTACAGATAGTATAACAATATATACATACATAACAGGGGTGAAGGGGGAGGGAGAGAGTGAGGTGGGGAGTTGAGGGGGGGGGAGGGAGAGGTGGGGGATGAAGGGGAGGGAGAGGTGGGGGGTGAAGAGGAGGGAGAGAGGTGGAGGATAAAGAGGGAGGGGCGAGAGGGGGGAGGTGAAGGGGGAGAGAGAGAAGTCAGGGGTGAAGGGGAGAGAGAGGTGGGAGGTGAAGGGAGAGAGGGGGTGGTGAAGGGGAGAGAAGAGGGAGGGGGAGGAGGAGAGTGGGTAGAGAGGGGATGAGTGGGTAAAGAGGGGGGAGGGGGCAAAGCAAGAGGTAGAGGGGGAGGGGAAGAGAGAGAGGGGGGACACAGGTGAGAGGAGGGAGGGGGACACAGAGGGTACAGGGATGGACACAGGGATTGAGAGAGAAAGAGATCAAGATCACTCCTGACAGATGGACATCTATCCGAATTCTCTGCATCACTCAAGTGTGCAGGCAGACATTGATGACTTGTCATCAAGAAGAACAATGCCAGGCATCTCTCAAACTGGGGAGAAATGTATTTTAAATTGGACTGTTTTTTGATGGTATTAGGTTGGCTATACTATTTATATACAGATTAATTGCCCCATGTCTGTGGCTGAGTCAATAATTTTGTCATATGTCCATGGTTCAACATGTTGGTGCCAATCTCTGTCTGGTCTCAGCAGTAGTCGGGGTACTACAGTTCACCTTGTCACCGTTTGAGCTAGATAGGGAAGAAAATCAGTCCAGATTCTCCCTCCTGATTGCTGATTTCTCTTGGAAACTGAGCACTTGTGGATATCAGTATTAGGCGCCACGGTGATTTGTATTCATGGTCGAATAGTGTGCTGTCCCTCAGTCTAGCCTTACACAAGCACAATAGCCACTCTGGCCCATTGCTGGGAGATTGTCAATGTCAGTGGAACTTGAAGCTCCACATGTGTCAGCACCTGCAGGAGGGGAGGAAAAAAATATTTTCAGGAGTTCACTCTGCTGAATTCAGTCTATCCTGCCTTCCTAACCCTGTTTTTGGAGAGGTTTGAATGTTAGACACAATGCAGCTGCAGTTAGGGGGAGGGGTGTGAATACAACATGTTCGTCCTCGAGTGATTTAGTTCTAGATTAAAAATAGCAATAAAAAAATTTGTGGGAATGATTGAGGAAATAGTAATTCCACCCTTCCTGCTCCTGGTGGGTTTCTGTCACAGATAGTGCTGTGGAATCCATTGCTTCTACAGCATATAAACATGAAAATAGGAGGGCAGGACAGGGCTCTCTGATCCATCGAGCCTATTTTGTCCCAAGATGGAGCAGCCATCTTGCAATCTCCCAGGAAAGGCGGGGGGGGGGGGAAAAACTGGGATAAAATTTTGGGAAATTCCACTCTAAAAACAACTTTCATTTATATCATGCCTTTAATGTGGGAACATGTCCCAAGGCACTTCACGGGCGCATTATCAATCACAGTTCAACACTGAGCCACATAAGCAGATATTGGGACAGGTGACCAAAAGCTTGGTCAAATAGGGAGGTAGCATGATGAAAATTGAGGATGTGCAAGAGGCTAGAGTTGGGAGGAGCACAGAGATCTCAGAGGATTGTAGCAGGTTACAGAGATGGGGTGGGCAGAGGTAGTGCAGTCATTTCAAAATGTGGATGAGAATTTTAAAATCAAGTTATTGGCCGACAGGTCACTTTTCATCAGCGAACACAAAGGCGATGGATAAGCAGGGCTTGCTGCAAGATGGATGAGACCAGTAAGCTTTGGAATAGTCGAGTTTAGAGGGAACAAATGCATCAATGAGAGCAGCAGCTGAACTGAGGTAGGGATGGAGACGGGCGATGTTACTCAGTTGGAAGTAGGCTGCATGGGAGATGGAGTTGATATGGGGTCAGCAGCTCAGTTTGAGGTCAAAAAGGCTGACAAGGCTGCGAGAAACACTAGCCACATCAGGGATGAATTCCATGGGAATTCTCCTACTCATCAAATGCAACTTCAGTAGACGAGCCGCGACAAACCGACGCTGTTCATCAGAGGTTTCTGCAGCTTTTTTGTTTGAGTTCTGGCTGGTAAATGGGACAGCCCTTGCAGAGAGGCACCTGCCCACCAACCTCCTACTGCCACCATGTGCTGTGCAACCCAGAAGGCTCCCCTGTTTATTCAGTAAGGTTAGTGGTTGATTGTGTCAGCTGGATTACACTCGCACACCAGGGCATTTTTAATTTATTTTAAAGTGGAAATGCATGTGTAACACAAGAATGGATTTGAAGTAATGTTTAATTCATCCCAGTATTGTATGATTTTGATCTAAAAGGAGTACTTACTATTCCAGTCTAGTTATCCCAGCTCTATTTGAGTGCATTTTCACAAATGTTAATGCTGTCACATTCATAATAACATGAAAAGATGGCCGCAACCGACTCTTCTGATCAGTGAACAATTTGTATTTAAGTTTTTTAATCCTATTGACTTTCTGCTTCATAATGACGTATATTGTGGCTGTGACTCTTCAGTGTATGGATTGTAGCTGTTCATCAGCTTTCCCGAGGAGCCCAGTGGTAGCACTCCTGTCTCTGAGTTAGACGGCTGTGGGTTCAAGACCCAGTCTGGTGATTTCAGCACATGATCTTGGCTGCCTACTGAGGGAGTGCTGCACTATTGGAGGTGCTGTCTTTCTGATGAGATGTGAAACTAATCCCCTGCCTCTCCATGGAGTGGCACTATTTGAAGAAGAGCTGGAGAAGCTCTCCAACAGAAACAATTTGCATTTATGTAGTGCCTTTAGTGTAATAAAACATCCAGTCACGTTGGTCCTTCAACCAGCACCTAAAACAGATGATCTGGTTATTTATTTCATTGCTGTTTGTGGGAGCCTTGCTTTGTGCAAATTGCCTGCCGCAGTTCCTACATACAACACTACAAAAGTAGTTTATTGGGTTTTAAGCACTTTTGGAAATCCTGAGGTTGTGAAAGGCACGATATAAATGCAAGTTTTCTTTTCTTTCAGTGCACAGTTATAGCTGTGAACAGTCCTTCTGTGGCTAACTGAACTACCGGATTTTCTGATCTAACAGATCAGTCGCTCGCGATTAATTACTGTTGTTCAGTGTACATCGATGACGTTGAGCGTACTAGCCTTCGGTCTCCAGTATGGCAGTGACCGCAAAAATGATTTCAAAAGATGCCCAGATAGAACCAGTCTTCCCTTTAGATTGAAACCTGTAAAGGCCAGCTGCCTCCCAGCTGAGCAAGTAAATGTATCCCCTGGCCTGCTGCTGAGTCATAGAGTTTACTATTGACTAATTCCTGGTGTGCTGAGTCAGCCAGGATGGTGGTAGAGGTGACTCCTATTAGGTTTAACACACCTGAGCTAGAAAGGGGGGGGAAAATAATGCAAGGTTCCTACTCCTGATTATCAAACCTCTGCTGCAATGTGCCCAGATATATCATTCTCCATTTATCCTGTTCCCACAGTGTGGCACACAGACTGGCACCCCTATTCACATTAGGGCACAGAGTTTCTCCTTACGGTTTTACTGTAAAGCAAGGAAAAAAAGACTTGCATTTACTTAGCAACTTTTCACAACCTCTGGACATCCTGAAGTGCGATAGAGTCACTGTTGGAACATAGGAAATGTGGCAGCCAATTTGTGGATAGCAAAGTCCCACGCAAAAGATTTTAGGTGTTGGTTGAGGGATAAATATTGACCAGGACAAATCTTGGGAGGGAGACTGTGGTAATGGTGCCAGTTAAAAGTTACCTATCACCTTCTTCCTTATTTTATAAATTTATCCATTACTCTGACTACTCTGTTCTTTTTGGTTGCTGCCACATACTTGAATTGAGGAATTGTGATATTGTAAGGTTCCTCCATGTAGTTCCCAAACAAACCGGGTGCTCCGGTTTCCTCCCACAGCCAAAAGACGTGCAGGTTGATAGGTAAATTGGCCATTATAAAATTGCCCCTAGTATAGGTAGGTGGTAGGGGAATATAGGGACAGGTGAGGATGTGGTAGGAATATGGGATTAGTGTAGGATTAGTATAAATGGGTGGTTAATGGTCGGCACAGACTCGGTGGGCCGAAGGGCCTGTTTCAGTGCTGTATCTCTAAATCTAAATCTAAATCAAACTTCACTACAATGAGCTGTACAGACCAGGATAACACCTCGGTTTGATCCTAGTCTGAATTAGTCAAACTCATAGGCTGGTAGTAAGAGCAGTTAAATGACTGATAGTAGAATTGTGTTGGTGAGGGACATCAATAAGGTTTCTGCTCCTGATGCAGTTCAGTGTAGAAAATATAAAGTAATACATTCTGAAAGTATGAAAAAGACATCTCCATTGTAAGATTTTAAATGGAGCAGAGGAACAGGCCCTCAAGGTTATGAAGGGCTACATAAAGGTAAATAGTAATAGACAGTTTCCACTGATTGACGCAGTAACAAAGGGTCACATATTTAAGATATTAATCACAAAAAGAAATAAAGGAAAGGTTAGAAAATATTTCGTTGCATCAAGGATGTGGAATTCTCTGCCACAAACTCGTGTTGAAGCAGAGTCCTTAAAGCTTTTTTTAAAGAGAATTAGACACTTGCTTGCAAAGTAGAAATATTAAAGGGAATGGGCAATAGGATTAGTTTAAGTGGTATATGCAGAGGAAAACACCAGCACACAGTAGATGGGCCCAATGGCCTGTTTCATAATGCCTACCTGCCCCAATCCTACCGTGAATTTTCTGACCCTTTCTTTCACATGGCCATTTGCCTGAGTGGAAAGTGCCTACTGTCTGTGGAACTGTAACTTAGGAAGGAATCAAAACTTTGAGGAGATAGGAGAATATTAGTATTGTAATTTGACATTCAAGTTGTTTCATATGGTAATATTGATTGTGGCATAGCAACATATTCAACTCCTTCCTTGTAAGGATTGTAGTCAGCAGGTTTTTAGGCCATCTTGCCTTAATAGTGGTCCAAACAACTGAGGAAATGTTTAACATTCAACATTGTGTTTGAGCCCACATTTTTTTAAATTCTTCATGGGATGTGGGTGTCGCTGGCAAGGCCAGCATTTGTTGCCCATCCCTAATTGTTCTTGACAACTTGCTAGGCCATTTCAGAGGGCAGTTAAGAGTCAACCATATTGCTCTGGGTCTGGAGTCATATGTAGAGGCCAGACCAGGTAGGAACGGCAGATTTCCTTCCCTAAAGGGCATTTGTGAACAAATGGGTTTTTAGGGCAATCAATGAGAGTTTAATTTACTGAGACTAGCTTTTAATTCCAGATTATTATTAATTAACTGAATTTAAATTCCACCAGCTGCCAAAGTGGGATTTGAACCAGAGTCTCCATGGCATTAGCCTGGGCCTCTGGATTACTAGTTCAGTGACATTGCCACTACTCCACCATCTCCCCAACCATTTTAGTAATGGGTCCAGTAGACTTTGCGAAGGTGATTTCTTCCAGTTCTTATATAAAACAATTTCAATTTGTATTCTTTCAATGCAATAATTAAAACAACCAAGCAAAGAGAGTGTACTTTGTAAATTCTGGTTTCTACCTGCAGCTATCTTCTATTTTCAGTAAGGTGAAAGAAGGAGTTGGTTTGGAGGCAGAGCACCCCTTTAAAACTTGGGTATTAACTTAGAAGTGAGTATTTCAGTGTAATGCTTACTTAATCCAAAAGATATTAACAATGAATGTGTCCTAACCTGCTTTGTTGAACCTATGCAAACAGATTTTTCATGGTTAATTGAATTTAGCATACGTATTGACAGAAAGCAAGATTTATTTTTGAGTTAATGTCAAATATTGGAAGTGCTACTTCCTGACAGATTGCTTCCACACCCTATCCCCCCCCACCACAACCACCCCAACAACACAAATTTCTTCCCTCCTCTCCTCTGCTCTCTCTTCCCGATGCGACTAAACCTTGCTTTGCTAGAGGCATCCCACAGGTATCTTAAGCAAATGGCAAACCTTTATGTATAATCCAAGACAGTGAAGGTTATCGGGTGGTTTTTGACTTGGGGGGGTTTCGGATCCTGTCCTTACCTGTTGCTTCCATAGCAGGCAATGACAGGATGGATGACACCAGGAGTAGAAACCTTGGCTCTCTGTTGTTCATTTATCTCTGCCTAAGACAAGGATGTTGATACCAATTGTATCATAGTTTGCAACTACATGGACTGTATATTTCAGTATGATGCCTTTATTCACTGAGCTATCGGGACTGGGGGCATTACAACATGTACAATGCGTCATCCTTTCAAGATGCTCAACATTTAATGCCCATTGTAATTCAGCTGCCCTGTGCATTACTATATAGAAAACACTCCTTCATGATTTCCATGCAAAATGTAAATCTCTATTGCATTTGAATGCTGTCTAATGAGTAATGAAACATGGCTAGAGGATATGTCCATAATGAGGAAACAGTTGATTTGTGCTTTGTGAAGGGAATTTCTGTGAATTCAGAGCTGCAGTCACATCACTGGCGAAGAGAAATACAAATTATTTCTCGATGGATTTCAATTAATCCCTACCCATCCTCTCTCCCACCACTCCCAAGAAGATTAGTTATGGCCAAGTGAGATTTTGTGACAAACACAACAGTGTATTTTCTGAATATTTAAGTTTGCTTATGCTTTGCAATGATTAATAAATGGTAAGAAACATGCAATAATTAGTGGCAAGGTGGCTGAGAGAGGTTTATTTTGGTTTCTGCTTCAGTTGCTTGCTCTGAGCTGCATCGGATCCAACAGGAGAGCTTGGCTACTGAATGAGTTGGTGCTTGTAAAGGCCAGTGCCATGCTGGGGCCAACAAACCATGCAGATCCCCTGGGGAGATAACCATTGCCCTAAAGAATTGCTGACAGCCAGCAGCAGTTGGGCCACTAGCCAGGAAGCCAAGTGTGGACAAGCCGGAGCCTAGACAAACACGAAGAGACAGGATGCCTCCACTACACAAAGAAGGGTTAGTGGAGCGAGGGCCAGCTCCAATCAGCATGTGGAAAAGGATAATTATTGGTTTGAAGCAACAGACAGCAAATGAGGCTCCAGGTCATAGGTCTCTCTCCAACTATTGTGACTACATTTTTGTAGAGCCCCTGTCTTGATTTGGTTAGAGTTGGAGGATTATTTTGTGTTTCTGCTTGTGTCACTAGCTATTAAACATTTCTTTCCATGAGCTCAGTCATTTCTGTGTCACAGCAGGTCCTGGAGTGTGTAGTATTTGAACTACAAGGGGCCACAGATTTTAGAATCATAGAACAGGTGAAGGTACTCACTCCCACAGTGCTGTTAGGTAGGGATGTCCAGCATTTTGGCCCAGTGACAATGAAGGAACGACGATATATCACCAAGTTAGTTTCATATATTAGGTAGAACTTCTGATTGACAGGGCTCATAGAGGAATACTAAACACACTCGTACTACGTTCCTGTGTGTGCTATGTTTATTACCTATCTAGCCAACCCAGGGATGAGCACATTAATCTATATTGTGAGCTATACTGTTCAGAGGTTCGATCACATAGTGACTAAAAACTGGAGGAATTTTGCCTTGTTTTAGCCTCAGAAGAAGCATTGGCAATTAGAATTGGCAAACATTTGGGAGTAGGTAAATTGCCATCCATCTCATGAGAACAAAACTTTGCATACATTGCAGAAACAATGGGCCAGGTGGCCTCCTCCTGTGCAGTAAACTTGCTATGGTTCTAATAGTTTACAGCACAAAAGGACATTAATTGTTCTGTCATGTCGGTGCCAGCTCTCTGCAAGAGCAACTCACCTAGTCCCACTCCCCTGCCTTTTCCCTGTCGTCCTACAATATTTGTCTCCTCAGATAATTATTCAGTTCTCTTTTGAAGGCCTTGATTAAATCTGCCTCCATCACACTCTCAGGCAGTGCATTCAGATCCTTACCATGTGCTGTGTTTAAAAGAAAAAGTTTTTCCTCATGTCATTGTTGCTTTTTCTCCTAATCACCTTAAATCGATGTTCTCTGGTTCTGGATCCTTCTGCCAATGGGAACAGTTTTTCCCTATCTACTCTGTCCAGACCCCTCATGATTTTGAACACCTCTATTAAATCTTCTCAATCTTCTCCAAGGAGAACAGTCCCAGTTTCTCCAACCTATCCATGTAACTGAAATTCCTCATCCCTGGAAGCATTCTTGTGAATCTTTTCTGCACTCTGTCCAATGCCTTAACACCGTTCTGAAAATGTGGTGCCCCGACTGGACATACTTCAGTTGAGGCCAAACCAGTTTTTGTACAGAATTATCATAACTTCCTTGTTTTTGTACTCTATGCCTTTATTTATAAAGCCCAAGATCCCATATGCTTTAGTGATCAATTTCTCAACCTGCTGTGTAACCTTCAATGATTTGTGTACATATACCCCCAGGTCCCTGTGCTTCTGCATCCCCTTCAGAATTGCACCTGTTAATTTATATTGCCACTCCTCATTTTTCTACCAAAATTAATCACTTTGCCCGTTTCTGCATTAAATTTAATCTGTCACTTGTGTCCCCATTCCACCAGCCTTTCTATGTCCTCTTGAAGTCTATCATTATCCTCCTCACAGTTCACAATACTTCCACGTTTTGTGTCATCCGCAAATTTTGAAATTGTGCCCTGTCGCCAAAGTCTATGTCATTAATACATAGCAAAAAAAGTAGGGATCCCAACACAGATGCCTGGAGAACCCCACTATATCCTTCCTCCAGTCCAAAAAACAACTGTTCACAACTACTCTGTTTCCTGTCACTCAGTCAATTTTGTAATAATGCTGTTTATTCCATGGGCTCTAACTTTGCTGACAAGCCTGTTATGTGGCACTTTATCAAATGCTTTTTGGAAGTCCATGTACACTACATCAACCGCAATGCCCTAATCAACCTTCTCTATTACCTCATCAAAAAACTCAAGTCAGTTAGTTAAGCACGATTTTCCCTGAACAAATCCATGCCGGCTTTCCTTAATTAATCCACATTTGTCAAAGTGACTATTTATTTTGTCCAGAATTATTGCTTCTAAAAGCTTTCCTATCATTGAGGTTAAACTGACTGGCCTGTAGTTTCTGGGCTTGGCCTTGCACCTTTTTGGACTACAGTATTTCCAACTAAAGCACACAACTCTGTAAATAGCCATGTATCTGTTCACAGTATATAGAGTTCCCAAGTAGTGCCAATGTACAAAAGCTGTAATCCAATAGAATGCACTATTGGAGTGATATTTTCCCCATCTGTTGAGTTCCCAATAGGCGAAGGTGTTGAGCAGAGGCCCAGGTCAAATTCCTTTTTAACTTCTTTTCAATGGATTTCCAACTCATGTTAAGTACAGGTCTATGGATGCCAGCTGCCTTTTGCACTTCACCTAAGTGGAGTCACCAGATAGTAGCCAGGATTAATTTGATTTCCCCATTTGCCATCCCCCTAGCAAACACAGAGGTGGAGGTCATTTGTAGTGTCCCATGCACCTCAGCTGAGATCAGCTAACTCAGAATGTAGACCAGGAATGGAGCCTGGAAGATTCCAGGTTCCAAATGGCTCAGTACCACACTGTGCAGTACAGTTAGCAACTGACCAATGACGAGAGCTCCAGAACTCGCTCGAGAAGCAAAGGCAGTGATCCAGAGACAGATAACGGGGTCTGTGATATGGTCCTGCCAATTCTTTTTGTGTGTCTTTTGTCGGCATGTGTAAAGCACCTTTTGATGGCTGGTTGCTGAGATTAGAAACTCACTGTCTGGAGAATCACAACCATGGATTTACATTGTACCATTCCTTGACACGGTTGGGTTGCAGAACTTGGCAGCAGCACAATATTGGTGATAGCATATTGACTCCAATGGTCGAGAAAATCAGATGGGGTGTGAAACAGGCTGGCAATGTGACCACGCAAGACACATTTTACCTCCAGTCTGTCACTGCTTCAGTCATTGCAACACCACAAGGCCAATCACTATTCCTTGAAATACTGCCTCGGAACATTGATAAAACTAAACAGTGAGGTGTGTTTTCAAGATTCTTTTTTTAAAAAAAAGAAAGACTTTTGCTTATAAAGCACTTTTCATGGTCACCGGATGTCTCAAAGCACTTCACAGCCAATGAAGCTGTTTTGAAATGTAGTCACTGTTATAATGTAGGAAAGAAACACTGCAGCCAATTTGTGCACAAGAAGCTCCCACAAACAATAATGTGATAAAGATCAGATTATCTGTTTTCAGTGATGTTGATTTGAGGAATAAATATTGGCCAGGACACCAGGGATAACTCCCCTGCTGTTCTTTGAAATAGTGCCATGGGATCTTTTACGTCTGTTGTGGAACGACCTTAAAAGCAGGCCACCTTAAAGAGCTGCAAGTGAAGATCACCAGAGGAAGTTATGTTGTGTCACACATGACCAGACAGTTGTGGGTAGAGCCTGACAGAGTGAGACATGTGTAGATGTAGCTTGTGCAGTAACTGTTTGTGTATATATATGTTCCAGATAAAGTATAATAAAACCCATGTTTACTTCAGATATTACTTGTAGTCCTTTGACTGTTATAATAGATCACACACCCAAGGATCAAGTAATGTTACATCGTCCACCTGACAGAGCAGTCAGGGCCTTCTTTTAATGCCTCATCTGAAAGTACTGCACTGGAGTGTTGGTCTTGATTTTTGTGCAGGGGCTGAAAATGTCCTTTCTGTTGTTTCTCATATTTTAAGTTGATTTATTGGGATTCCCTGAAGCCTTTGCCTGCTTTTCAACTAATGGGACTTTCTGGAACCAAAATACCTTGTGTTTTCCGAAGAGGCCCTTCCTGCCTGTGCCATTTTCCTTACAGCTCTTCAAAGCAGGATATATAAAATGGTGCATAGTGGAAAACTATTATAATTTAAATAAAACTGATAACATTCTGATCATTCCCTGGTGCTACAACAGCCAGCTGTGGATAAGTCACAAAGGAAGATTTATATTTAACTACACATCCCATTTGCAAACTTTCTTCATGGGAATGAGAGTGGTACAAGTCATCTCTCATGTTTTGGGATCATTATCACTTTGTAACTTTTATTTTTTGGGTGACTTTTATTTGTTCTAATCAAGTGGATGAGGTGAGTGCAGGGAAATGGGACATTTTTCTGTCTGTTGTACAGGACATCAATTTCAGGGCTTTCCTGCTCGCATATGGGAACATCAAATAGTGAGGCTGTGCCCCTATAATGTGTCTCAATCCTGCCTCAGAAGAAGCACATACAGCACAGAAGGAGGCCGGTCGGCCCATCTTGCCTGTGTTGGCTCTTTGAAAGAACTATCCGACAAGTCCCACTCCCCTACTCTTTCCCCATATCCCTACAATCTTTTTCTTTTTCATGTATTTTGAAAGTCACTATTGGTTCTGTTTCTACCATGCTACATTCCAGATCATAACTTGCTGAGTAAACATTTCCCGTCTGATTATTTTGCCAATTTTAAATCTGTCCTTTGATTACTGATCCTTCAGACAGTGGAAACAGTTTCTCCTTGCTTACTGGGGTGAGATTTGAACTCTCTCAAAATCTATTCACTTAGAGTTAAAATTGGGCCCAACTCTGTCAAAATTCCTCGTACTTAGGAACACTTGCATCAAATCTCCCTGAGTCCTTATTTGTTCCGAGGAGAACAATCCCAAATATTTCTGCTCACCACACCAGATTTTGAACCTATAAATGACAATTGATTATTAGGAGAGGAGCACATAATGTGTTAATCCTGATATTTTAACAGCGCGATTAGTCCATTGCAAATAAATAGTTAACGCACCTGTTAAAGTAGCAGAGGAATGTTAACTGTGCGAATAGTGCTTCTGTTAACATTGACAACAGTAATTTGCAAGCTGTGGTCTTTTTAAGTGAGGTTGCCAATTTAGTTGATTTTTTTCCCCCCTCTTGCCTTGGACATGTAGTCACTAGGACTGGATTGAGCCTGGGCTGAATGCCTTTCACTAATGCTATCTTTATCATGCTCCTGCGTCCAGATTTTTTTAAATTTCCAAAATATACTTTATTCATAAAAATCTGTAAAAAAAATACATTACCAAACAGTTCCAAACAGCACCAAGTCAAAAAATACAACAGTGCAAGGGAGATCAGTTTCCTTCAATACAATCATGAGTTGCCTCACAACCCTTCCATTTCATTGTTGTGCCAGATACATTTTTACATTTTACAACAGACAAAATTTTCCCAATACAGTTCAAGGGGTTTCCCATGGATACAGCCCCTCAGTTCAGCTTGGTGGGGGGACCTTACACAGTGGTCTTTCCCCATTCAGCCTTTGCTGCGGCTGCCCCAAGCTTTAGTGCGTCCCTCGGCATGTAGTCCTGGACCTTGGAATGTGCCAGTCTGCAACATTCGGTCGTGGACAACTCTTTGCGCTGGAAGACCAGCATGTTTCGGGCAGACCAAAGGGCGTCTTTCACTGAATTGATAGTCCTCCAGCAGCAGTTGATATTTGTCTCGGTGTGCGTCCCTGGGAACAGCCCGTAGAGCACAGACTCCTGTGTTACAGAGCTGCTTGGGATGAACCTCGACAAAAACCACTGCATCTCTTTCCACACCTGCTTTGCAAAGACACATTCTAGAAGGAGGTGGGCAACCGTCTCTTCCCCACCACAGCAACCGCGGGGGCATTGCGCGGAGGGGGTGAGACTTCAGGCATGCAGGAAGGATCTGACGGGGAGGGCTCTTCTCACCACCAGCCAAGCTACATCTTGGTGCTTGTTTGAAAGTTCTGGTGAGGAGGCATTCCGCCAAATGACTTTGGCGGTCTGCTCGGGGAACCATCCGACAGGGTCCCCCATCTCCTTTTCCCGTAGGGCCTTGAGGACATTCCGTGCAGACCACTGCCTGATGGATTGGTGGTCAAAGGTGTTTTCCCGCAGAAACTGCTCCACGAAGGATAGGTGGTACGGCACAGTCCAACTGGATGGAGCGTTCCGTGGCAATGTGACCAGGCCCATCCTTCGCAACACCGGGGACAGATAGAATCTCAGCACGTAGTGACACTTGGAGTTTGCGTACTGGAGGTCTACACACAGCTTGATGCAGCCGTCCATGTGATCTGGGTGGGGGTGGCAAATGTTCAATTCCAACTTCATCCCAAAGTAGCTCGGTAATAATAATAGGTCTGCCTCAGACCACTTTATGGTAGTCTGGGAGATATTTGTACTATTGTTTACAAACTGCCTTCACCAGAAATGGGAAAGAGTCCAGTCTGCAAGTAATATTGTACGTGGTGTGAGAGACTGCTGACAGAGAAGGCGGGGTAGAAATTTGTCTCGTGTGATGGTGCAGAAAGTGGGGGGAGGTGTATCTGATTGGCCACCTGTTATAAGCAGTGCCTGATTGGTCAGCTGCATTGTAGTCAATTAAATATTAGGAGCTGGGTTTAAAAGGCAGCCATTCCAATGCAGCCCATTGTGAGCCACTGTCTGAGATGAATTTCTACCCCAAGATTCTCTTCTAAATGGGTTGGATCCAAATCTCGGTCCCATTGTGTATGTCTAATGAACTGTACCAGCCCCACAGTCACTATCTGCTTTGAATATTCGCCTAGTCAGGAATTCAGTCAATTCACAAGTCATTGCAACATAGCATTGAAAATCAGATTCTTGTGATTAAACACACAGCCAACACAAGTTATGTTCACACTGAAGAGTCTTTGACAATCAGTGCCATTACCTCTAAGTATGGCTGCTCTCCCACATACTGTCAGCTTGTATCTCAACAGTGAAGTATCACTAAATCACAGGAATGGCAGAAACTGCGTGGAAAAAAATGAAAAGTTCAAACATTAATTGGCAAGTATGTGCCATTAAAGCCATATGTTGTCAGTATGCCTTTGTGTTGCTTTGCTGACGCGTTCAGTGATAGCAAAATTGGCAAAGAGCATATTGAGTCTGCTGCAATCTTACAACAAAGATAATTTTGAACAGTTTAAACACAAGCTAGGCAGCTGAAGAATAGGTTTTCCCCAGTTTTAAAGTAATTTCTTACCTGCCTTCCTGCTTTACATTCTACCTACCTGACATACAATTCCCTAGTTCAGATGGGACCTGCTCCTGGACCTTTGCCAGTGTCTCACTCCAGGGTATGGAAGACTGGTTTGGGCTGACTCCTGTGCCCTAACCTCCCACCTGAAACCTGTGGGGAAAGGGCCTGTCCTTCTCTCGGCTCCAACATGCAGCATCAATAAAGATATTGAGAATGTGGTATTTGAAAATTGATACAAGCAAAAAGAAATTCGAATGCTACAGGGGAGTTATGCAGCTAGTGGACTCAAATGATGCCAGCCATGAGAGAAAGGCTCGTTATTAAACTCCACAGATTTCTTCACCATATCCATCATGTTTCTCTCTGCTTCAGATCTTGGAGGATGCTGATAGCTCTGTTCTGTATGCTGCTGACCTGTGATGATATCCACATTGAAGTATTATTAAGTCCAATAGGGACTGATATGGTTGGGATCTGTTTGTAGTACCATTAGTTAACAATTCTGATTGTATAGCTTTCCAGAGTGGGGAAGTGCTCTGACTGGTGTGGTACTGAAACATGTATACCAGGAAAGACCCAGGTTTGGTGGTGGTAGGTCTCAGCTGGGATTGCAGTGGTACAGGAGAGGAGTGGGGAGAGGACACACTACAATTGGCCTCAGCACCTCGAGGCTAGAGAGGGGAGGAATCGGCCAAAGATTCTGATGACCAGCTAGTGATCCCTGCTGGAATGGGCCTGTGCTAGGGTGAAGTGCCCAAGGATTTCCAGAACCCATGAAACCATACCACAGCAGGAGTGGATAAAGGAGAAAGTGGTGGGGAGGAATGGGGGTGGGTGGTAGGATCTAACTGTGCAATATTCAGCAATAACAGAAAGAAAGGCAGGCTGAATGCAGACCCACCCAATCATGGCACTTCCTGGCTTGCCTCACTTTCCATTGACCTTTCTTTGTGCACCTGCTGGGGAATATTCCTGAACAAGAGAAGCACCTGTTGAAGCACACTCGGGTATTCTTAATTGGCATTTGCGTTGCTAGGGCACAGTTAATGCCCTCTGTGTGAGGAAGAATGAGAATTGGTTACTAATTTCAAAGGTCTCTATTAGATGAGGTAGTTTGCTTTTCTACTAACCTGGAAGCTAATTTTTTTTTTAAATTTACGAGCAATGTTTGGAAAGGCGCCAATATATCATTACACCCGTGGCTGTCCGCTGATGTCATTGTAGATTATTAAACTTTCCGGCTTTGTTAACAAGGTACGAGATGACTTTTTTCTTTTCACCAGCAATTGCAGACTGCATCCAGTGCCTGAAAATTAGAAAGCAAACATGATCAATGAGCAGCTACAATCAGAGGGTTGGGTGGTGGTAAATGTACTTCATGGGAACACTTACTCAACAAATAGTCGACCACCATTCAGTAAACAAGGAAGCTTAGAACTCTGAATGATCAAAAAACACTCACACTCTGCTGTTTGTTTTACCATTTTACCAACATACCTACAAAAAGATTAAAATTCTCATGCTTACACCTATTGGAATGAGTGTTGAGATCACGTGCCCAATGACAAGTGTCTGTTACTCATTGTTTATTTACTGATCAGAAATGTAATTAGGCACATCTGGATTCCCAATAATGTGTATCTGGAGAGAAAAGGGCAGTGGGATTAGTTTTGGATTGCTGTAGTAAAGAGCTGTCACAAACATTATGAGCTGAATAACCTCCTTCTGTGCTATAAACTGCTATAGTTCGACATCTGCTTGTATCTCATTTGAGGGGAGGTTCTCATTTTTCAGTATTTCTGTTAAGTTGCTCTGGTATCATCTTAGCAGTTGTCTGGACATGCTGTTAGAATCTTGCACAGAAGGAGGCCCATTGTGCCTGTGCCAGCTCTTTGAAAGAGCAATCCAATTAGTCCCACTCGCCTGCTCTTTGCCCACAGCCCTGCAAATTTTACCTTTTCAAGTATATAATCCCATTCCCGTTTGAAAATTATTATTGGATCTGCTTCCAATTGCCAGCAAAAACAATGGGCTGCATTTTACCAAGCCCACGCTTCGGGCTCCGTGACGGGGAGGGGTGGGCAGAAGATTGTTTCGGCAGAGGCCCACCACAGAGGCCGACACCAGGAGGGCCCAGCCCAATCCTCCCGGCAGCGGCAAGGCTCCGAGGCGACCCCCCCGCCCCCCCCCCACTCTGCCGCTGGGCGATGGGAACTGAATTACCATATTTAAATGAATGGGATGAATAAATTTGAATAAACTTACCTTTTAATCTTCAGGGCCCAGTGCAGCTGCCGGCACTTCCGCGCCTTCAATTCACCGTCTGGGGAAAGCCGCGTGACACTGGTGGGGAGGGGGGGGGGAGGAGTTGAGGTTTTCAGTGCAGTGGGGGAGACGGGGTCAAATCAACGTAATGGGTGTAGGGGTTGGTGAGAAGGGGTGAACTTGAAACTTTGTGCAGTCTGGAGTGGCGGGGGCTGGGCAGGTCAGGTCAGATTTAAAAGGTAAATGTTTCTGGGGTGGGGGTGGGGGTGAAGGGCAAATAGATAATGTAATTGTTATTGGGCCGTGGGAAAGGGGTGTTAGAATTTTATTTGACAAACTTTTGGACGAGATGGATCCTTAAAAATTTAAATATGCCAGCAGGGCTGGCTGCCCTTTAAAACTTGCACCAGTGCCTGCGCACAGGCAGCTGACACCACTGCTAGGGACAAATAGCCCACCCCACTCCATGTGATTTTGGGGGGGGCGGCCCACCCCAGCTATTTAAATGAGCCGCCACATTGGAGATTGCAGCCTGCATGTGCCGATTGCGGCGGCGTGCTCTTAAAATCCAGCCCAATTTGTATTTATGTAGCGCCTTTAACGTAGTAAAGCTTCCCAAGATATTTCACAGGCGTGGAATCAAACAACATGACTCCGAGCCACTTCTAGGACAGGTGACCAAAGGCTTGATCAGAGAGGTCGGTTTTAAGGAGCAACTTGAAGGAAGAGAGAGAAGTAGAGGTGTTTAGGGAAGGAATTCCAATGCCCTTTTAGTCAGTGCATTCCAGATTATCACAACTTATTGTTTTTATTTATTTTAGAGATACAGCACTGAAACAGGCCCTTCGGCCCACCGAGTCTGTGCCGACCGTCAGCCACCCATTTATACTAATACTACACTAATCCCATATTCCTACCACATCCCCACCTGTCCCTATCACCTACCTATACTGGGGGCAATTTTTATAATGGCCAATTTACCTACCAACCTGCAAGTCTTTTGGCTGTGGGAGGAAACTGGAGCACCCGGAGAAAACCCACGCAGACACAGGGAGAACTTGCAAACTCCACACAGACAGTACCCAGAATTGAACCCGGGTCGCTGGAGCTGTGAGGCTGCGGTGCTAACCACTGCGCCACTGTGCCGCATTTCTCCTCATCTCCCCACTGGTTCTTTAGCCAAGACTGTGGTGGCATTGCATGGAGACAGCAGTCAGCTTTGTTGTTACAGGTGATGATAGGATACAGAGTTGTGCATCGCTGTCCACACCAAGTGAGTTCCGGATTTTTAAGTATAACTTTAAGGCAGGGATGGGTGAGAAGAGGGGGCAGAGGTCTGGATATAGACCAGAGACAGGGTGATATATTTTACCATTGATGTGGAATCTTCCCAGTGGCGAACATGAGCTGGAGAATGGGGCAAGAGCTGAACCTACAACCTTGGGTCTAGCGAGAGTCGGTGCTGTTCTGGATTGAGCCCTTTGATTGCCTAAAGGAAGTTGGTAAGGAATTTCTCAGATTTTCTTTGTTCCCCCAAATTGGCCTGGGTTTTTAAAATCCATTTCTTTGACTCTCCCAGGAGAAGACATGGTTTTGGTTGGGATGTGGTGAGTGTGTATATCTTGTGTACACAGGTAGCCCAAATTGTATGGGACAACTTGGATGGACCAGAGGGTCTTTTCTTGTCTGTCATTGTTTGTATAGGAGGGAGGGATAAATGGTGCCCCCACTTGATGCCCCAACAAATGGTTACAATGATACTGGCGGAGGCCAGTGAGTTTGTCCATCACCTTGGCTGCAGAATGGTGCACCAGAGAGGGATGGGATGATGCATAAAGAACATAGAAAAGGTGAGGGAGAATGGGGGGAAATAACTAGGGACAGTAGGAAAATATGTGTGTAATGGTAAGGACTGGAAAGGGGGAAATGGTATGTATTGGGGAGGGAGCCTCAAAAGAGCAAAAAACTTGAGACTGGCCATTCTGTTTAAATAAATCATTTAAAATTTGTAGGATCACAGTGGGTGCCTCACTAGAAGTTGAAGCTTTAACTGCAAAGCTCTGAATGTGAACAGTGATATTTCAAAGCCAAGTGTTTCAGAGTAACATCTGTGTTGCATGTGGCTTCAACTGTTTGCACTAGGGCGCAGTTTGAAACTGTTGCCAAAACATACATTAAAGAGACGGGATGTGGGAACGCTGTTTCATGCAGGACAAGCAAACACCAGACTCTGATAGCTGGAATCAAACTGCTTGTGCTGTAATCAGAATCAAACAGCTTTGTGGGAAATACTGCCGTTACTGCAATTGCAATATTTTGAGGCAGGATTTTCATGATTTAGGTACAAAAGTGGCCTGTTCTGAACGTGATGTTAACATGCCCACCAGATGTGCCCACATGAATGCTCTAACATTGAAAGTATTACAGTCCGAGCTTCTCCATTGCTGCGCTGTTCTAGTCTGAGTCAGGCTCAGTACTGAGGGCATTGCAGTTGAGCTCAGTGATCATAGGCTCAAGGGGAAAAATTAGCTTGAGTTTCCACGTTGGATCCCAATCCAACACCATTGTGGCAAAGTGTGTATGTGTGAACATCAGTTATGAGTAGAGTTGCCAGCTCTGGTTGGGTGTATTCCTGGAGGTTTCATCGCATGACCTCCTGCCCCGACTCTCCCATCATTGGTCCCCCAGCCTGTTCATCCCCGCAGTGCACTGCCTTCCTACACCAGTTGGAAAGTAAGCTGGCTTTTAATTGCCTGATTGGATGATGCCTGACTTGTCAGTCAAACAGCCTTTTTAAAACATCTCCAACATTTTTATAATTAATAAATGTTCAAAACAAATGTAAAGATCGCTCTTTATTAAATGTCCCTATGATGTGACTCCTGGGTTGCTCATAGCAGTGGCCTGGAGATTAATCTTTAATTCTTGGAGACTCCAGGGACAATCCTGAAGAGATGGCAATCCTAGGTGAGAACAGGATCGCACAGCCGGGCTCCACCCACCCAGTGGTTCAATAGCTGGCAAATTTGTGTTGCCCAGGTTCACGCTTCAAAAAGATGGTCAATTTGGCAAGGAAACAGAGGGCTGCTGTCAGCTGTGGAACTGTACTTCAACATGAGTTAAGGAGCAGCAGGTGAGGAACTGAAGGAAATTGTTTTTAAATTCCACATAAATATAGGCTCCCCTTTTGGTCCAGCAGGTAAAGGTCCCATTCACTGGAATGCTACAGTAGATAGAAGGTCACAGGTTCACTCTCCTGTTTGCTGTCAGTTAAATTTAGCTAGAGCAGCAGTTGAGGTCCTGACCAGGAAGGGCTGTTCTGTGAAACCCCCACAGTTAGAAATCCCATAGGCATTCACTATCGAACCTCAAACATGAAGAATAGTCCCTTAGGTGAGGTACAAGAGAGCAGGGGCCAAAACTGGAACGAAAAACTCCACACATTGATGGAGGCTCCGCATGAGTTACAGCTTCATTCTTGTTGGTGCTGTTTGAGACTTCTAGTTAGCCATGTCACCAAATCTGCTTAAGTATATGTTGTTGACTTTCTCTTCCTCACCAAGTTTGTCCTCCTTCCTCTTTTATGAAGGTTTTGACTTCTTGCCTGGTTCAATTCCTGCCTATCCAGTCATAGCCAGAGAAACACTTGCAATGGCTTCTCTTCCTGCTCCCACCCTGTCCCCCAAGGATCTATCCTTGGCCCCTCCTATGTCTCACCTACGTGTTACATCATCTGAAAATACATCATCAGGTTCCACATGTACACCGATGACACTCAGCTCTACCTCACCAGTACCTCTCTTAACAGCTCCACCGCCTCTGATTTGCTACACTGCTGACCAATATTGGGAAGACTGAAGCCAATGTCTTCAGTCCCTCGCCACCGACTCCAGCCCTCGCCCTGGACAATGTCTGAGACAGAACCTGACTGTTTGTGTTTTTGTGGTCGATTTGACCCCGAGCTGAGCTTCTGACCCCGTATCCTCTTCTTCACCAAGACAGCCTACTTCCACCTCTGTAATATTGCACGTCTCGTCCTGCCTCAGCCGATTAGCTAATGAAACCCTCATCTATGACTTTGTTACTTATAGTCTTAACTATTTTAGTGGTCTCGTGGCCATCTCCCACCTTGCACCTTCCACAAACTTGAGTTAATGAAAAACTCTGCTGTTCATATCTTATCTTGCACCAAGTCCCGTTCCACCATCACACCTGTGCTTGCTGACCTACATCGGACCGGCAATGTCTCAATTTTAAAATTCTCATCCTTGTTTTCAAATCCCTCCATGGCCTCTCCTCTATCAGTGTGACTTCCTCCAGCCCTACAACCCTCAGAATTCTTGCTCCTCCAATCCTGGCCTCTAGAGCATCTCCAATTTTATTCGCTCCACCATTAGTGGCTGTGCCTTCAGCTGCCTAGGCCCTAAGCTCTGGAATTCCCTTCCTAAACCTCTCCACCTCTCTCTCTTTACTACCCTCCTAATATTGCTTTATGTGGCTCGGTATCAAATTTTGTCTCATAATCGCTCCAGTGAAATGCCTTGAGATGTTTGACCATGTTAAAGGTGCTTTATAAATGCAAGTTGTTGTTGCAGTGCAATTCTATGGGAACCATCCACCCTCTTTTATTACCTTTCTCAAATGGCTGTTGAATGTGTGACCATTGATAATGACCGTCTGAGGCTATCTGACTGTAGGGCGAGAGCACCACAACTCACTTTGATCCTGCCCCTCACCTAATCTTCACACATGAGCTTCCAAGAGGGATCATGCCCAGTAATCAGTAACAGAGACCCTGACTGAGTTTTCTCATTTTTCCCGCCCCCCCCCCCCCCCCCCCACCCTTCCTAATCCAAAACACTGAGGCCTATTTGTACCCTCCTGCCTGGTGAGATCAGCTAGATTAGGGATGAAAGCTGTTACTTTCCTGCTCTCTCTGGCTCAGCTACTTATGAGATCAACTTGCAGAACCACAGTGGGAGGCTCTGCAGTTGAAATACTTACTGCCGTTCCCTCATTGAGGGTGGTCCGTTTGCTATCCGTTTGAAGCTTTTTAAACATATACTAAATGTTATCTCTCGCTGCTTGCCTGGACCAGCTTCAGTGAATAAAAGGATCAAATATAAACTTTGCAATCAACCATTTGGAACCAATTGGCCCCATTACCAAGACCAAGAGGATTGACCTTTGAATGCACTTTGCACACACAATGCACACGTTAGCCAAAGGTGTGAGTGTATTTGGGATCGCTAAGTCCAGTGACTGTTTTGTCACCTGGTATAGCTTGAAATCTTTCTTGGTTGTCGCAACTGCAGTAGGAATTTACATGTTTAGAATTCTTTGTTAACCTTTTCAGATATCTTTCTTGTTGCTGTTTATGAGCTTCTCTGCCTCACAATTGATGAGACTACGTGAAATGATTATATTATATGCTTCTAGCAGAAGTAAAGAATTGCTCCCATCTCCCCTGAAGGTATTGACATATTTCGGGGGTACTGTTCCACAAGCCAGTATTCACCAGTGAGTTATTGATAGCTGGCTGTTTGGCTGTCGGGTGGGGGGACTTTTCAGGGCAGATTTTTGGCCTATACCCACATAAGCTTTTACCAGAGATCAGAACAGTGATCAGGAACTGTAACCCTCTTCCTAAATCAGTAATACTGAGGCTAATTGTACCTGTCCTAACCCTTCCCTGACAGATATCACCTAACTCAGCACTGACCAGGAACTCAATGGGATTTACATGGCGTATATTGGGTTTCAGGGTATGCACAAATGGATTGAGCCATCGGGGGAGGGGGTGGAGACATATATATACTTTCTAAGTGAGGCAAGGAGCAATTGGGAGGAGGAATTTGGCATTTGATCTAAGAGCATATAGGTCATGAGTTTACTGCCAACTGGTGTCTGCCTGTGTCTAACTAATGTGTAGGGTTGTCAACCCTCCAGGATTGGTCTGGAGTCTCCAAGAATTAAAGATTAATCTCTTAGACACTGCTTCAAGCAAACTAGGAGAAAAATGATAGCAGCATTAAAATAAATGATATGTTTTGTTTTTAAATACTTTTATTTATTAGTACTAAAAATATTGGAGATGGGGCAAAAAGGTTGTTGACTGGGTGGGGGTCACTGGAGGCAGGAGGTCATGTGATGAAACCTGCAGGAATACGTCCAACCAAAGTTCACAACCCTAATGTAGAGACAAGAGTCTCGCCCCTCAGTTGGGCCTGGTTTATAAGAGTCTTGCCCCTCAGTTGGGCCTGGTTTATAAGAGTCTCGCCCCTCAGTTGGGCCTGGTTTATAAGAGTCTCGCCCCTCAGTTGGGCCTGGTTTATGCTTTATCTGATTTTGTTGATGTAATTTGGACAGAATAGAAATGGGATATGGGTGAACTTAACTGTGGGACTGAAGGATGACATCAGGTGAACAGATTACATGGGCACCAGGCTGAGACTCACTTCGTCACTGATACAAGGTGGAGAAATAATTAATCAAACTGGAGAATTACAGTAAAATATGGTTCCTAGCTTAGCTGGAGCTCTGTGGGAAAGTGTTGGAATGTTGACTGAGATATAATGGTGCTGATAAATGCATATCTTGATTAATTAACTGCTTGGTTGGTGATGTCATGTACTCAAGCCCTTCAATTAAAAGCAGACACATTGATGTGACAATAAAACATAGGCAACTTTGTTAACTTCACAACATTCTGATTTTAATAAGGGACCCATTAGTTGTAAGAATCTAAATATTTGGGGAGGTGGTGGCATAGTGGTTTTGTCACTGGACTAGTAACCCAGAGACCCAGGATATTGCTCTGGGGACATGGGTTCAAATCATACCATGGCAGAAGAATCTGGAATTAAAAAGCTAGTCTAATGATGGCCATGAAACCATTGTCAATTGTTGTGAAAACCCATCTGATTCACTCATGTTCTTTCAGGGAAGGAAATCTGCTGTCCTTACCTGGTCTGGCCTACATGTGAATCCAGACCCACCGCAATGTGGTTAACTCTTAGATGCCTTCTGAAATGGCCTAGCAAGCCACTCAGTTGTACTAAACTGCTACAAAGTCTAAGAAAAGGAATGAAACCGGAGGGACCACACAGCATCGACCTAGGCACCGGAAACGACAACGACAAACTTGTCGACCCTGCAAAGTCCTTCTGACTAACATCTGGGGCCTGTGCCAAAGTTGAGAGAGCTGTTCCACAGACTAGTCAAGCAACAGCCTGACATAGTCATACTCAGGGAATCATACCTTACAGACCATGTCCCAGACATTGCAATCACCATCCCCGGGTATGTCCTGTCCCACCAGCAGGACAGACCCAGCAGAGGTGGCAGCACAATGGTATACAGTTGGGAGGGAGGTACCCTGGGAGTCCTCAACATTGACTCCAGACCCCATGAAGTCTCATGGCATCAGGTCAAACATTGGCAAGGAAACCTCTTGCTGATTACCACCTACTGCCCCCCCTCAGCTAATGAATCAGTATTACTCCATGTTGAACAGCACTTGGAGGAAGTACCATTCGCGACTCCTCAAATACTGAAGCAGTCTGTGTAGAAATGCAAGACCTGAACAATATTCAGGCTTGAGCTGATGTGTGGCTCAAATGTTACTTGCCACTTAAGGCAATGAGCATCTCAAACAAGAGAGAATCTAACCATCTCCCCTTGACAGTCAGCAGCATTACGATTGCTGAATCCCACACAATCAACATCCTGCGGGTTAACATTGACCAGAAACTGAACTGGAGTAGCCATATAAATACCATGGCTACAAGAGCAGGTCAGAGGCTGGGAATCCTGCAGCAAGTAACTTATCTCCTGACTCCCCAAAGCCTGTCCACCATCTACAAGACACAAGTCAGGAGTGTGATGGAATACTCTCCATTTGCCTGGATGAGTGCAGCTCCAACAACACCCAAGAAGCTCAACACCATCCAGGACAACACAGCCCGCTTGATTGACACCCCATCCACAAACATTCACTCCCTCCACCACCGACACACAGTGGCAGCAGTATGTACCATCTACAAGATGCACTGCAGCAATGCACCAAGGCTCCTTTGACTGCACCTTCCAACCTGCGACCTCTACCACCTAGAAGGACAAGGGAAGCAGATGCAGGGGAACACCACCACCTGTAAGTTTCCCTCCAAGCCACACAACATCCTGACTTGGAACTATATCGCCGTTCCTTCACTGTCGCTGGGTCAAAATCCTGGAACTCCCTTCCTAACTGGAATGCAGCGGTTCAAGAAGGCAGCTCACCACCACCTTCCCAATGACAATTAGGGATGGGCAATAAATGCTGTCCTAGCCAGCATCGCCCACATTCCATGAATGAATTTTAAAAAAAAATTAGGTGATCAGTTGCTAAACTGGGTAGTTAGAGAATGGGTGCCACTTTAAGTCCGACCTCCCTGCATCAGCCCTCCTCAGGTTCCAACTCACCCAAAACACTGCAGACTATGCCTTCATTCCCTTGCCTCAGTGTAACAATGTCAAAACTTGCTCTCTTGGTTCAAATCATTCCTTTGCCTTCCCCCAGCTTAACCCTATTGTTCACCTCCTGCCTTACTCTCCACTCTTCTTAACAATGCACTTCTCCACACTGCCCATTCCATTCTCTCCCCTCATTCCTGGCCTCTAGAATTCCCTACCTAATCCCTAAAGACCTCCTCTCCTGCTTTCAAAATCCTCTTCTTTGACCATACCTCTGATTCTCCATCATATCCTCCCCATTTCCTTCCTCTTCCTAAATGTGTGTGTGTTCCAGCATCTCTCTCTCCGTATTGTGAATCATTGTCATGTCTTCCTGTATGTGTGGAGTGCGATATAAAATACAAGTTGTTGGTGACCCCACTTTAAATTGCTTATTACATGACAATAATTGTTGAAGTATGTTTCTACTTGTTACAGCTCCTGACGAACTTTTAGAGGCAGACTTTTTTTAAAACTCCATGAAGTATGTTCATCTGTTTACAAATTAGTTAGCTATCAATCACGTGAACTATTAGTATTGCTAATCAAGGCATTAAATAATCAAACATCAATAATTCCAGCATCAAAGGGGTTAGGGACATAAAATATTGGTTCAGTTAATTGGAGGTGCATTGTGTTATAGTATAATAGAGGCCTAATATACTTCCATTTTTACCCAAATAGCATGTGGCTATCAAAGATTTAATGCCCAAGGTCCTGTAGGATGATTGTCATCACTTACAATATATATTATTAGATTAATATCAGCTCAATGATGTGTACTTCCAGAAAGAATGGGAACTCTAACTTGCTTTTAATTTGCTGACCCAGAGCCACATTGGTCAATTAGCATCCCTATCGCTGCCAGCTTGTTGTAAGCCAACCGCAGCACAGGCTGGGCTTGAACCTGGGACCTTCTTGCAGTGTATGTAGTCTGCATTATATTGAGCAATTGAGCTATCAAGGGGTTCTTCCATTTTTTTTTGTATCAATCATTTTTCTTTTGGGAGGAAGGCGTGAGGAAATTATTTAGAGTTTCCCGTCTGAGTGTAGCAGTAAAATTAAAAGTTCTATAAAGCTCAAGTAGAGTATAAATGCTGGCATGGACTGGTTGGGCCAAATGGCCTGTTTCTGTGCTGTATAATCTATGTAATAGAAAGGGACCATCTGCAGTGCACTGATCTCCATGCCTGAAATCCCAAAACGCATGTCCTACAATCTTTGATCCTCTGGCTTGTTCTTGGTTTTAAACAGTTTGGTGAATCCAGCACATACCTGGACTGCTTCTTACCACGAATAATAATCAGCCATAAGATTAAATGAAGGGAAACAGGAAGAGGTTTTGAAGTTCCTCAGAGGCCTTTTTTTTATAAAGGGCAGCTCCAAGAAACACAATATAACCAAACAGTGCTCAGGAAGGTTCTTTCTGTAACACTCCCACTGGAGAAGTATATCAGTGCTCATGTGAATCACTCACTTGATTTGAGTTGGACCAGGTTGAAGGAATGCAACAACAGGGCTTGGGCCCAAGCTTCCACTCCGAGGTTCATCTGTAACATGTACAAACTGTTTTTTTGTGGAGTAGAAAATGCCAGACTAAAAATAAATAAGGTAGTGAAATAAAATGAAGTGCATATAAAAGAGGCAGTCAAAGTTATAGCGTTTCAGTGGATACACACAGATGGAATTCCCTTCCCAGATAACACACAAGTTGGAAACATTGTGAACTGTGAGGAGGTTAGTGATAAACATCAAGAGGACTTAGACAGGCTGGTAGAATGGGTGGACACAGGCTGATGAAATTTAATGCAGAGAAGTGTGAAGTAATACATTTTGGTAGGAAGAGCAAGGAGGCGATTCTCGAATAACGGATACAATTCTAAACAGGGTGCAGCAACAGAGACACTTGGGGTTATATGTGCACAAATTCTTAAAGGTGGCAGTCAGGTTGAGAAAGTGGTTAAAAAGACAAATGGAATCCTGTGCTTTATAAATAGAGACACCGAGTACAGAAGCATGGAAATTATGGTGAATCTTTATAAAACACTGGTTCAGCCTCAACTGAAGTATTGCGTCTGATTCTGAGCATCACACTTTAGGAAGAATCTGAAGGCTTCAGAGACAGTGCAAAAAAGATTTGTGAGAATGTTTTCAGGGATGAGGGACTTCAGTTACGTGTATAGATTGGAGAAGCTGGAGTTAGCATGCTTAGAGAGGAGAATTGATGGAGGTTTTCAAAATTATGAGGGGTCTGGACAGAATAAATAGAGAGAAATTGTTCCCATTGCTGGAAGGGTCAAGAGCCAGAGGGCACCGATTTAAGGTGATTGACGTAAGAAACGACAGTGACAAGGAAAATCTTTTTTAGGGTCTGGAATGCACTGCCTGAGAGTGTGGTGGAGGCAGATTCAATTGTGGCTTTCCAAAGGGAATTGGATAAGGACGTGAAGAGAGAGAATTTGCAGGGTGACAGGGAAAGGGTAGGGAAGTGGGACTAGCTGAGTTGCTCTTGCAGAGAGCCAGCACAGACATGAAGGGCTGAATGGCCTCCTTCAATGCTGTAACTGTTCTTTGATTCTTCACACACAGTTGGAGCGGAATACGTGGCATTTTATTTCCTTCGTATATTTTTGATTTTTGTCCGTGAAAGTGCTGGTTATGGCTGCAGTGGGACTCGGCTCTCTCAGACCTTGTTAAAGTAGGCTATCTTTGTGCTGTCCGCAGCCCAGGTGCAGATATTGGTGATTCAGGTGCCTGTTTCCCACGGAAAAGCATGAGCAGAGTGCAATCAAATTTCCAACATGATCCCATGTAGGGAGTGCAAATTTATAAAATGACTTGTTTAATGCATGAGCTCATGTGGTGAGTTTCAGCAGACTATTCAGCTGTGGAGGGCTGTACAGCGAATCTATTCCTCTTCCAATATTGTCACACATGCACACGCAGGCAAGTACATGCACCAACACACAGGGCGAGATTTTAGCTCACTCAGTACATCCACTTGCAGAGTTAAAATTGAGTCGACCAGATAAGTGCGCACGGACACGCACACGCACACTCCTGCCCGGACAGAGACCAACTCACTCACCACAAACCACGAAGTGGAGCTGTGATTCTCCAAATTTGTGCACAATTTACACGCCTTTTCAAAACCATTTTAAAGGCATGCATTGTAGACTATTTGTTAAATTTACCTTCGGCGTGGTACAATGGCTCAAGGTTACAAATTGTTCCTTTCACAATAGTATTTACAATTTTTTTTTGGTGTACATTCATTCAGTGATTCAGCTCATGTCTTTTGAAACCCTTCAAGCATTAATTTATTCAGAAAGTGGTGGCACTCTCTGTGTCCTAATGCAAATAACATTTGTGCCCATGGTGACGGGAGAGAATGTGGGAAACATCAATTTTATTGATGGACTCAAAACACTTCAGTAGCTTCAGAAACCAGGACTTGTTGCCTAAATCAAGGTGATCTGACAATACATTCAAAAAATGCTTTCTTTCACAGTATTACTGTTCCACCAGTTCAATTAATTATAACTGTTCTTCCACTAGCAAACACTTTTTGGTTCTTTTGTTCTCCCTGTTGTTTTTGCTGATTTCTCTGTTGAAGACCTCCTGATGGGGTAGAGTCAGTTCTGAAGGCCTGACTCCTCTTTGACACTTTACCAATGTGTCCATTGTTTGCACCCAAGTCTTGACCATGAAACAAGAATTCACTGATCCGTGCTACCAAAGGAGGGTCAAACATGAAGTGAGTGTTGCTTGGAGATGCCACTTTAACCTGTAGCAGTGATTCTCTGAGCCTGATTTTTGAGCTGATGTTGATTTTGTGTCAGCTGCATGATTGGGAGGGATGGCTGAGTTGGCCAGCATGCACCATTTAATATCTGGGATTCCTGTGATACATTTTAAATGTAACTTTTTACTTTAGTTAATGGCAGCAGGGAGAAAGCTCACAAACAGGATTCTTGCCTCCATCTCCCTTTCCTGCTTTTCATCCCAACATTGGTGGCCATGCCTTCAGCTCCTTGGCTCCATGCTCTGGAGTTCCTGCCATAAACTCCTGTAACTCTCCACCTCCCTGCCCTCCTTTAAGATCCTCCATAAAATCTTTGGTCGCCCTTCCTAATCTTAGCTTCTTTGATCATTTTTCCTTGTGCCTCAGTGAAATACCATGAGATGTTTTTCTACATGGAAACCACTATATAAATGCAGGTTGATGTTGTAGCACATTGTTTCTAAAGGCTATACTTACTTAGTGTGACAAAACTCCAGAAACGATCAAGGTTTTCTCGAAGATAACCAGTTGTATCATCACTTTGCCTCTGGTTGATGTGCAATGTGTTGTATAGGACATCACTACACTGACCAGAAGGGTCCCAGGTTTGATCCTAGTCATTGCTGAGTTCGTTCATCTCGGTTGAGGTAGCGGCAGGGACACTACAATTGGTCTCAATACCCCGGGACCGGAAAGATCAAAAGCAGCAAGTGGTTCTGCTTCTGATTACCTTTCAATGACTCCTAGTGGAAACAGTAGAGACTGAATTTTTAGGCCTTGCCCAAGGTTGGGAACAGCGGTGGATGGGGTCTGAAATTACCAGTGCTGGATAGAGTATTGGTTTTGAGATGCCATTCCTGGCACCGGCAATGTTCACCAGGGTGGGGGGAGGGCAGGACAGCGATCCCATTCGCCTCTTGATCAAGGCCAATTAAAGTTGTTAAAGAACCCATTATGAGCTTGTTAAAGGGGGTTGTTGAAATTTTCACAGGGGCCCACGGGTTGCACATGCTGTCTAGGGCTGACCAGCTGAAGGAAGGCGGGTACACAGTGGGCAGCCACTCTTGGCCACCCTCGGGGAATGATTTCAGCCCCATAAAAGGGTCAGCGGTGTGTTGGGGGTCTCTGCCTTTGGGAAGGGTGGCAGAGAGAGTGGACTGTTAGCATTCTGGCAGTGCAGAGGGTCGTCACCCTCCTGGCATTATAGCGCAGAAGAGCAGGGGGTACTCAATGGATGGCCAGCTGTCCACAAGGAAGGCTGTTGAGTCTAGAACCAGGGGACACAGTCTCAGAATGAGGGGCAGGCCATTTAAGAGTGAAATGAGGAGGAATTTCTTTACTCAGAGAGTGGTGAATCTTTGGAATTCTCACCCCATGGGCTGCGGCAGCTCAATCATTGAGCATGTTCAAGACCAAAATCAATAGATTTCTGGATACTAATGACATAAAGGGATATGGGGATAGTGGGGAAAAATGTAGAGGTAGATGATCAGCCATGATCTATTTGAATGGTGGTGCAGGCTCGATGGGCCGAATGGTCTTTTCCTGCTATTTCCTATGATCCCTATGTTCATGTGTCGCTGTTTCTTTGAACTTATTTACTTCAAGCTCCTTCCAAGGATCACCTGTGGACCTTAGTAGCATCCCGCAAACGGCTGCACACCATTACATCATGCAGGTCACTGCCCACTTTGCTGGAGCTGGACAGTACATTCATTTCATGACAGATGCGGCCTTGTAGGCACAGAGGGCAGCGAGTTTCACTGCCATCGTTGGATTCCCGCCAGTGCAGGGCATCGTTAAGAGCTTCCGCCATGTGTGCGCTTGCCTTCCTGGCAGCTGCCATAACTCTTTCAACCCCCACCAGTCCAGGCTGCCTCAGATTTTCACTCCAAACTACAAAGTCCATGTTCTCCCTGTGTCTGCGTGGGTTTCCTCCGGGTACTCCGGTTTCCTCCCATCACCAAAAGACTTGCAGGTTAATCGGTAAATTGGCCATTATAAATTGCCCCTAGTATAGGTAGGTGGTAGGAGAATGTAGGGGCAGGTGGGGATGTGGTAGGAATATGGGATTAGTGTAGGATTAGTATAAATGGGTGGTTGATGGTCGGCACAGACTCAGTGGGCCCAAGGGCCTGTTTCAGTGCTGTATCTCTAAATAAAAAAATAAATAAATAAACAGTGGTGGCAGCCTAGAGATGGAGAGGCAACACCTACTCTCAGAAGCCTAAAACAGTGAAAGGCTGCAAAGACTTGAACCTATATTGAAAAATGAAAGTTTGCGGAGAATTTGAAGAACCTTATTCGTGGAGATTCAGGTCAAATGTTCTCGGAGAAGTGAGTGAAGAGAAGATTGATTTTTGAAAAGGTCTGGGAGATCCAATGCATTGCAACTGGGAATTTTAACTGCAAAGGATTTCGGCATCAAAAATTACTGTAATGTTTAAGCATGGAGTGAATTTTTCGAGTATTTTAATAAGTAAAGAAAATACCTTTCCTTGTAATTTGGGATATTAGCTACTTGCAAAGTACTATTTAGATAATGGGGATTTCTTTCAGTTTATTTGTTAGAATAAAAGTTTTAAAATGTGAAATCTTGTTGTGTAATTCTTTAAGTTGGTCTGGGGGTTCGTATCTCGTATTTTTCCCATTAATGGTCTCACTGAAGTTGGAACACAGGGTCCACCAGGAGCTCCTGCCTTGCCAGGACCTGCTGTCTCCTTGTCTGCTATCCTGGCTATCTCTATCACGCCTGCTCCATTGGGGAATGTGGTGAAAAATGGCATTCCTCTACCTGTCTGAGCCCTCTTTCAGGCCCACTTCTCCTGCAAGGACAAAAGAGAGTGAGATAAGGTACTGCTGTCCTTTGTGGCTGCTGTTACGTGGATCATATATATTAGAAGCTGCATGTCTGTGACGATGGACCAAATGGCTCCTTCTGTGCCGTAAATGAGTCCACGACTCTGTGACAGGTCCTCAGTGGCACTATGGCTGTGAGCTATTCTGAGGGGTCAGTAAGTGCCCTGGGCACACACCCCTCCCATGTTCAGGATTAGCATGCACCCTGAGGCTCCTTAGGTGGTGTGTCTGCTGGAGGGTGAACATTCAGAGGCTTGTCATGAGAATTGGGGGTTGCACTCTCTTTGTCAGAGCAGATCAGGTCATCAAACCTCTTCTGACACTGGATCCAGATCCTCTTGCCCCATTTTTCAGCCGTTCACTGAGGCTGCCACCTCCACCCACACGTTCTTTGTCTGGATGGGTGTCCTCCTCCAGCCATCCTCTGGGAAGAGGACCTCCCTCCTCTCTCTCATGTCCTCGAGTATGACATCAAGGTCCGCATCAGAGAACCTAGGGACACCCGTGCCCCAGCTTTCCTGTGACATCTGGTTCGACACCACTGCCGTCCAAGGCTTTGACAAACTGCAACTTTCATCTTTCAGTCAAACGACAGCCTCAGTAATGGCTGCCGCAATGAGCTTAAATTGGGCCCACACTTCCTCTGACCTGCCTCCGTTCCCACCCCCACAGCCTCTAATTGGACAGCAAACCCGTCTCCATATCAGTCAAGGGGTCACCCCCATGAAAATTGTGACGCAAATCAGTTTTCCCCCAGGGGTAGGTTCGGAACCCAAAAACCGTCCCGACTGCTGATTCCTGCCCATCAACGTGAAAATTCAGCCCTAGATATCTGGACATCAGATGCAGACAGGACTGGGTATGGCTGTGACTCCCTCCAGGATTATGTGTGAACAATAGCCACTTGGCTGAACTATCAGATGTTCATGAAGCCATATCCAATCATGAGTCAGTGGCTCCTGGACAGGAGAAAAGTGGAGAGTTTTTTTTTAAAACCCTGAGCTCTGTTCAGACCTCTGCAATTCTTTTGTTAACCTGTATAACCACTGCCATTAAAGTATTATGTTACAAAGCTGTACCCAAGAAAGTTAATGGGTTACGTCGTCTTTAAAAAAAATTGTTGCGAGCAGAATTTCTTAAAACAGTGTTATGCATTTGTACATTGACAACACAAATCTCGAGTCCCACTCCCCTGCTCTTTCCCCGTAGCCCGGCAAATTCTTCCTTTTCAAGTATATATCCAAGTCACTATTGAATCTTCTTCCTCCATCCTTTCAGGCAGTGATTACACTTCAAAAGTACTTCATTGGTTGTACAGTGCTTTGGGCCATCCTGAGGTCACGAAAAGGTGCTATATAAATGCAAGTCTTACTTCAGTGCATTCCGGATCAGAACAACTTCTGTGCATAAATAAATTCTCCCCATGCCCACCCCATTAGTTATTTGGCCGGCCCATAAAATTCTTTCCAAATCTCACCTCTTGCTGTTTCTTTGTTAACACACACTGAACTTCACCACATGCTGTGATGCTAACAGGCATCGCTGTGGGAGAAGGATTGTTACAATAACATTCCCACAGTAAGATGTAAGTGATGAGTGCAACTAGGAGTGGCTGCTGTTACTGCTACCACAATGGAGAAAAGTAGATTTAAAGAACAAGTGTATTGTGGGGGGGAGGTGTCTGTGTCTCTGTCTGTGATTATTGATGGTCAAAATCTTGCTATTAATGCACAACTCCCTGTATGACTTGCAGTTTTCTGGTCCAGTACAAGGCGATATCCTCCAGCGCCCACTGTGTTCCTGTGTTCCAGTTTGATGTTCATCATCTATTTACTGTGGTAAACAACCTGTGTGTTATGAGGTCATGGTCATATGGTTTGCCAGAATGAGCAAGTCAGGGAATTTTTTTCCGAAAAACCACAGCATGTTAACAACGCCAGCGAATGAATAAAGCAGGTTACCGTGGCAATGCATGCTATTTATTCCACTTGACCACACTTGTGTAACTAGTCTGCCTGCCAGAATCCTGGTCTTCCAGTCACCAGCAAGGATATTGCTTCAAAATAAGGTACTAACAATGGTTAGAGAATACATTCTGGTGTTTGTGAGCCATTTTAATGGCTCATATACCACCGAGAGAAATTCAAAAGAAACCATACAGTCAGACTGGCAGAAATAGCTCAAGCAGTGAGGTGCCCTCACTGCCATTGTGCAGCCACTAAAATAAGCAGCTAAAGACAGCAGAATCTGTGGGTGGCAAATGATTCTTCCTTTAGTTCATGAATGGAATGAAGTTAATAAATCCAGTATCTAAAAATTGCACACTTGTGTTCCATCTAGTGTGGAAATGCTCCAGTGGAGTTACACATTTATTCTTTCCCTTCGTCTTGTGCTTTTCTTTCAACACTTTTCCCCCTTTCTCTCCTGAAACGAATATAGTTCCACAGCAACAGTCACCTTCTGCCACCAAATCCAAGTGGCCACTCTTAATGCATGAGTTTGGGTAGCAATCACTGGCAGCCTATTTGTCTGCGAAAGGCATCATACATAGCGACATCTGTTGGTTACCATTGACCATGTTATGTGAGCTTAGAGAGTGTATGATGGCAAGTTACTCCTGCACATGCTGACATTATTGCTGAGCACAATTCTACCCTTTCTGACAGATTGGAAGGCCAATCCTTATCCTGGCATCAACAAACATCCACACAAGTACATGTTTCAGCCTCCTTCCTAGCGTTGGAGCACTGAGGCCAATTGCTGTCTCAGCTGAGAGCAGTAAACTCAGCACATACTGAGCATAGGAGCCTCTTGGCCTATGTGGCTAACTACTCTACTTTTACCATTAAACCATGGGGAAGTCCTATTTTCCTATCCTTCAACATAATGAGGGATTCCTCCAGGATGCTATTGAAGATCTTGAGAACAATTAAATTTTTTTTAAAAAGTCAAAACTGGAGCCCAAAACTAATGGCTGCAAGTTGATCTTCCAGGCTCCTTCAACCTTCAAGTGGAGATGCTGAGGCAGAAACTATCTGGGAAGGATCCAAGTACAATGCTCAGTCCATGCTCTCAGGTGGTGTGCTGCTGCAGGGTGAGTTCTAAGGAGGATGCAGAAAGGCTTCAGGGTGATTGGACAAGTTGAGTGAGTGGGCAAATGCATGGCAGATACAGTATAATGTGGATAAATGTGAGGTTATCCACTTTGGTGGCAAAAACAGGAAAGCTGATTATTATCTGAACGGCTATAAACTGAGAGAGGGGAATATGCAGCGAGACCTGGGTGTTCTTGTACACCAGTCGCTGAAGGTAAGCATGCAGTGCAACAGGCGGTAAAAGGCAAATGGTATGTTGGCCGTCATATCGAGAGGATTCGAGTACAGGAGCAGGGATGTCTTGCTACAATTATACAAGGCCTTGGTGAGGCCACACCTGGAATATTGTGTGCAGTTTTGGTTTCCTTATCTGAGGAAGGATGCTCTTGTTATAGAGGGAGTGCAGTGAAGGTTTACCAGACTGATTCCTGGGATGGCAGGACTGATGTATGAGGAGAGTTTGAGTCGGTTAGGATTATATTCGCTGGAGTTCAGAAGAGTAAGGTGGGATCTCATAGAAACCTATAAAGTCTAACAGGACTTGACAGGGTAGATGCAGGAAGGATGTTCCCGATGGTGGGGGAGTCTAGAACTAGGGGTCATAGTCTAAGGATATGGGGTAAACCATTCAGGACTGAGATGAGGAGAAATTTCTTCACCCAGAGAGTGGTGAACCTGTGCCACAGAAAGCAGTTGAGGCCAGAATATTGTATGTTTTCAAGAAGGAGTTAGATATAGCTCTTGGGTTTGAAGGGATCAAAGGATATGGGGCAAAGGTGGGAACAGGGTACTGAGTTGGATGGTCAGCCATGATCATAATGAATGGTGAAGCAGGGTTGAAGGGCCGAATGGCCTACCCCTGCTCCTATTTTCTATGTTTCTATGTTTTCTATGTTACAGTTGGCCTCAGAGCCCTAGAATGTGAAATGGGAAGAACATATCAGTCAGGATCAACATTCTCTGTTGACAGCTGCTGGAAAGCACATGTGCAAGGACAGAATTGAGTTCGGCAGTGATGCTGCAATGCAGATGGCAACGTTCATTGTCTAAGCTCACACAGGAAGAGCCCCAACATGGACAAATGTAGCAAAGGATGCCAGTCACATAGCACACCCTCAGCAAAGGAGTGAGGGGAAAATCCAAGGTTTTTGGGGGAGGATTGGGGAAGGGGGTGGATATGAAGTTTAAAATGTGGAGTTGCTACATGGTGATTGACCAATTGGAAAGACTGGCCTATGAATGGATCTGGTAATACAAATCTTCTGTCCACTTTGTTTTCTTTCCGCACAACTGGATTGGAGTTCCAGCTTCCTCAGCACGTTGAAAACTACTGCAGTTTATTTCTTTCATTTTGTGGTTAACGCTATCGAGCACCTCTGTTCAGTTTTTATTGTATCCCAGGACTCTGCTATTTTTCAGCACAAGTCTAATGTGTCCGGTAAATGCCTTAAAGGGTCCATTCAAATGATTTGCTCACAGTTGGTGCAGATATACCTGGGAATAAAGCAATGAAACCTCACATGGGTGGAAATTCCGAAAGAACTCAATAGGTTCATTCACAGCTATAAGCTGTCATTCCAAACATCTCTTCTTAAAAGACTTAGTAAAATAGTATAACTGGTTTTGGAACCTTTCCAAATGAAACAAGTAGGATGAAATTTGTTTAAAAATAATCCTTTCAGATAAGGAATACTTTTTTGAAATATTTGACATGAAACCGTTTTATGTTGCGGTCTATACACACACACACACTCACTCTCTCTCACTGGAAATATTTTGGGGCATTTCAGAGCTCTCAAAAAGAAACCATCAGTCCCTGAGGGTTCAGAGACACTCCCTTTGACTAATGAATAAAAGACCCATTAATTTAATGCCACCCTGTGTTTCTCCTCTTGATAGTGTTTGCAGATCTTCTGTTGATGTGGTGTAACAACAACAAAGCAGGGAAGATCGCAATTGTATAATGACTGGTTTAGTGTGAGATCAAAGGTTTCAGAATTGAATCAATTCATCAGCAGATTGTGAGGAGAAGCAGTGAAAACTCAAACTCTGCAGCCTTCCTGCAAGATATGTGATGAGTTGTTACTGGCATCGAATGTGACTATGCGTAGCCAAAATGCCAGTACATCAAGAAAACCCAGGGCTAGTGTTGAGGGCAGACCTTTTGTTGCACCCCTAAATATAAATGGGCTAGCACGTGTCCTTTTTTTTGTTTGGTTGCTGCATTCCTTGCATTAAAACAGTGACTAGATTTCAAAAGTACTTAATTGGCTGTAAAATGTTGTGAGGTTGTGAAAGGTACTATATTACATACATAGAATATATGGCACATAAGCAGGCCATTTGGCCCAACCAGTCCACACCGGTCCACACCATATAAATGCAAACTCTTTCTTTACTCAGGTGGTGGTAACTCCCGAGCTGCAGGTATTATGCTCTTAGCACTGATGAACTGCCCTCCACCCATCTGACTGCAGTGGAGGCCATTTTTATGTGTAACTCTGTTACCAGAACTCCGACCTTCCAGATGGCCTTGCCGGATGCGGCATACTGGGCTGCACAACATCAGTACCCTCGCCCCATGATGAAAGTTGGTGGCATACACAAGCAAGCAAGCCGACATTGGACCAGCTCAGTATCACATTCTCAGGCAGACCATACAGAGCTGTGAATGGCAGAATGGCACAGTCTTGGTCAGGTCCTAAGCCAATTGGTCGCGCATGGAGTTCTGATTTCGGGATTGGCCTACTTGTAAGCCAGAACCAGTTCATAGCTGCAGGGTTGTGAATTTGGGTCGGTTTAATATTCTTCTCTTGAATCCAGTCTTGGACAGATGTGAAAGTGCCTTAAATATGATACAAGGTTGCTCAATTGCAACAAGCAATTTATCATGGAAATTAAAATAAATAACAATATGAACTTTAAATGGGGCCAGCCAGTGACCACGTGGCTCAAATTGTTCAGCTATAACAATGGATCAAAGTCCTAAGATCCATATATATACTTCATGGCCCAGATTTTTCAATTGTAACGCCAATAGTAATCCATTAATTTTAAGTGAGTTACTGTTGGTGTTATCAGTTGGAAAATTTTAGCTCATATATCTCTATCTTCCAGGATTAGCCAACATGTTGAATTTAATAGAATTATATATTGAAAAGAAATGATCTGCATCCAAAATAAATTCAAAGGCGTGAAGCTGCATGAAGTGAGGTTTGTTTTCATTTTAACTCCCAGTTTCTCCCCTTCTCTCTCTAAAGCCCTGACTGCTTTTAGTTACATGATGGGTGGGCACCCTCCAGATCTTCCCTCCAGGGGACAAAAGTGTCAGCCAATTATTCAACCACATGCAGGGCGAAGGGGGGCAGGTGTCCCAATCAAGGCCCATCCTGTCCTCAACTAATTGTGAGAAGGAACCCTGGCTGATCTTCCCCATGTCCAACCCAGGGAACTGGTTAGTTGTTGGACCTTAGCAATAGATTGTGTAATATTCATGGGCAGACGGTGGCGTGGTGGTAATGGTAATGTCACTGAATGAATAATCCAGAGACCTAGGCTAATGCCCTGGAGACATGGATTCAAATCCCACCGTGGCAACTGGTGGGATTTAAATTCTTTTAATTAATAAATTCAATTAATTAATTTAAAAAAAATCTGGAATTGGAAGCTAAACTCAGTAATGGTGCCATGAAACTGTCATCGATTGTCATAAAAACCCATCTGATTCACTAATGTCCTTTAGGGAAGGAAATCTGCTGTCCTTACCTGGTGTGGCTGACATGTGTCTCCAGATCCACAGCAATGTGGTTGACTCTTAAATGCCCGCTGAAATGGCCAAGTAAGCTACTCAGGTCAAGGGCAATTAGGGATGGGCAACAAATGCTGGCCTTGCCAGCGATGACCACATCCCATGAAAGAATAAAAGAAATTGAGATTTTTAGGACAATAATCTCAAATTAGAAAATGCTAACTGATTTCAATATTAAAAATAATCAAAGTGCCACTAAATGCGCAGTATTTGTTTGCTCTTAAAATACAATGTTCAGAAAAATCTTTTGTTTATATTTGTTCCTTGGAAGTGGGCTTCGCTGGCAAGGCCAGCAATTATTGCCCATCCCTAATTGCCCTTGAGAAGGTGGTGGTGAGCTGCTGCCTTGAACCGCTGCAGTCCATGTTGGGTAGGTACACCCACAATGCTGTTGGGAAGGGAGTTCCTGGAATTTGACCCAATGACAGTGAAGGAATGGCGATATAGTTCCAAGTCAGAATTGTGTGTGGCTTGAAGGGGAACCTGCAGGTGGTGGTGTTCCATGCATCTGCTGCCCTTGTCTTTCTCGGTGGTAGAGGTCGCAGGTTTGGAAGGTGCTGTTGAAGAAACCTTGGTGTGTTGCTGCAGTGCATTTTGTAGATGGCACACACTGCTGCTACTGTCAATGGGTTATGCCGTCTTTTTAAAAATAGTTGCGAGCAGAATTTATTACAAACATGTTATGCATTTGTACATTGACAACACAAATCTCGTGTCCCACTCCTCTGCTCTTTCCCCATAGCCCAGCAAATTCTTCCTTTTCAAGTATATATCCAAGTCACTATTGAATCTTCTTCCTCCATCCTTTCAGGCAGTGATTATGTTACAGTAGTGATTACACTTCAAAAGTACTTCATTGGCTGTAAAGTGCTTTGGGCCAGTTTAAGATTACGAAAGGTGCTATTTAAATGCAAGTCTTTTTTTCAGTGCATTCCAGATCAGAACAGCTTCTCTGCATAAATAAATTTTCCCCATGCCCACCCCACTAGTTTTTTGGCCGTAGTGTGTAGCGGAGGGAGTGAATGGAACGGTGATATAGTTCCAAGTCAGAATGGTCTGTGGCTTGGCAGGGAACCTGCAGGTGATGGTGTTCCATGCATCTGCTGTCTTTGTCCTTCTAGGTAGTAGAGGTCATGGGTTTGGAAGATGCTGTCGAAGGAGCCTTCGTGAGTTGCTGCAGTGTGTCTTGCAGGTGGAAGTAAATGTTGAAGGTGGTGGATGGGATACCAATCAAGCGGGCTGCTTTGTCCTGGGTGGTATCGAGCTTCTTGAGTGTTGTTGGAGCTGCATCCATCCAGGCAAGTGGAGAGTATTCCATCACACTTCTGACTAGTGCCTTGTAAATGCTGGACAGGCTTTGGGGAGTCGGGAGGTGAGTTACCCGCTGCAGAATTCCTAGCCCCTAACCTGCTCTTGTAGCCATGGTATTTATATAGCTACTCCAGTTCAATTTCTGGTCAATGGTAGCCCCAAAATGTTGATAGTGGGCATTCAGCCATCTTAATTCCATTGAATGTCAAGGGGAGATGGTTAGATTCTCTCTTGTTTGAGATGCTCATTGCCTGACATGTGTGGCACGAATGTTACTTGCCACTTATCAGCACAAGCCTGGATATTGTCCAGGTCTTGCTGCATTTCTACACGAACTGCTTCAGTATCTGACGTGTCGCGAATGGTGCTGAACATTGTGCAATCACCAGCGAACATCCCCACTTCTGACCTTCTTGAAGGAAGGTCATTGATGAAGCAGCTGAAGTTGGGTGGGCCTAGGACACTACCCTGAGGAACTCCTGCAGTGATGTCCTGGAGCTCAGAAGATTGACCTCCAACAACCACGACCATCTTCCTTTTTGCGAGATATGACTCCAACCAGTGGAGAGTTTTCCCCCGATTCCCATTGACTCCAATTTTACTAGGGCTCCTTGATGCCATATTCAGTCAAATGCTGTCTTGATGTAAAGGGCAGTCACTCTCACTCTCGCCTCACCTCAGATATTGGCAGAAGCAGGTGTCATACTGGAACTTGTGGCCAAAGAAGTTGAACTGAGCTGAGGCTCGCTGTGATTTGGAGATCGGGCCTCACCTTTGTCAACCTGGTGAGCTGTTGGAGCCAGTTAGACATCGCAGTGCAGCTCACCAGTCTGGGTCTTCGGTAAATCGCACAGCTACAATACACAGCCAGCATATACAAGGAAGAGTTAGATAAAAGAAAGAGAGACTTGCACTTATACAGCCCCTTTTATGACCTCAGGACATCTAAGAGCGTGTTAGTCAATGAAGTACCTCTAATGTGTAGTCACTGGTGCAATGGTGTAATTGCTCCCACAAGCAACAATGTGCAATGACCAGATAATCTGTTTTTGTGATGTTGATTGAGGGATAACTATTGGCCCGGACACTGGGGAGAACTCCCCTGCTCTTCTTTGAAATAGTGCCATGGAATCTTTTATGTCAACCTGAGAAGGCAGTTGGGGCCTCAGTTTAATGTCTCATCCAAAAGGCAGCACCTCTGACAGTGCAGCACTCCCTCAGTACTCACTGGCGTGTCAGCCTAGATTTTTGTGCTCAAGTCTCTGGGGTAGGACTTGAACCCACAACCTTCTGATTCAATAGCAAGAGTGCTGCAAACTGAGCCACAGTTGAACTGCATGGGCTAACAGCAACCACCAGTATTGTCGTGGAGCCAAGAGCAGCACTCCTTTTTTTACCTTTTTCATCGGCAGCCTCCAGAGGTCACTTTCATGCTGATTTGGCTGCTGATGACACAGAAACAACGAGTGGACTATTCACAGCACCTTTGCCAAATTTGAGAGTGGGGTCCTAAAGCAGGCATTGGGTTTCTTGAATATGCTAATCAGGAACCTACTACCTATTTCAAATGGGCACTTTAGACAGCTGGAATTCACAGGCTTCCAATGTGGCAGCAAGTGTATTTACAGGCAAATCAGGCATGGAAACCGGTCCGTCAAAGCTAATTCTTCCCCCAATGAATGCGCGGGACTTTGACCAGTTTCTCCCCTATTTAAAAATGCAAGCTTTATAAATTTTAGCCTTTCATAGGTTCTCTAAATCCTACCTGTACTGCTGGCACTTTTGATGCAGCTTCCAATCACTGAAAAAAGAGAGGATTCATTATACTGTTGCTGTAAAGAAAGGTTTGATGAGGATTAAACCCTGTCAAAACTGAATTAATTGTATTTGGTCATTTAAAAAAAAAATTCAGCAGAAATCGAGGCAGTCCTGCATTGTCTTGTTTTTTCTCCCCGCAGCAGAATATTTTTGCCTGTCAGTGAAATTCTTTTTTTTTTCTGTTTGTTTACATTTAGTAGAAATGTTCCTTCATTTGGAAGCAAAAAAATACCCAGAGCTGTGTTTTTGGCAGCTTTGACTGCAGCTATGCTCTGACAACAAATTACAAAGGCTTGAAATTCTGATTCGGGCCAGGACACAGTAGGAGCAGATCTCTAGTCAAAGGACCAAAAAATGGGGCAGAAGCAATACTTTTTCTACATTGCTCCTGCCATTTTCCACTGGGGGGTAGGGAAGGAGAAAGGGTCATGAGCAGATCTCCCATCTTCTACCTTTATGTCAAGAGGGTAGAGGATGTATGAAGTGGAGTTCCTGGGTTATCCTGGGAAGTGTGGCCTTTATGCCCATAAAAGGCTCCAGCAGAAGCCATGCCAGAAGTTCCCAGCAACTTGCTTAGTTTGATTTACCTTACCATACTAGTGTTGTAGCTCCTGTTGGATCCAGTGATCTCTTGGAGCCAATAAGGGCCTCTGGGGCCATAGTGGAGCAGCTGTGTCCCATCTCCCCATTCTGCCAGTGATGACGATGTGCCTGCCTTGAACACGCTAGTGAAAGGTTCTCTGTCCACTTTTGCGGCTGGCTAGCACTTCAGCTCTCCAGTTCTTCTGGTGGTGGGATATCAGCCCTGATCTTAAAAATGTTAACAGTCTATGATATTGCAAGAGAATACAGTAAGCAGTTACACTCCTCTCCTTTATCTTCCAGTGTTTTTATTTCCTTTTAGTTGCCAATGTTCCTCCTTTCCTCTGCCAAGGGTAGTTTGAGCTGCTGGTTCTACAGTGGCCATTCTTCCTCTGTCAGCCTGGGCAGTGAGTATTGGCAGGCTATTCAACAGTGTGGGCATCTCAGTCAAACCCTGTCCTGACCTCGCCCAATGTCCACTCGTGCACTGCCAAGTAGATATCAATGGATAATGGGCAGACCTTTTCCTGCTCTGTAGTACTGAAGCAACTTGTAGCAACGATGCCACTGATTGGCTGCGACCTGCTACCCAGCATGCATTGAATCTGGGATCTTATTGATCTGTGTGGTTCGGTCCAAACTACACAGCAAATATATGCACAGAGGTTGTGGGAGAGGCCATTATTATTTTCTATTATTTTACAAAGTGATAGCAGTTGGAACTTGGGAACAGGAGCAGGCCATTCAGCCCCTTGAACCATTCAGTTAATCGTGGCTCCATCTAGCTGTCTTGGTTCCGTAACATTTAATAACCTTATCTATCAATTTCAATTTTGAAATTTTCAAATGACCTAGTCTGAATAGCTTTTTGGGGGAGAGAATCCTTGATTTCCACTGCCCTTGGTTAGGTAAATTGGCCATTATAAATTGCCCCTAGTATAGGTAGATGGTAGGGACATATAGGGACAGGTGGGGATGTGGTAGGAATATGGAATGAGTGTAGGATTAGTATAAATGGGTGGTTGATGGTCGGCACAGACTCGGTGGGCCAAAGGGCCTGTTTCAGTGCTGTATCTCTAAAAAAAAACAAGCACTTCCTGACATCATCCCTGAATGGCCTGGCTCTAATTTTAAGGTTATGCCCCCTTGTTCTGGAGAAATAGTTTCTCTCTATCTACCCTATCAACTCCTTTAATCATCACCTCAATTGGAATCCCTTAATCTTCTATATTCAAGAAAATAAAGGTCAAGCCAATGCAACCTGTCTTCAAAATGTAACCCTTTAGCCAGATATCAGCCCAATAAAACAGTTTTAAATAGTATTGAGTAAATTAAATAGAGAAGTTGAACCAGAGAGGTGCTGTACTGCTTGCAATAGCTTCAAGTCATTAGATTTTATTTGTGTACCATAAGCTGCTGAAGTCATATTTACTTAACTGAACATTGTGCTTTTCATGTTATTACCCACTAACAAAAGAGGAAATTGTCCTTGGAACTAATTACTACAGTGTTTCTATTTGAAGATGACCCAATTTCTGGTTTATTGAACAACCTTTATTGTCATAGGCACACAATTATCATTAAAACACAATTCCAAAAAATTGAACTCTGATGGGGGAGTGGGAGGGAGATGGCGGGACTGTAACCTAACTCACCTGGTGGGAAGCTGACTGGATCGGATTGGGCACCTGTTTTACAACCCTGGAAAGTTTAGAAAGACTTCACTGAAAAGTAAAATCAGATGATCCGATCCTATCCGTTTCCCTCTGGACAAGTTGGGTATAAATGACTCACATTTTGGGCTTGAGCACAAAAACTAGGCTGACATTTCAGTGCCATACTAAAGGTCTGCTGCACTGTTGGAGGCCCCATCTTTCAACAGAGACATTCAGCTGAAGCCCCGCCTGCCCTCTCGGGTGATCCTGCAACAGTATTCGAAGAAGATCGGGGGAGTTCTTCCCTGTGTCCTGGCCGACAATTATACTCGAGCAACATCTCTAAATCAGATGTACTGGTTATTATCACATTGCTGTTTGTGGGAGCTTGCTGTTCACAAATTGGCTGCTGCTTTTTCTGCATTGTAACAATGACCACACTTCAAATGTACTTCATTGGTTTATAAAACACTTTGGGACATTCTGAGGTTGTGAAAGGCACTATTTAATTGCTAGTTCTTCCTCTTTCTTCTTCATTTTCTTCACATTGACATCCTGGGAGCGATGATTTCTGCTCTCCCCTCTTTCCCCCGCCCCCCCTTCATTTTGCTAATTTATTTCCCCAGATGGTGTGGCTAAACCACCCATGTACACCCTCCTCCACCTCAAATAGTGGGACAGTCTGACTGCAGGTTTCTCTACTTGGTGGAGTCAATGTTACAATTCAAGAATGAGCTTTCCCGTCTTCTCAAGTGTGACATTGCTCCTTCGCCTGGTCCTGGCCAGGTTTACAGTTGGCCCAATTCACTCAACCATGGCAAGATGATTAGGATGAACGGTATGGAAATGGAAAATCCATTCAAACCTATGAATGAGGCTGCTTAAACACATTGCAACTTGAGTTGGGGGCAGCTTGCTTCATGCTAATTCCCTTCATGATGTGCATGTTGGTAATGTGATCGCCAACATCACATCTACCCGAATGTGCCCATGTTCTCCTGGAATTAGGTTCTTCATATTCATTATTGGTAGCATTCAGAACTTTATGGACAATTCTCATGCTAATGAGATGAAAAAGGGTACTGTTCCTGTGATTAACTGTATTCGGCTTGTGACCTTTTATTTTATCCTCCTCCAATTTTTATGCTTTCTTGAAGACATGAATTTAGGCTAGGTGTAGTTGCACAGGGGTAAAATTTCCTCGATCATTCTGGATCCCACTTTTGATCATTGTCCAATGATTTTACATTGCTACAAATCAGCAAAAACAGCAATGGGTTAGCTGTGATATTTTTTCATGTCAAATAACCCTACCAGCAATGAATGCCTGGACTCACTTAGACAAGGTACTGTGATTGAGTGCTGACATCCATCAGGTCCTACCATGAGTACCTTCGGGAATGTAAGGGAAGAAAATAAGGGGTGGTGGGGGGGGTGGTTGGTGGGGTGTTGGTGGTGGTGGTGGTGGAAGCTGGGAAGGACCAGGAGGTTGATAGTAACCAGATTGGAGTAGCTGCAGTAGACTTCATTCATAGGCTCCAGGTTTAAGACCCAGGCTCTACTCCTCTTCCTTGGTTTAAACCTCTACATTGAAAAATAGATGTAATGTTGAGATCTCTTTGATATATTCCCTCAGTAGATGAGATAAACAGATGTCCATGCAGTGTGATTAAGCTATGAAGGCTTGACAGCCCATTTCAATAGTTCATCTGGCTGAAAGAGAGCTCCAACTCTCACAGTAAATGATGCTTGCTTCCCAGTGTTGTTTGCTTTTCTTGATGGGGGTGTGAGCAGATGAGATATGAGTTGTTGACACAAGGTGGGCAGCTCTTTAGGATTTGTCTTGTAGAGCTGAAAGCTTTTAGATTAGATAATGTCACTATTAAAGTAACCAGTTAAGGTCAGGGCACTGGGAGAATAGCAATAATAGGTTATGGTCAAACTTAAGCTGGCTATCTGCTATTTTTGTTGTATAGGAACATAGGAGCAGGAGTGGTCCATTCAGCCCATTGAGCTTGCCCGCCATTCGGTATGATCATGGCTGATCATCCACTTCGATGCCTTTTTCCCCACATATCCTCATATCCCCTTAAGTCATATTTGTATTTAGAAATCTGTCAATCTCCACTTTAAACATACTCAATGACTGAGTTTCCACAGCCCTCTGTGGTAGAGAATTCCAAAGATTCACAACCCTCTGAGTAAAGAAATTTCTTCTCATCTTTGTCTTAAGTGGCTTCCCCCTTATTTTGAAATTTTGTCCCCTGGTTCTAGGCTCCCCAACCAGGGGAAACATCTTACCTGCATCTACCCTGTCTATCCCTTTAAGTATTTTGTAGGTTTCAATGAGATCACCTCTCATTCTTTGAAATGCGAGAGAATACAGGCCCATTTTCCCTGCAGTTTGACTGCAAGATGCTTATTAAATAATACACATTCTTTTTAAATTGTACACATTCCTTTTAACACCTATCTGTTATAAGTTATTAAGCATTGCTGTGTGTAGGAGAAAATTCAAACCTTTAAAATCCTTCTGCAGGCAGTACATTCCAGGCTATATTTAGAATATGAAACAAAGTCACTCAGACACACTGCTTTACAGAGCTTTAGCATCAGTATATGGCAGATGAAATATATGGTTTTCTTTTTTAAGAAAAGTTCTCTTGCCATACCATGACTTTTTTCCCTTTTTGTTTCTAAATCCGCTGGTCAATCTTCATACCTCCACAAGTGGCTATTGTGCGTCACTAGACAGTGAGGGCAGGATGTTCCCTCCGGGGCGGGAAACGGAGTTCAGGACTGTTTCCAGGTCTTGAACCTGCACCCCCGCAGAGGGAGGGGAAGCAGTTACTCATTGTGATTTTCACTGGGGCACCACCCCTTAATTGGCCTGGAGACGGGTTAGCATTAAAGATGGCTCTTGAAGTTGGAGGGACCAATCAGGGGCCTTCCAGCTTGAAAAGAGCAGCAGGCTGCAATAGAAGGTGAGTAAGGGGGAGGGAGCTTCAAGATGGAGGCACCCTCTGTCTAACTGTTTTTGCAGCTAGGCCACCACTCTTGGGGTTGGTGGGGGAGAGAAGCCTATGACAGGGTGGCCTGCGGCTGTTCCTGCAACCAAACAGGCAAGGAGGGCCACTAGGCCTGCCCCCCAATATGCTGCTGGAAGGCCGCCTCCAGGCACTTAACCTGGCCCCCGTGCCTGCAGGAACCTGGAGGCCGACTGGAAAATCCCAGTCGGCCTCCTTTAATTCGCCTTAAGTGGCTCTTAATGAGCTGTGTCAGCAACCCGTAGTGCGCGGGCGGGTAGCCTTGACATCCACTGATCCCACCACCGGAGAAATGGCAAGCAGGCAGTATGAGGTTAGGGAAGTGGCATACTGCTGACGGTGCTATCTTTAGCTCCCAACCCCCTCTGATCCTGGCGCTGGCAGGGGCTGAAAATCCAGCCCAGAGTCTCAGCATGTATTGGGGAGATAACAATGTCAAGCCCAGTCCCGTCCTCACTCGATGCCCACATGAGCACCTTATCCCCCAGGAAGTCACCGATCATGGTTAAAAGGAAAAATCGGCTGATTTTGTTCCCCCTTCTGTCCAAGTCCTGCTAATAGAACCAAATTCCACAACACGTGTCTGTTCCTGTGTTACAAACTTGAACATTTGCTCTTTATATGTAGAGAATGCTAGGACAGTTCAGCTACAATTTCATGGTTTAAGTGTTTTGTGAGAGAGATTTTTGATCATCACGGCTTACTCCGTCTAGTCTGTGAGCCTGTAGTATTCATGAAATAGTCACACTGGACTAAAAACACTTCAGACTATACTATAGGCTATTTTAGGAGCAACAGTGCTGTGAATCAGCTATGAACAGACTGCTTTTATGACTGGTCTAAATGCTAAAGCATAAAATGGTTGTTCTGTTCACTTCAGTATATGAAGTAGGTCATTTTTCAGAAACATGACCTCAGAATCTACTTCACACAACATCATTATTTCATTGCATCCTAATATTTTATTGGATAGTACTTTCTATCTTGGCTCCTATGATGTCATGCCAATTTCCTCATAATGTTGCAGAGAAGTGCGTACCTCTCCCTAAGTTAGCTTTTAGAGTCACTATGGCAGAAGGAGGCTATTCAGCCCACCGACTCCATGCCAATTCTCTGTAGAGAAATCCAATTAGTCTCATTTCTCCGCTCTATCCCCATAACCCTGCAACTTTGTTTCCCTAAAGTGCCCATGCAATTTCCTTTTGAACCCATTGATCGTCTCCACTTCCATCAACCTCATAGGCAATGAGTTCCAGATCATTACCGCTTGCTGCGTAAAAAGCTTTTTTACATGTTCCTCCCACCACCCCCGGTCCGTATTTCTTGCCCAAAACATTAAATCTGTGTTCCCTAGTCCTTGTACCATCAGTTAATGGGAACAGCTTTTCTTTGTCGACCTTATCTAAACCTGTTTTAATCTTGTACACCTCTATTAAATCTCCCCTCAATCTCCTTTGCTCCAAGCAGAACAAGCCCACTTCTCCAACCTAACCTTGTAGCTAAAATCTCTCATCCCCAGCACCATTCTGGTAAATCTCCTCTGCACCCTCTCAAGGAGCTCACATCTTTCCTAACGTGGTGACTGGAACTGAACACAATACTCTAGTTGTGGCCTAACCAGAGCTTTTTTTGTTGCAACGCTCTTAACTGAATGGATCAGCAAGTTTATCCAGTAACTGAACCATGGTCTCAGGTTTAATCCTCAGCCTTTGCTGAGTCAGCTGCTTGCCATCAATGTTGGGGGATTGGTGATACAATTGGGCTTAGTGGCCTGGGAGGGGAAAGCAGGCTAGGGCTTCTGCTCTTTATCATGATCCTACTGGAATTATGCATGTATGAACATTGGGTAAAGATGATCAGGCTTGACTATGGTTACTCTGCTGATGCTCACTGTCAAGCCTAATGGATGAATAAAAGGCCCTTGATGGAGTACATGGTATGGTATCTTGACAAGGAGTCAACAACTTCAGTAGAGAAGGGAATGGCAGAAAATTGGCAGGGGAAAAAATGCAGAGCAGGAGGGTCCCTGCTTCAATCCCCAATCTGTGCTCTGTCAACCAATCTCAGTTGTGCAGCAGTTGGGATGGTACAATTGGCCTCAGCTTTCCTGTGCTCAGGTAGGAAAAGATCAACCAGAATTCCTGCTCTTGATCACTGTCCAATGATCTCTGTGGGATAATCCACTGAAAGAGAACAGGATTGGACTTGGTTGTGATGGGTGTGAGTTCATACCTTCAGGAGAGGAGGTGAGAAAATAAATAAAGGAACATCATGTGATGATAATTTCACAGGTGCATATATATAATATAGGAAAAGGAGCTGGTCTTTTAGCCCCTTGGCCCTGCTCTACCATTGAATTAAGTCATGACTGATCTGTACCTCAATTCCATTTCCCCACCTTTGCTCCATATCACTTAATACCCTTACCCAACATAAATCTATCGCGGTTTTGAAAGCTTCAATTGACCCAGCATCCATAGGCTTTCAATCATCCTTTGTGAGAAAAGTGCTTTCTGATTTCACTCTTAAATGTCCTAGCTCTAACTTTTTAAGATTATGTCCCTTGTTCCAGATTCCCCACCAAAAGAGATACTTTTAAAATCCTTGTAGCATTTTAAATACCTCAATCAGATCACCCCTCAATCTTCTATACTCAAAAAAAATTCAAGTCACATTTAAGCAACCAGTCCTCCTAATTTAACCCTCTAAACCCTAATATTGTGTGAAGATATATCACGCATATACACACACATGCATAAAGACACGAGTACATGTATGCAAGTATGCACACATTTTGTTTTTCTTTAAATCTCTGATATACGCTTGTCATAAATTTGCTCAGTAGTTAACTTGGATCTCCTCAATATACTTGCAGTAACAATATCACAAGATTAATCCTGTAGCGTGAATGTCACCCATGAATGCATCCAGTACATGGCAGTTGGCATTTGTACTGCCAACTGCTGCCAACACAAGAACATGCCCACAAATGAATAAAGCAATCGCCTTCAAATTTGCTGCAATATTATTACATTGAAAAAAAAACAGATCATCTAAAGAGATTTCAGGCAAATAATCTAATTGAGGGGCTCAGACAAGGGACTTATGATGTAATTCGAACCCCTCAATTCGATTACTGCCTTGTAGTTCCAGATTTCTGTAGATTTCAGCATGCCATTCCTTTCATAACAGGATTATCTGTTCCAACAATATATTCATGAATAAATAAACCAAAACAGAGAGAATCCTACTGCATTTATTGACAAACTGACATTTAGCAGAAACAAGTATCTTGTCAATTTATAGAATAGGGATGGGAGTGCATGTAAATCTAATTCTAATTATCAATAATTCAGCAATTGAACACATTCTTAATTAATTGCAACGTGTCGTCCTTGAAAACACAACAGGTAAATGCATTATTCAAACTGGATCTGCGCTATATGGGTAAACTTGGTCCCAAGGTTTGATCCCTGCTCTTTGCTGAGTTAGATAACTGCAGTCACGGCAGTTGTAGGTACACAACAATTGGCCTCAGTGTTCCTGGGGTAGGTAAGGGGGAAAAAGACTGGCCAGTTTCTATTTCTCATCACTATCCCCATTCAAAGGTATGTGTGTGGGTGCTGGGTGAGGACTAGAAGAGGGAGCCTTGGCTGTGTTTCTTCTCACCTTCAAGTAGACTGCTGATGCTCACGGTCATGCCTCATGCATAAATAACTGCCATGTTGGACAAGGTACCTGGATGTTAATGCCCATGGAATTATACCACAGCATGAATTAGTATTTTTAGGATAGAAGGGGAGAGAACCGAGGAGAAGGCAAGTAATGAACTGCAAGAATTTTACTTCAGAATGCATGTATAAAATGTATATGAAACAAAACTGTCTGGAAAAGTTCCTCCTAATTGGAATAATCCCTTGTGTGTGTACACAATCCCTGGAGGGATTTCCAAACAATATCGCTTTCTTGTATAGCAGAGTTGTGAGGTTGACTTGAAAAGAAGCAGTGACTGGTAATAAGCCAAGTTTTGTACTCGTCGTTTTAAGGTACTAGGTTTCCTGTCACCTGTTAACTTTCTGCATACTATACAAACCAGCAATTAAGGAAATTATTTTCTAGATGCTATTCTCAGATTTATTGCCTTAGATTTTTTGTGAATAATCACTAATCATTCTTTAATAGGAAAACTTGCCACTTCTGCTTTAAATCTCCCATTCACTATAATATGTAATGGTACCTCTTAAACTGTTTAGTTGATATGGAAAGCTGTTATGATTTGACTGCCTGGTTATCATGAAATTTCATTGATGCAAGATCAAAGGTTACGCTAATGCAACACCGAGTCAAGTGAGACAGCTGTAAAAGTTCAGACAGCTTTGACCCTGTGGATAGCCACCTTGACATTAAACTGAGTGTCATATTCAGGCCAGCCTAGTGTTATACTGCCTGCTAATCTTGAGTGTACTATCATGCAGCAAGTTGTTAAATTGAACTTTATCTGCAAACTGATCTCATGCCCTTAAGCATTATTGGAACAAACACAGACATGAAATCCTTGCTTGAGTTTTTAGTGTGGGAAATGTATTTATGTTTTTAATTAATTATGACACAGAATTGTTGATGTGCATGTTGCCTGGTCAGTTAAATAGAATTGTACAAATATAAACAGCTGGTACTTGGGTGGGACAGCCATCTTCGATATGACCGCAAGTGACTGTCCACTCAGCTTGGCTCCGAACTTTCACCCTTGTTTGGCCATATGAACTTTGCTCCAAAATTGAGACTGGGCCTGTTCTGACTGGCAAAATCACTGATCCAATCTTAGAACATCTATGTATGTTCAACTCGTGCAGAGGCACAGTTTCAGCAGTTGCTGTTTCCAGTCTCAATGGGAGCACTTCTGTAAGATTAAGTGAGACTGTTTGACCTTTTACACACGATCTGGGCTATAGCAGTTTCATTTGTGGATACAGCTCAAGGGGACCATGATTTAGAAGCTGTTCTGTAATCGTGCACAATTTACTAAATCTGCTTTAGAATATTGAATATGTAACAGTTGTTGAAAATTCTATTAGATATTAATAATTAGGAATGATAAAAGCATACATTTTCAAAGTTGGCGGGGCCAGGTCAACAAGCACTCAGAGCCTTGATGTAAATCCAACTCTGTGGAGGAACGAGACGCTAGGGAGGTTTGCCTGGGTTTGTGCCCAGGTGCTTTAGATTGCCCAAGTGCAGAAAATATTGGAAAATCAAGTGGATTGGAGCACCACCAGGAAAGGAATCCATTCAGGTTTCCCATATTTGCTGTGCCCAGGTGATCTGGTGTACCTGCTCCGCCACTACTACTGTTATGTTGTTCTGTGCTTCATTGTAACCAAAGTGTACTTGTGAGCATGTTTGCATAAACAGAGAACACCAGTGCTCGTATTGAGTTTGTTTTCTTTATGCATATATGCAATCATACAATGTAATCATCAATAGGTGTTTGGATACAATGGAAATCCAGGGATATGGAGATAGTGCAGGAAGGCGGAGTTGGGTTAGGAGATCAGCTGTGATCATAGTGATTGGCAGAACCAGCTTGAAGGGTCGAATGGCTTACTCCAGCTCCTATGTCTTATGTTCTCATACTCAATTCACCCCAGGAGTCATTTCTGGCCTGGCTCTCCCTGCACCCCACCGCCTTATCCACAGATCTGCCTCTCTGTGTATCCGGGTTTACCCACTCCTACATTGGGAAGACTTTTATATGTAAAATGGGAGGCTCTAATTCCCAGAACGCTAAGCGGCAGACATTTCAGGTGGGGGCTTTTCTGGGCCACTTATCTACAACATGCGCTACTCCACATTCGGGGAATTTTATTGTACAGAGGTGCTGTTCTACCCATGTGCACCAAACTCATTCATCAATACATGCGCAAGTTTGTTTTTAATTCTTTGCACAGATCTGAAAATGTGTATTCAATTTTTAATTGAATACTTAAAATACTGAAGCATACTGTAATGGAGGACTCTGGGAGGCAAAACCTGCTGAGCGTGTTTGTGCTGGTTGTTGCAGCTTGAATACAAGCTGATCTGGACGCAATGGGGAAATGCATCTGCATCTGGCCGATGACATTTAATGTAAATAACTGTAACACTATACATGTGGGTAGGAATAATACCGAGGAAGTATATATCCTGCAGTGCTCCAAACTGAAGTCTGTTGAGTGGGATGGAGACCTAAGTGTTGTAATACATAGATCTCTAACAGTTCACAATCAATGCTGCGAGGCTATTGTGTAGGCTAATAAAAGTATTGAGATGCATTGCTAGAATGTTCCGATATAAAACAACAAACATGACTACTTCCTTCTACAAGTTCTTGGTTAGGCCTCATCTAGATTACTGTGAAAAGTTTTAGTCCCCTAACATGGTGGGTGATATAGAGAACCTAGGCCACTGGATTGATGTAAAAAAAGAAAGTGCTGGAAATACTCAGCAGGTCAGGCAGGATCTGTGGAGAGAGAAGCAGAGTTAACGTTTCAGGTCTGTGACCTTTCATCAGAACTGGCAAAGGTTAGAAAAGAATTAGGTTTTAAGCAAGTGAAATGGGTGGGGGTTGGTGGGGAAGAGAACAAAAGTGGAGGTGTCTGATAGGGTAGAGGGCAGGAGAGATTAAAACAAAGATGTCATGGGACAAAGGCAAAGTGTGTGTTAATGCTTGTGGTGAAAGACAAAGCATTAGTCCAGAGAGAGTGTTAATGGCAGAATGATGAGCAGCTCTGTCCACATGAAAAAACAGGCACATGGTTAAAAACAAACTAATAAAAATAGATAGAAAAATATTTTAAAAAATGGCCAGTCATGCTCTGAAATTGTTGAACTCAACGTTGAGTCTGCAAGGCTGTAGAGTGCCTAATTGAAAAATCAGGTACTGCTCCTCAAACTTATGTTGCTGTTCACTGGAACACTACAGCAGGCCAAGGACAGAAAAGTGGGCATGAGAGCAGCGGGGCTGGGGGGCGTTGTTGAGATGGCAAGCAACCAGAAGCTCGGGGTCATGCTTTCGGACTGTGCGGTGGTGCTCCACAAAGCCGTCGCCCTATCTGCCTGAGCAGTGAATAAAGTATACTTAATTGAAGGAAGTACAAGTAAATCACTATTTCACCTGGAAGGAGTGTTTGGGGCCTTGGATGGTGAGGAGAGAGGAGATAAATGGGCAGGTATTACACCTCCTGCAATTGCATGGGAAGGGGACAAAGTGTCGGGGGTGATGGAGGAGTGGCCCAGGGTGTCGCAGAGAGAACAATCCCTTTGGAATGCTGACTGGAGGGGAAGGGAAGATGTGTTTGGTGGTGGCATCATACTGGAGGTGGCAGAAATGGCGGAGGATGATCCTTTGGATGTGGAGGCTGGTAGGGTGGAAAGTGAGGAAAAGCCAAACCCTGTTGCAGTTCTGGGAGGGAAGGGAAAAGGTGAGGGCATAAGTGTTGGAAATAGATCAGACACAGTTGAGGGGAATCCTCGGTTGAGGAAGGAGGAAGACATATCAGAAGCGCTGTTGTGGAAGGTTGCATCATCAGAGCAGATGTATCGGAGACAGAGAAACTGGGAGAATGGAATGGAGTCCTTACAGGAGGCAGGGTGTGAAGAAGTGTAGTCGTGATAGCTGTGGGAGTCGGGCTTATAATGAATATTAGTAGACAGCCTGTCCCCAGAGATGGACACCAAGGAGTCGAGGAAGGGAAGGAAAGTGTCGGAGATAGACCATGAAAAGGTGAGAGAAGGATGGAAATTGGAAGCAAAGTTGATAAAGTTTTCCAGTTCGGGGAGAGAGCAGGAAGCGACACCGATGCAATCATCAATGTACTGGAAAAAGAAATGAGAGAGGGGGCCTGAGTAGGACTGGAACAAGGAATGTTTGACATATCCCCATAACTAGGACCCATGCGGGTACCCATAGCTACACCTTTTATTTGGAGGAAGTGAGTGGAGTTCAAGAAGTTGTTCAATGTGAGAACAATTTCAGCCAGTCGGAGGAGGGTGGTGGTGGTTGGGGACGGGTTGGGCCTCTGTTCAAGGAAGAAGCAGAGAGCCCCCAAACTGTCCTGGTGGGGGATGGAGGTGCAGAGAGATTGGACGTCCATAGTGAAGAGGAGGCGGTTAGAGCCAAGAAACTGGAAATTGTCGAAATGACGTAGGGCATCAGAAGAGTCGCAGATGTAGGTGGGAAGAGACTGGACCAGCGGAGAAAAGATAGAGTCAAGATAGGAACAAATAAGTTCAGTGGGGCAGGAACAAGCTGAAACGATGGGACAGTCCTGTTTGTGGATTTTGGGAAGGAGGTAGAAGCGAGCTGTCTGAGGTTGCAGGACTGAGGTTGGAAGCTGTAGCGGGAAGATCTCAGGAGGAGATGAGGTCAGTGACAGTCCTGTGGACAGTGGCTTGATGTTCGGTGGTGGGGTCATGGTCCAGGGGGAGGTAGGAAGAAGTGTCTGAGAGTTGGCGCTCAGCCTCTGCAAGGTAGAGGTCGGTACGCCAGGCAACAACAGCACCACCCTTGTCAGCAGGATTGATACCCAGTTTATAGGCCCTTAATTATCATGATATGCTTAGAGTTATTGGTCTTTTTATTCTAGAAAGGCATAAATTTGAAGAGATTTGATAGAGGTAGTTAAAATAATGAAGTGAGTAAACTGTATCGGTGTGGGTAGATTATTTGATTTCTGTTACGAAGGTGCATGGGACATGCGCATAAGTTACATAAGCCTAGAACTAGGTTAGATGTCAAGAGATTCTACTTTTCACAGAGGGTCATTGACCTCTGGAACAAAGTGCTGGCTAAAGCAGTGTGTTTGGATTTGCTGCAAATATTCAAAAGGGAGCTGGGTAGGTTCTGACTGAGTCTGATATTTCTGTGTCTAAAAGGTAAGTGGGGTGTCAGGTGATATACTTCGTGGTCATTGTTATTGCCTGGAACTCATTTTGATCACCTTCAGGGGTCGGAGAGGAATTTCCGAGAGTTCTCCTTTCTCCCCCAACTGGCCAAGTGTTTCTTTTGCCTCACCCAGGAGATTGCATGGTGGGTGGGGGGTGCACTGAGGTGATGATTAGTAGCAGCATGACTGTGGGACAGGCTCGATCACAACCTCTGCTTCACCAACTCGTTCTTTCACACTAAACCCTGTCACCAGGTTTCATGGAGACACCCAAGATCACATTGGCACTAGCTGGACCTCATCGTCACAAGGCGAGCCTCTATAAACAGTGTCCAAATCACACACAGCTTTCACAGTGCGGACTGCGACACCGACCACTCCCTGGTGTGCAGCAAATTTAGACTCGAACCAAAGAAGCTGCATTACTCCAAGCAGAATGGCCGCCCACGCATCGACACGAACAGAATTTCTTATCCACAGTTTGTTACATAAATTTCTAAATTCACTTGAAAAAGCCCTTCAAAACACTCCTGCAAGGGAATGCAGAGACGAAGTGGGCCCACATCAGAGACGCCATCTATGACTCAGCAATGACCACCTTTGGCAAATGTGAGAAGCAGAATGCAGACTGGTTTCAATCTCACTTTGAAGAGCTGGAACCTGTCATAGCCGCTAAGAGCATTGCACTGTTGAACTACAAGAAAGCCCCCAGTGAGTTAATATCCAAAGCACTTAAAGTAGTCAGAAGCTCTGCACAAAGAACAGCCAGGCGCTGTGCAAATGACTACTGGCAACACCTATGCAGTCATATTCAGCTGGCCTCCGACACCGGAAACATCAGAGGAATGTAAGATGGCATTAAGAGAGCTTTTGGGCCAACCATCAAGAAGATCGCCCCCCTCCCCCACCTCAAGTTTAAATCAGGGGAAACGATCACCAACACAAGCAAATGGACCACTGGGTGGAGCACTACCTAGAACTGTACTCCAGCGAAAATGTCACTGATACTGCCCTCAATGCAGCCTAGTCTCTGCCAGTCATGGATGAGCTGGACGAACAGCCAACAAAATCAGAACTCAGTGATGCCATTGATTCTCTAGCCAGTGGAAAAGCCCCTGGAAAGGACGGCATTACCCCTGCAATAATCAAGAGTGCCAAACTTGCTATACTCTCAGCACTCCATGAATTGCTTTGCCTGTGCTGGGACGAGGGAGCAGTACCACAGGACATGCACAATGCCAATATCAACATCCTCTTTAAGAACAAGGGTGACCGCGGTGACTGCAACAACTACCTTGGAATCTCCCTGCTCAGCATAGTTAAATTTTTGTTTGGTAACGCCCCTGTTAAGTGCCTTGGGATGTTGTACTACATTAAAGGCAATGTATAAATGCAAGTTGTTGTTGTTTTCGTTGACTTTGTTCTTGTTTGATATTTGGGCTTTCAGTAGTGGCTGTTAATCTGCCTGCAGCCTTTCCCATCCTGTTTTTTGGTTCCTGTGCAACTTTCAAGACTGCCTGAGACTCTGAAGTTAAGCAACTCTGCAGCTTGATTTAAGCTTTAAAGCTGTCTGCTCTATGATCAACCATTGGGTGTGTGCCATGTGTCCTGCACCCAGTCATGCCTGCTCCGCTACTTAATGAAAAAATTCACTGCCTGTCTTCAGCTCTTTCATGCACTAAATGTTTTTTTTTCCTCATGGCATATGTTCTGCACCAGGGAAAGCTAGAACCTTCTCTCTTATCTCCCTGCCTGAAATCAATGCATGTCCGCAGTAAAATTGCAGATCAGGCTCTTATCTGATATTGTCATGCCTTCGGAAGTGCTTGTTGGAAGATAAGCAAGATCAGATATTTGATATGAGGCTGCACTGACCGGCCCAGTAAATCTTGCAGCTACCAGAGATGGAGTGTGCTACAAGGCACTAACAAGGTTTTTAGGCATGTGTCCTAATTTCTCCTTCAGTGGCTTGGTGTCAAACTTTGTTTGATGATACCTTGGGATATTTTACTATGTTAAAGGTGCTCTATAAATGCAAGTTGTTATTGTTGTATCACATTGTGGGTTTCAGATGATATCAGGAATGACGGATTGCAGCTGTTGTCGTTTGAATCACAGTTGGTCCAGAAATGATGGCAAGATTCATTTTCACTGCACCTTACAAAGAAATATCATTCCTTGTAAATATATTGGAATCAAAAACAGAATTGTGAAACCCAGCTGGAAAGCCAGCCCTGTTTTGGTGCTGTATTTTCTTACTGGTCCTTGAATATTCTCTAATAGGCAGGGCAACAAAAGGAAATCAAATGAACTCTTTCAGTTAGTTTTACGAAGTGTACGTGTTAATAACAAAAATGTTGGATTTGAATATGTGAGAACGCAGGTTACTAAATATGGGCCTCTCACTCTTTATGATCCTATGTTAGTGACTAGCTTGATGGCCAAATTGCTTGTCTTTAAAATGTGTTAACTTCACAGTTGCCTTATTGGAAATATTTGTTCAATTACATTTTTTTCAGAACCATTTTATTTGACCGATTTAAAAAAAAAGATCATTTATGAGGACTGGAGTTAAGGGAAACTTTTCCAGAGGGGAAAGCTTCAGTTTAAATAAAGTTTTACTTTGGAAAGTCTCCTAGTGACAGTAAAAGGTTAATAAGGCCCCTGTGGAAGTATACAATAACATGGTGTCACTTTAAAGTCTGTTAGTCAGCCTGTGATGCCTGGATTACCATTTTTCAATGAATGAAGTTGAGCCTGACAGAATTTGCATGTGTTGATGCACCTCCAATCTCGACAAACCGACTAGTCAGCTGGAGTTGGTGCCAGAGAGCTTACTGTTCCATTCACAGAAGACTGACTGCCTTTTCCAAATCAATCATTTTTTAAATGGCTGAGCCGCTAAATCTGAACCCTTGCATCATATCTGAGGACCTACGAGTTTAAAGTTGAAATGAGATGAAAGTTGAGTTTTGAGAGGTAGAGGTGAGGAATTCTGACAACTGGGCTTTAAAAGGAGCATCCAAACCTGTTGCCACATCTTGGCACACCTTTCAGTGGTTGCTGAATAAATGAATGTATTATTAGCAGATTACCCATTAGTGAAAATGACTTACCACAAAACTAAGCATGTGTGGTCAGTGGTTAGTGAGTCATTTACTTTTGCAGCTACAACCTGCAATGGTCAATAGACAAGTGTGCAATCTGTAATTGAGGATTGATTGGGTAACCTTTTCTGAAACAAGAGAGTTGAGCTTTTCTGCCAGAACCAGGTTTTGCGCCTTTTATTCCACAATCTTATTAATGGACTGTGCTTTGATGGATAATTATTGGCTTCCTCCCAACTAAAGAGCGTTGAATGATTGGTGAGTCCCCAAGTTTCCTATCGCTTGAGCTCAACTTATTTGGTTGGCACAATCTGATCAGATTGCACCTGAGTGGTTGGATGAATTGAACAGTACGGTGTACCTTGAGATGCAGCAGAAGGTAAAACTGTCTGAATTTGAATCACCCTACTCAAATGATTCATTGTGGGGGGGGGTGCAGAAGGTACACTGCACGTGAGTCCTAAAGTGTGCAGGGCACCTGAGGAGTCTGGTGAGCATTACCATAATGTTCATTGGAGTCCCTGCCGAACCTGGCCCAATGCACTACCTGGCCAGCGGGGGTAGTGGAAGATCACAGAATGGAGGCCTTTTTTGTGCTATGGTGGCCAGAATGGACTATAATTCTCCAGTTAGGTGTCAGCCTTGGCTCAATGGTATCACTCTCGCTGAGTTAGGTCCCACTCCAGGGACCTGAGTATATAAGCTAGGCTGACACTCCAGTGAAGTACTGAAGGAGTGTTGCACTGTCGTAAGTGCCATCTGTGGGATGAGATGTTGAACTGCCCTCTCAGCTGGAGATCCCATGGCACTATTCAAAGAAGAGAATGGGAGTTCCCCCAGGTATTCTGCCCAATATTTATCCCTCAACCAACATCACTAAAACAGATTATCTGGCCATTATCACATTGCTGTTTACTGTTTTTGGGAGCCTACTGTGTGCGAATCGGCAGCCGCGTTTCCTTATCATAACCTCTAGAGACTCACACTCTATTGTACCATGAAGCAACATGTGAGGTTTTTCTACATTTAATATACTATTTAAATGATGCTTGACTATAGACCTAGAGATTTTAAGCAATTTTAAAATGCATGGTTTTATTTAAAGTGTGTTTATGGGGTTATAGAAGTGATCACATCACTGCACATTACATTATGCCACTGCACTGGCCCACCCACAAACATTTTGATTTTATCATGTAATCATTGCAAGCTGCCTGGTTAGTGGGGCATGTGAGCTCCATAAATTATACAAACACCTTTGGGTGCAATGAGATCGCCCATTCCCCATGGCAACAAAACCACGGGATACATTGTCTTCCTTAGGTGACGTTATTTTAAGCAGAGCCAAGCTTGTGTAGTTTAGTATCCTAGTGATCAAAGTGTCTTCCGATTTCAGATTTATGGGCTTCAGGCCAGAAATTTGTGTTTGCAATCAGCCCAATGTGGTGCTATACTGCTGTAATCATATCCTTTCATACAAGTATAAAGCTGGCCAGTTTCAAGGACAGGAACTGCCCTTGCACTCTCTGTTGGTGAGGATGCCACCACACATTGACAGCTGTCAGATCTGAGCCAGCTTAATGGCACAGACTTGCTTTCCAGCAGCCATTAACTCTGTGGGGTCGGGTTGGCTCCGAGATGACAGGGTTGGCAATGAGAGATGGAAAGCAAGTACAAACAAGTTGAATCTCTGTGGCAGGTTTGGTAATCTGATACCTAAGGCAGGCAGATCTGCAGTGCTCCAGAACACTTTTGATATTTAACCAATCAGCCTAGCTCATGGCTGGGACCTCATGATTTGATCCGGCACTGCATCTGGGATCCTTTTTGCCAGTTTGTTCTAGACAACTGCCCAAACCAGTGTCTTGATAGGTTAAGTGTACTAAGTGGATAAGCAGTTGGAAACTTACTGATGCTCTGGGTGGTTACGGCTGGTTAAACTCCAGTAATACACTGAAGCACAGCTGGGGTTAGCTTGGCTATGGCTGACCTGCACACGAGTTCTCTAGGGTTAGGTGAGTGAGATATGTCTCGTGTGCGCACTCCAAATAGGCAAATGAAAACTTATGCAGATTTCTCAGTAATTTGCCTTTGAAACCCGTAAGCAGAGTGATAAGTATTTTACAAGTGCCAGGCGCTTGACTAATCAGAAGGAAGCAAGGCAACAGTGAATATCAGACAAATGAAAGCACATTAAAGGAGAGTTTCTTCACTTGTAATTGGTCTATTACATAAATCGTACTTTGAATTAATTGCCTTTACACCCCATACCTGATCAATGATGCTTCACACTTTAACTGAAACTGGAGTGCTAGTGTTTACAGTGTGCTTCCCCTGGCTACACACACAACTTGTTATTGGCACCAATCTATTGCCCTAATGGGTCATTCGACCAGCATCAGTAATGGGGTTTGACTAGGTCCATTTAAAGCTACTGTTACATTGGCTGTTGGAGGAGTGATCGAAATGTGCCACATTCATGCATTTCAGTTCTAATAGTTATATAAACTAGCTGCACAGCTCCAGATGATATTCAGGAACATTGTGTGAATGGGTTGCAAAGCAGTGCAAAGAAACAAGTTCTCTACTATTAGTTTTAACAAAATAAAAGATGGGATAGAAGCCTGCTAGAAACCAGTCCAGTTTGCATCAGGAAACCTCCCAAACTAATTATACTCGACAAACTAGAACACACCCCAGTTTTCAAGCGATGGTATAAAATGGACAAGTGCTACCACATGAAAATCTTGTATCTTTAACATGTCTGATTTTTCTTTTCCAGTTTTCAACAGTTTGCAATGCTTCAAATGTTTTTTTCCCTCCTTATCTCTGTAACCTCCTCCAGTCCTACAACCTTCTGAGAACTCTGTGTTCCTCCAACTCCGAGCTCTGGTTCATCCCTGATTCCCTTCACCCATCATTGTGCCTTCGCCCATCTCGGAATATAGGAACAGCGAAGTTCCTAAAGTCAAGAATTCACCCCTTGAACTATGTAACCTCCTTTAAGACTCTCCTTAAAACCCACCTCTTTGGTCAAGCTTTTGATCACCTGCCCTAAAAGATCCTTCCTTGGCTTGGTGTCAAATTTTGTTTGATAACGCTCATGTGACTTGCCTTGGGATGTTTCATTACATTAAAGATGCTATACAAGTGCAAATTTTTGCTATAGATTGCATTTCCTGTGCAGGAAATGTATGTGGACGTCTGTTAAAAAAGGGCTCAGTCGCAGCTGAAGTCCTTGTTTGATAGAGTTGCCTGCCAATACTAGTTGGCATAGCTGATACTTAAATAATGGGAACTGGTGCAAGGTACTGGAGGATGACAGGTGTCTTGAGGAGGGAGGGGGGAGAAAATTGGTGAGCTTAAAAGACTGTATTACTGCTGAATAAAGTCATGTTGTTATACTAAAGAACATATTTATCTGTGTGGGTGGATAAGAATGCAAGACAAAGCCAGTAAGGTGCTGCCAATAGTACAATAACCTGCTTATCTCATAGCTGTCTCATTTCAAGGACATTAAGGTGTGTTCGAATTGGACTAATGCACAGTGACTGACGGGCTGCAGGTGCCCAAGGCACCTTACTGGACACAAGTCACTGTCTTTGCAGGAGATGGGGAGAAGAGGGGGGAAAGTCGTCATTTGAGGGGGATGGGATTTGGTGTGTAGTTAGGTTTCTTTTAAAGTGCAGGTGCTGCTGCTCAAAATCCACTTGTGTTCTATTTAAGAGTCAAAGAATCAGCCTCGCAAGTTTAGTTTCAGAAATATGGATTCAGATTGGCTGCTATGTTATTTAGTTATAGTTAGTGTGAGGCTTTCAGTGGATTTCCAGTCATGCATCTAAACCCATTGTTATTCAGAGCTGTTAATTTTCCCTTTTGTCTGCAGAGTTCTAATTTTCAGTTCTCAATGAATGTTTGTTGGCAGTTTTACTTGAGATACAAGCCTGGGGTGGTAAATTTAGCCATTTTTTTATTATCTTCTTTGGCTTCTTTAGTTAGATCAACACAATAGAGCACTTTCCCTCTGAGCAAATGCTAAGCAGAAAATTAAGATGCTTTTTAATACTGCCTTATGTTGCATTATAGACCAGCCTATCCTAATATACTGGAAACCTGGATCCCTGGATACTGAGGAAAAGAAGATTGGCCTGCTGCTGGTTATCTATTTACTGCAACCACCTACCCCCGCCACCACCCCCCCACCCCCCACAGCCCTCACCTTCCACAAAAGTACAGACAAAGAACAGTACAGCACAGGAACAGGCCATTCGGCCCTCCAAGCCTGCGCCGATCTTGATGCCTGTCTAAACTAAAACCTTCTGCACTTCCGGGGTCCGTATCCCTCTATTCCCATCCTATTCATGTATTTGTCAAGATGCCTCTTAAACGTCGCTAGCGTACCTGCCTCCCTCGGCAGCAAGTTCCAGGCACCCACCACCCTCTGTGCAAAGAACTTTCCTCGCACATCCCCTCTAAACTTTGCCCCTCACACCTTAAACCTATGTCCCCTAGTAACTGACTCTTCCACCCTGGGCAAAAGCTTCTGACTATCCACTCTGTCCATGCCGTTCATAACTTTGTAAACCTCTATCATGTCGCCCCTCCACCTCCGTCATTCCAGTGAAAACAATCCGAGTTTATCCAACCTCTCCTCATAGCTAATGCCCTCCAGACCAGGCAACATCCTGGTAAACCTCTTATGTACCCTCTCCAAAGCCTCCACGTCCTTCTGGTAGTGTGGCAACCAGAATTGCACGCAATATTCTAAGTGTGGCCTAACTAAAGTTCTGTACAGCTGCAGCATGACTTGCCAATTTTTATACTCGACCGATGAAGGCAAGCATGTTGTATGCCTTCTTGACTACCTTATCCACCTGCGTTGCCACTTTCAGTGACCTGTGGACCTGTACGCCCAGATCTCTCTGCCTGTCAATACTCTTAAGGGTTCTGCCATTTACTGTATACCTCCCACCTGCATTAGACCTTCCAAAATGCATTACCTCACATTTGTCCGGATTAAACTCCATCTGCCATTTCTCTGCCCAAGTCTCCAACCGCTCTATATCCTGCTGTATCCTCTGACAATCCTCATCACTATCCGCAACTCCACCAACCTTTGTGTCATCCGTAAACTTACTAATCAGACCAGCTACATTTTCCTCCAAATCATTTATATATACTACAAACAGCAAAGGTCCCAGTACCGATCCCTGCGGAATACCACTAGTCACAGCCCTCCATTCAGAAAAGCACCCTTCCACTGCTACCCTCTGACTTCTATGACAGAGCCAGTTCTGTATCCATCTTGCCAGCTCACCTCTGATCCTGTGTGACTTCACCTTTTGTACCAGTCTGCCATGAGGGACCTTGTCAAAGGCTTCACTGAAGTCCATATAGATAACATCCACTGCCCTTCCTTCATCAATCATCTTTGTCACTTCCTCAAAAAACTCAATCAAATTAGTGAGACACGACCTCCCCTTCTCAAAACCATGCTGCCTCTCGTTAATAGGTTCGTTTGTTTCCAAATGGGAGTAAATCCTGTCCCGAAGAATCCTCTCTAATAATTTCCCTACCACTGATGTAAGGCTCACCGGCCTATAATTTCCTGGATTATCCTTGCTACCCTTCTTAAACAAAGGAACAACATTGACTATTCTCCAGTCCTCTGGGACCTCACCTGTAGCCAATGAGGATGCAAGGATTTCTGTCAAGGCCCTAGCAATTTCTTCCCATGCCTCCCTCAGTATTCTGGGGTAGATCCCATCAGGCCCCGGGGACTTATCTACCTTAATGCTTTGCAAGACACCCAACACCACCTCCTTTTTGATAATGAGATGACTGAGACTATCTGCACTCCTTTCCCTAGACTCATCATCCACCAAGTCCTTCTCTGGTGAATACTGATGCAAAGTACTCATTTAGTACCTCACCCATTTCCTCTGGCTCCACACATAGATTCCCTTCTCTGTCCTTGAGTGGGCCAACCCTTTCCCTGGTTACCCTTTTGCTGTTTATATATGTATAAAAAGCCTTGGGATTTTCCTTAATCCTGTTTGCCAATGACTTTTCATGACCCCTTTTAGCCCTCCTGACTCCTTGCTTAAGTTCCTTCCTACTGTCTTTATATTCCTCAAGGGCTTCGTCTGTTCCCAGCCTTCCAGCCCTTACGAATGCTTCCTTTCTCTTTTTGACTAGGCTCACAATATCCCGCGTTATCCAAGGTTCCCGAAACTTGCCAAACTTATCCTTCTTCCTCACAGGAACATGCTGGTCCTGGATTCTAATCAGCTGATGTTTGAAAGACTCCCACATGTCAGATGTTGATTTACCCTCAAACAGCCGTCCCCAATCTAAATTCTTCAGTTCCTGCCTAATATTGTTATAATTAGCCTTCCCCCAATTTAGCACCTTCACCCAAGGACTACTCTTATCCTTATCCACAAGTACCTTAAAACTTATGGAATTATGGTCACTGCTCCCGAAATGCTCTCCGACTGAAACTTTGACCACCTGGCCGGGCTCATTCCCAATACCGGGTCCAGGATGGCCCCATCCCTAGTTGGACTATCTACATATTGTTTCAAGAAGCCCTCCTGGATGCTCCTTACAAATTCTGCCCCATCCAAGCCCCTAGCACTAAGTGAGTCCCAGTCAATATAGGGGAAGTTAAAATCACCCACCACTACAACCCTGTTACCTTTACATCTTTCCAAAATCTGTCTACATATTTGCTCCTCTACCTCCCGCTGGCTGTTGGGAGGCCTGTAGTAAACCCCTAACATCGTGACTGCACCCTTCCTATTCCTGAGCTCCACCCATATTGCCTCGTTGCATGACCCCTCCGAGGTGTCATCCCGCAGTACAGCTGTGATATTCTCCTTAACCAGAAATGCAACTCCCCCACCCCTTTTACATCCCCCTCTATCCTGCCTGAAGCTTCTAAATCCCGGAACATTTAGCTGCCAATCCTGTCCTTCCCTCAACCAAGTCTCTGTAATAGCAACAACATCATAGTTTCAAGTACTAATCCAAGCTCTAAGTTCATCTGCCTTACCTGTTATACTTCTCGCATTGAAACAAATGCACTTCAGACCATCAGTCCCGCTGTGCTCAGCAACATCTCCCTGCCTGCTCTTCCACTTAGTCTCACTGGCCTTATTTACTAGTTCCCCCTCATTTAGTTCACCTGCTGTTCTACTGCTCTGGCACCCCCCCCCACCCCCGCCCCCGCCACACTAGTTTAAACCCAAGTGACGCCAGCAAACCTCGCAGTCAGACTTTTGTTTCGGTACCATTGGACCTCATTGCTCAGATGATAAGTATTGGCAGGTTATGCACCTGGGTTTTACTCTCCTCTCTCAGACAGGAGGTTGTGGGTTTGTGTTCCAATCCAGGGACTTGAGCACAAAATCCAGGCTAACACTCCTGTGCTGCACTGTCAGAGGTGCTGTCTTTCTGATTGGATGTTGAACCTCAGGTGAATGTAAAAGATCCCGTGGCAGAATTTCAAGGAAAAGTAGGGGAGTTCTCTGCGGTATTCTGGCCAATGTTTATCTGTCAACCAACAACTAAAAATGTTATCTGGTCATTACCACATTGCTGTTTGTGGGATCTTGCTGTGCACAAACGGACTCACATTTCCTGCGTTACAACAGTGATCACACTTCAAAACAAAAAGCACCTCATGGGCTGTAGAGAGCATTGGCATGTTCTGAAATTGTGTAAGGCACTATAGAAATGCAAGTCTTTACGGGGGTGTTGGATCTCAGCCCAGCTAGTTCCTGTCCTTCCCCAGCACCCACATATGCCAGCCGCTTCCCTGGTCCAGGAGCATTGAATGCAACTACAGCCAGGTGTAAAACCCACTTAGTCACTGGTGATCCCACTTTTGGTTACCAATAATGGGATATTGCGACCAATTCTTCTTCCTACCAGAGTTCCAGAACAATCTTTCAGCCCCTCTGAGTCTGTTGGTCGAGAACCAACATGAGTCTTGTGTTGTAGTACTGCAGCACTAGAAATCTGACATCATTAGACTGTCACTATTCGCACTACAAGACCAGATAATTTTGATGCATAGCAACTTAATATCTTAATTAGTCAGTTACCCAGTCTCAGGGGGTTTGTTCAGTCCAAGTTGCAACCAGTGTTAGATTTTAACGTTCATTATGAAAAACATGTGCCTAAAGAATGTCATTATCAGAGATAACAGAATTATCGAGCCATTTGTTAAAACCATGTAACTGTTTTGAACGATTTCCAGTGATTGAAATTATGGCCCACAAGCCCTTTTGATCCCATTGTTGCTTGACTTCTGTTGCCATGGTAGTGATGCGCCTGAAACAAACCATTCGATCGTCTCATTTCAAATGAGACTCAAAACAACTATAAAGAGCCAGTTGCTTCTACAACTGCATGTACTTCACAGAAGAAAAAAGATGTTGAATTCTGTTGGGTTAATTTGAGATCTTTCACAAGTCTCTAAGAGACTGTAATGAAGTTGGGCAAATGCCATGATGCCATTGAACAGCCAATGCAAATACAGTTACTGTATTGTATCTAGTGGGTTAGCAAATGCATTAAGTACTTGCATGAGCTGGGAGCAAGTCCTTAATTATACAGCACAAGTTGTGGTAAGAAAGGAACCATAAGGTTCTTATTAGACAACCCTTGACTTTCCAAATAGTGCAAATTAAATCTCAGAAACTCACTCGTAGGTGCTGGTGAGCTTAATTGGGATGCTGGTGCCAAATAGGCTGTGGCATCTGTTCACTTACGACTGAACGGTTTTTGTTTATCTGTTTACTTTGGCTGTTCCAGCTTTTTTTTCCAAGTTACGGCAATGATTTTTTAAGATGCCTTGACCTCTGGTATCCTTTAAAAAAAAAAATGAACTGTGACGTTATAAAGGAAATGTGAGCAATGCTGGATGAAGAAATGCCTTTTATATTTTTCCACTTTTTGTTTTTCCCCCTCCCCAGGATATGGCTCATGAGTTCTCGGTCCACAGGTACTGGTTGACTTCCAGTATCTCTGCAAAGTGGCCACTCTCCCGGTGTGAAGTTAGATAGTGAGTGTCGGTGAGTACCTTTTCTGAGCCTCTCCCCATGCACACCTGGGCCGGAATTTTACACTGGGTGGGATGTCCCGCCCACTGGCCAAAAAAGTTAGGGCCAAGCCTGCCTCTGCTGCACCTAGGAAGCCACGCCAGGATTTTACACTCCCCAGGCCTTTAATTGGACTTGGGCAGGACTTCCACCTCCTTGAGGCAGGAAGTCCCACCTCCAGAAGCTACTGGCAGCTCAGTCCCAGCAGCACCATTGGGAGTGGTGGTCACTGCTGGGACTGCATCCAGCCAACGGCAGCAAGAGGGACATTGGCCCCATAAGAAAGGTAAGTTTTGGGGCTCAGCAGGGACAATTGGCCAGGCCCTAGTGAGGCAAGGGTTGGGGAGGTGAGGGACTTCATTTCAGTGGGGGCGGCTGGGGCTTCGGAGGCGGGGGACCCTCCGTGGAGCTCAGGGTGCCCAATTAGGTGCCCTCCCCAGCCCGCAAGGAGGCCACCTGGTAAAACCTGGCGGCATTCTGGGGGCCTGTGGCACCCGCCGACCGCTGGTAAAATACCAGCTGCGGCGGGCGAACACCCTTAATTGGCCCTTAATTGCAGCGGAGGGGCGGGAAGGCATTGGAAATGGCCCCTTCCCACCTTCCACTTAATTTTGTGCCCCCTCACCCCCCCGGCACCAGTCGGGGGGTGGGGTGTAAAATTCCAGCCCTGATGTGCATACGTCCCTCTCAGTGTCCCTGTGTAATGATCAAAAGTAGGAAAAGTAGGAATCCTGGTTAATTTTTCCCTTTCCTAGTTCATGGATTTTGAGCCCAGTTGTAGCCACGGAACTCACCACACTTCGGGAATCACAATAGGAATCTTTCTCGTATGTGGGGTTAAATATTGTTTATGGCTTACTTCCAGACTCTCAGCCAATGGTGCATAGACATCCCCAAGTCAGAGGCGTAAGACTTGGCCAAGATTGGACCCCAGGCCTCTTGGTAATAATTCGGGAGAGCTGCCATCACTTGTTGCGCCTCCAGAGGCAACTTACTCATTGTTAGGGTTTCATTTTTGGGTCAACTTGCCTTGCTGGCAGCAGCTCCAAGGTGGGTTCCAGGGCAGTGGTGGTGATAGGACAACAGTGGGGTGGGCGTCAAGAATGCTCTGGATCCAGGACTCGTGCTGAAGAGTCCTAAGCAGAGCAGGCCTGGATCTTGCTCTACACATCACCAACCAATTAAGTGCAGGAGTTCTGAAACAGAAATTAGGTCCTTCATTTACTTGTGGGAGGGGCCGAATGTCTGTTTCATGCATGCACTTGGACAGACGCCTATACCGATATGGACAGGCACAGGATCTTATTCACTGAGGTCCAATTTCTGCCCCAGTATTTCTCACTTCCACGCTGACTAGATCCACTATTAGATAGGTAGCCCACAACTGTTGCAATACCTAAAAAAGAGGCCTAAGAGTTGAAAAATGTGGATGTATCAGATACATGTTGGCTGAGGTCATGAGGCCATCACTTTATTACTTGCTGCTCCAGAAATCGTAGCACTGCACATTGGTAAAGTTAGAAAGAGCTTCAAGGTTTGTTGCTTATTTAGGATGCTGTTCGGAAGTATGTTCAGATTTTATAATCAAAAGGCTCACCCCAATGCGTAGTTCATGCGGCAACCAAGGCACAATTAAATTGAACTCGAGGGTAATTTAAACTTTTACCGCTGGGCACCAGTGAATCAACCACCCATTTTACACTTCACTCCATTGTCATTTCCAAAGACTTCAATCGGAAGAAAAATGGGGCGAGGTCAAAATCCAGTGATATGTCAAATACAGGGAATTCCTATTCCTGTATTTCTCAGTAGGGATCCTCTGGAATACATTGCCGGCTGATGTGGTGTGTGCTGTCTGTATGTCTTCAAGAGGGAGCTGGGCTTGTTCTTGACTGGGCCTGAGATTGCTTCATATAGGTCAGTGTCTTGATAGAACTGGTTTTAATCACCTGAGGGGAATTGGAGAGAAACTTTCCATAGTACTTTTTCCCTGATTGATCCTGTATTTTTTTTCTCTTTTTGTTGCTCCCAGTAGGTTACTTGGCTACGGGGATGGGTGGGAGGTGGGAAAAAGCATTTAGTATGGGAGTGGGACAGGCTTGATGAGCCAGCTGGTCTTCTCCTGCCTGTCAATTGTATATGTCTGTATAAAATTACCCCATTCGGTAGTTATCAGAAAAAAAAATTAGCCTTGTATCCTGTAAAAAGAAAACAACCCTGGGGTTATGTATTATGAATATACCTGCTGTGAATGGTAAACAGCAAGAGTGGTAAGTAGGTTGAAAAGTAAAGAAAGAAGAAAGAAAAATCTTGGATTTATATAGCACCTCAGGACATCCCAAAGGGCTTTATAGCCAGTGAAGTACTTTTGAAATGCAGTCACTGTTGAAATGCAGGAAATGTGGCAACCAATTTGCACAAAGCAAAGTCCCACAAACAACAATGTGATAATGACCAGATAATCTGCTTTAGCGGTGTTTGTGGAGGGATAAATACTTGCCAGGACACTGGGAAGGACCCCCCTGCTTTACTTCAGAACAGTGCCACGGGATCTTCTCCATCTACCGGAGAGGGCAGCTGGGGCCTCGGATTAAAATCTTATCCAAAAGACGAAAATAAGTAGTGTGTATAATATAGTGTGAATTTGAATTAATAGAAATTATAGGCACCATCAATAATCATGGACTGTTAGATAGCTAAGAATCACTCAGTTGGGTAACACAGTCTGTTTGCTTTCCAGTTGGTGGAGGAAGGCCTTGCAGTGATGGACGTGAGTGGTGACCAATGGCACGAGCAAGGGAGTGGTTGCAATTGGAGGTGGGAAGTCGTATGATAAAACTACAGGGAATACGTCGATCAGAGTTAGCAAACCAATCTAGTCACCATCTCTGGGCACCCTCATCCACTCTAGTGAGCCACCTAGTGTCTTGTTCATGAAACATTTGCACCTGTTTGCTTTCCTTGCAGAAAAAGGCAAGTGGAAGTGGAGGGGTGGGATGGTGGGGAGAGGGAAATAAGAGTAAACATTAGAACAAACAAAATAATACTGAACACAAAGGTTTTATATAAACTTGCTCGTACGTGCCACCGGCTCTTAGGTTGTGTGTGTTGTTCTGAAAGCTCCATTGAATACACTTGTGTAATAGTAATGATTTAGATCTGTATGATTTTGAACAGAGGACTTTTGTCTGTGATTGTGATAGGGAAAAGGACCTACTCTGTGCCTCAGTTAGCAACTTAAATATTCCTATCTTTAAACATTTACTTATTAACCATCATTGTCGCTTTGTTGTGGAGCATTTAGTATTTCTGGAGCTTTGATTATGCACAGACCCTTTTAAAAAAAAAAAAATTAATGGCATTTAATCACCAGCACAGGAGCTACATGATCACACAGCCCTCCATGTGCACATGCAGAAGGAATCTGCCCTGTAAAATTTGAAAGTGTATCCTGCTCTAATTTTCCTCACCAAAGGCTGACTCAAAAAACCTTGTGCTTGGCATGTATGTATTTTAAAGGTTCTTTTGTGGAGTCCTGTTGGTCTGTATTTGCTCAGACAGATGCAAGGACACGAACCAGTTGAATCCTTTTAGCTATAATTGATGCCAGTGTGCTTTGGTCTGCCTTCAGACTGGTTGCTAGATGTCTCTTTCTATCCTCAATTTCCTCTGAATTTTGATTATACATTAAATGACCATCTTCACTAATTGCAGTTAATTGCAATATATTCTCCAAGGAAAAATGTAAGCCTGTCTATCCAGTTATTAGGTAGGAAGACATCAACAACCTGTATGTTATATGGTGCCTTTAATATAGTTAAAACTCCTGCACTTCATAGAGGTGGAAAACAAGCAATAGCAAAAGAAAAGACATAATCAAAGAGGAAGGTTTTGAGGGGCCTTTGCATTGGAGAGGCAGCAACAGAAAAATAGGGTCAAGGCAGCAAAAGGCCCAGCCACTGAAGGTGAAGCAGCAGTAGAGGGAAGGGTGGATATATTGAAGGCCTGAGTCAGAAAAGCCAACATGTAGGACAGTAGCAAGTTGCAGAGGTAGGGAGGGAAAGGGCAAGGAGGAGCTTGTAGATGAGGATGAAGATTTGGAAATAAGTACCAATGGAAGGACATGAAACACTGGAGGTTGGTGATGACGGGTGAACAGGGCTTCATGCGAGGCAGGATTTTGAGCAGTGGAGTTTTGCTTGAGTGGGATTCTATTTGGGATGAAGTTTTGGAGGGCAGTGCAAGAGTTCATTGTAGTGGTAATGAAGGAGTGGGTGAGGGTTTTAATAGCAGCAGGGGACAGGTGACTGATCTCACAAAGCCAGAAACAGACAGCCTTGATGATGAACAGGATAGGGGGTGCCAACTATTCCTGAGGTTTAAAATGGACACTAACATGACACATTGTCAGATTCAACCTGAATGAGCAGTTAGGGAGGGCAATGGAATGAAGGGGCACAGTATGGATTCTCTTTGGTGGGACCCAGAAATCTTGCCAATATATAGTTAGGTAAAGGTCTGGCTCATCCACAATTTGCTATCAGTCATGTAGTTAGACAGCACAGTGGCGGTTGAGCAATTCCAGGTGGTGGTGGGATAAAGTGAAGAGGGAAATCTCCTGGAATCTTCTCCTCCATACACAAGCATATTCAGCTGGCATTACTGGATAATGATCAAGATGAAGAATCCTTTCCTAGCAACTGGAACACGAAGGCCAGTTGTAGCATTCTGATTTTTAACAGATGTGCTGTTGGTGAGATTCTACAAAGAACAAAAATCCCTAAAGCTGTGTTGGGTGGACAATCTTTTAAACTACCTAGTAACTATTTTTATAGCTGTATTGCTGCATTTACATTTGAGTAGAGTGGTAGATGGATTAGAGGTGAAGAAAATAGTTCTCAAATCTTTTGAAAGCTTTTTCTTAGTCTGATCTTTGAAGATTCCTGTCTCAAGCCAAGTTAAAAAGCATGATTGTTGCATTCTGGTTTCTGTAAATCTTACAAAGTGTGGGTGGAAAAATGCCAGTGACCCTATAGACTATTTTAATTTTAATGCTCTAGTCCCTTACTGCACTGTCACCATGTTTTGCAAAATATGTGGGTGGCTTTGGAGTCATGACAGGAGTATATTAAATACTGCTTGAGGGCAGACAAACTGGTGAGGTTTGCATAGTTCTTCAGTTTTAATACAACAGCTCCTCTTTAACACTAAGCCTTGATAAAACTTGTGTACACTGTGATAACGGAGCCTCTGCAGAATATCCGTTCTCTGAACAGCAGCCACTACTCCAGCCAGATGTAGCATCAGCGACAAATGACAATAGTTTGACAATGACATCCAGCATAGTAAGAACAACAATTTGCATTTATAAAACACCTTTAACAAAGTAAAATGTCCCAAGGTGCATCACCGGATCATAATCAAAACAAAATTTGACAGAGAACCACATGTGATACTAGGACAGATAACAAAAAGCTTGTTCAAAGATACAGGTTTTAAGGTGTCCCTTTAAACAGAAGAGAAAGAGAGAGTGGTGGAGAAGTTTAGGGAGGGAATTCCAGAACTTAGGGCCTCAATAGCTGAAAGCACGGCCACCAATGGTGGAGTGAGGAAAATTAGGGATCCACGGAATGCCAGGAGGCTCAATTTTGCTTAATGCTGCTTCTTGCTGGGCTTTTCTGACACAAGCCTCCTGCCCACCTCACATCTGTTGATGGTATTGCTACAAGTCCCTAATTTATTCAATTTACAGTCTCCCTGTGTTCAGCACTGGACTTACTAATTACAGCTGAACTATTCAGGAGTGAAAAGCCCAGCTCTAGCTGGATCTTTGCAATGAGGTTCTTGTGGAAATCTCAAACATTACGTTGTTTCTGCTGCTCAATCACAAATAGTCATTGATCTGGACTTCAAGCAAGACCCAGACCTTGTGTGTGAAACTGATGAGAAAATTGCAGTAGATTTCTATGTCTGGTGTCCTTTGGATGGCTCTGGAACAATTCTGTATTAACAGGCAAGAATTTTAAGGCTTGGAAGGCAGAGATTGCCAATGACAGGATCCGTTTACCACTGCTCAGCTCATGAACAAATTGAAAACAGACAGGAGGGTGTGAATTGCTATGAGAATCTTAAGTTTGAGCCAGTCTTTCTGCTCTAATCCAATCAAGATGCAAGTCTTGCAGGGTGAATAGGACAAGATATTTCTTCATCCTGTGCAGGGTCAGAGGATTTTAAACGATGAAACATTGCGTGGTTGCAAAATCTTCATTCTTTTTCTCCATTATGAATATGAGTAAGGTTCATTAAAGTCTGGTTTTATTGCCGATAATAAAAATCTTTCTCTTCCCAGATTTATTTTTAGTGCAACAAAAGAAGTAAAAAATTTGAACCTTCAAAAACCCAGGGAAAATCAGAGAAAATCACATTTTAAAAAAAGCAGAAACTAAAAGGACTTATAAAAGATACTAACAAACTAAATGATAATGCACCATTATTTGCACAGTTCAGACACCCTTTTATGCAGCTTGTCATCAATTTCTCACTTAATCCCAATATTAAAAATAATATTCAAGAGACTATGTTTTTTGTTGTTGGCTTCAGCCACTTGCCTGCCGAAGTGGTTATTGGATAATAAAAATTATTGATGATTATGCACAGTTGGGATCTTGCTTTTGGTACCTAATACCTTGGTGTGTGACCTGAGTCAACCTTTGATGACCTCCATCTTCATGAGACTGTGTAATGTATGACAACCGTGCTGGTGTATTGCACATCTTGCTCCATTCCTGATTAGCAAATAAAGATTTGGTGAAGAACAAAGAATATTGTCCTCACAGCAGTAGCAACAAAAGTTCCAAGTCTCCTTAGAAAATATGATTTGCACAGCCTTTGTTTCTTTCCCTGCTGAAAATTAGGCCAAAACAAATGAGTCTATTGCATTTGTGACATCAGCACAGCACAAACAGAGCACAGTATGTCTGGTTACTGTGCTATCTTGTCAATCTGCCATCAGTATTGAATGAGGACTGTAGACTCTGGGTCAAAGTAACAAGAGTTTATATAGAGGTATCTTCTTACTAGGAGATCGGCCTGAACATTGAGCAGCATGTGATGATGCTTAAGGTCGATATCTATAATCTACCCAGCAACAGCTTATGTACATTATACCACAGTTACATCCTGGATTTGATCCGTGTAAATCTCTGGACCTGATTTTCAGCAAGAGAACAAAGGGAAATTCCTAGTTTATTTTTCTCCCTTGAGGGAGGAACTCAGTTTTTAACCAATCAACACCTAAATTAAAAGCCAGCATTTATGGATGGAAATCAGTAAGCCTGTTCGTACTAATCCCTGACTATGAATACTGAGCAGTCAATGGCCTGCCCATATCAGCTGCACGTTGATGCCCACACAGTACATTGTCAGGGGAACATATTCACTGTGCCCAGCGAGTAGAGCTGAACTACTTTTTGTTTCCAGATTACTCCATTGCCTCTAGCCCCTCCACTGCAGCAAACTCCTCCAATATAAAATCTCAGAATTGTTACAGTGCAGAAGGAGGCCATTCGGTCCATCTGCAAGGGCTCTCCGAAAGAGCAACACACAGTTCCATTCCCTGCCTTCTCCCCGTAACCCTGCACATTCTTCCCTTTTATATAACTGTCTAATTCCCTTTTGAATGCTTCAATAGAACCTGCCTCCACCACACTGTCAGGTAGTGCATTCAGATGTTAACCGCTTGCTGCGTGAAAATGTTTTTCTGCATGACGCTTTTGATTCTTTTACCAAATACTTTAAATCTGTGCTCTCCTGTTCTCGATCCTTTTACGAGTGGGAACAGTTTCTCTATCTACTCTGTCTAGACCTCTCACGATTTTGAATACCTCTATCAAATCACCTCTCAGCCTTCTCTTCTGCAAGGAAAATAGTCCTAACTTCTCCAATCTATCTTCATAATTGAAATTCCTCATTCCTGGAACCATTCTCATGAATCTTTTCTGTACTCTTTCCAATGCCCTCACATCTTTCCTAAAGTCCGGCACCCAGAACTGGGTGCAATACTCCAGCTGAGGCCAAACTAGTGTCTTATACAAGTTCAACATAACTTCCTTGCTCTTGTACTCTACGCCCCTATTAATAAAGCCCAAGATACTGTATGCTTTATTAACCGTGCTCTCAACCTGTCCTGCCAAATTCAATGACTTGTGCACGTATACACCCAGGTTCCTCTGCTCCTGCACCCCCTTTAGAATTGTACCCTTTATTCTTTACTGTCTCTCCATGTTCTTCCTCCCAAAATGAATCACTTCACATTTCTCTGCATTGAACTTCATCTGCCACCTATCTGCACATTCTGCCAACTTGTCTATGTCCTTTTGGTGTTCTACACTATCCTCCTCACAGTCCACAATGCTTCCAAGCTTCATATCATTTGCAAACTTTGAAATTATGCCCTGTACATCAAGGTCCAAGTCATTAATAAATATCAGGAAAAGCAAGGGTCCCAACACTGATCCTTGGGGAACTCCACTACAAACCTTCCTCCAGCACAAAAAACAGTCATTAACCACTACTCTTTGTTTCCTGTCACTCAGCCAATTTCATATCCATGTTGTTACCGTCCCTTTTATTCCATGAGCTATAACCTTGTTCACATGTCTGTTGTGTGGTACTGTATCAAACACCTTTTGAAAGACCATGTAACCACATCAACAGCATTGTCCTCATCAACCTTCTCTGTTACCTCCTCAAAAAACTCCAGCAAGTTAGTTAAACATGATTTTCCCTTAAGAAATCCATGCTGGCTTTCCCTAATTAACACGCATTTGTCCATGTGACTATTAATTTTGTCCCGAATTAGTTTTTCTAGAAGTTTTCCCACCACTGAAGTTAAACTGACTGGCCTGTAGTTGCTGGGCTTATCTTTACACCCTTTTTTGAACAAGGGTGTAACGTTTACAATTCTCCAGTCCTCTGGCACCACCCCCGAGTCTAAGGAAGACTGAAAATTATGGCCAGTGCCTCCACAATTTCCACACTCTCTTTCTGTATCTTTGGATGCATCTCAGCCAGTCCTGGTGCTTTATCCACTTTAAGTACAGACAGCCTATCTAATACATCCTCTTTATCAATTTTGAACCCTTCTAGTGTCTGAATTACCTCTTTCAACATTGCCTGGGTTTCATCATCTTCCTTGGTAAGAACAGCTACAAAGTAAACATTTAATACCTCAGCTATGTGCTCTGCCTCCATGCGTAAATCCCCTTTATGGTCTCACTCCTCCTTTTACCACTTTTTTACTACTTATATGTCTATAGAAAACTTTGGGATTCCCTTTAATGTTAGCAACCCATCTCTTTTCATGCTCTCTCTTTGCCTCTCATTTGCTTTTTTACTTCCCCTCTGGACTTTCTATATTCAGCCTGGTTCTCAATAGTATTGTCTACCTGGCATCTGTCATAAGTACACTTTTTCTTTATCTTAGTCCCTACCTCTTGTCATCCAGGGAACTCTGGACTTGTTTGCCCTACCTTTCCCCTTTGAGGGAACGTACCTTGACTGTGCCCGAATTATCTCCTCTTTGAAGGCAGCCATTGTTCAGCTATAGTTTTTCCTGCCAACCTTTGACTCCAATTATTCGCCCCAGCTCCATTCTTATCCCATTGAAGTTGGCTTTCACCCAGTTAATTATTCTTTGTTCTTTGTCCTTTTTCCATAGTGAGCTTAAACCTTATGAAACAATGATCACTGTCCCCTAAAAGCTCTCCTACTGTTGCTTGATCCACTTGGCCCACCTCATTCCTAAGAACCAGGGCTAGTAGTGCCTCCTTTCTCATTGGAGTAGCAACATACTGTTGTAGAAATTTTTCCTGAACACAGTCTAGCCCCTCACTGCCCTTTATACTACTAATATCCCAGTCTGTGTTTGGATAATTAAAGTCCCCCATTATAACTACCCATAATTTTTGCACCTCTCTGTAATTTCCTTGCAAATTAGTTCCTTCGTGTCCTTCCCACTAGCTGGTGGCCTATAAACAATACCAAGCAATGTAACTGCACCTTTTTTGTTCCTTAGCTGTTTAGGGTGGCACAGTGGCGCAGTGGTTAGCACCGCAGCCTCACAGCTCCAGCGACCCGGGTTCAATTCTGGGTACTGTCTGTGTGGAGTTTGCAAGTTCTCCCTGTGTCTGCGTGGGTTTTCTCCGGGTGCTCCGGTTTCCTCCCACAGCCAAAAGACTTGCAGGTTGATAGGTAAATTTGCCAATATAAATTGCCGCTAGTATAGATAGGTGGTAGGGGAATATAGTGACAGGTGAGAATGTGGTAGGAATATGGGATTAGTGTAGGATTAGTATAAATGGGTGGTTAATGGTTGGCACAGATTCGGTGGGCCGAAGGGCCTGTTTCAGTGCTGTATATCAAAATCAAATCTCTAGTCAAATTGATTCTGTCCTCGACAACTCCACGACATCCCTTTTTGTCCAGCCCTGCAATGCTCTCCTTAATCAATACAGCCACCTCTTCCCCCTTTTTTCCCTTTCCTATCTTTCCTGAACACCTTGTTTCCAGGAATATTTAACACCCAGTCCTGCCCTCCTTTGAGCCAGGTCTCTGTTATAGCCACATCGTGTTTCCACATGTCAATCTGAGCCTGTACCTCACCAATCTTATTAACCACACTGCATGCATTCACATTAACCCTGATTTAGATTATTTTTTTTACTTTCTCCCTTACTCTGACCTCACCTATTACTATTCTCTACTTTTTTTTCTTTGGCCTCCTTATCTCGAGAGACAATGGGTAAGTGCCTGGAGGTGGTCAGTGGTGTGTGGAGCAGCGCCTGGAGAGGCTATAAAGGCTAATTCTAGAGTGACAGGCTCTTCCACAGGTGCTGCAGAAAAATTTGTTTGTCGGGGCTGTTACACAGTTGGCTCTCCCCTTGCGCTTCTGTCTTTTTTCCTGCCAACTGCTAAGTCTCTTCGACTTGCCACACTTTAGCCCCGCCTTTATGGCTGCCCGCCAGCTCTGGCGAACGCTGGCAACTGACTCCCACGATTTGTGATCAATGTCACAGGACTTCATGTCGCGTTTGCAGACGTCTTTAAAGCAGAGACATGGACGGCCGGTGGGACTGATACCAGTGGCGAGCTCGCTGTACAATGTATCTTTGGGGATCCTGCCATCTTCCATGCAGCTCACATGGCCAAGCCATCTCAAGCGCCGCTGACTCAGTAGTGTGTATAAGCTGGGGATGTTGGCCGCCTCGAGGACTTCTGTGTTGGAGATACGGTCCTGCCACCTGATGCCAAGGATTCTCCGGAGGCAGCGAAGATGGAATGAATTGAGACGTCGCTCTTGGCTGACATACATTGTCCAGGCCTCGCTGCCATAGAGCAAGGTACTGAGGACACAGGCTTGATACAATCGGACTTTTGTGTTCCGTGTCAGTGCGCCATTTTCCCACACTCTCTTGGCCAGTCTGGACATAGCAGTGGAAGCCTTTCCCATGCGCTTGTTGATTTCTGCATCGAGAGACAGGTTACTGGTGATAGTTGAGCCTAGGTAGGTGAACTCTTGAACCACTTCCAGAGCGTGGTCGCCAATATTGATGGATGGAGCATTTCTGACATCCTGCCCCATGATGTTCGTTTTCTTGAGGCTGATGGTTGGGCCAAATTCATTGCAGGCAGCCGCAAACCTGTCAATGAGACTCTGCAGGCACTCTTCACTGTGAGATGTTAAAGCAGCATCGTCAGCAAAGAGGAGTTCCCTGATGAGGACCTTCCGTACTTTGGACTTCGCTCTTAGATGGGCAAGGTTGAACAACCTGCCCCCTGATCTTGTGTGGAGGAAAATTCCCTACTATAGTGCTATCTATGTACTGAGTTGCTCCCTGATTCCTGATCCCTTTGCATCACTGACCCTCTGCCCTCTGGAACTTCATGCCTAAATCTCTGCACCTTGTCACCTATCTCCCTGCCTTCAAAAGCTACTCAAAGCCCTTCTCTTTGATCTGCTGCCAACTTTAATGTTCTCCCTTTTCTCTCCTACTCTGCATCCATTATATTTCCTGTTTTGGAAGGTCTTCCCATACATGAGGAGAAATGTAAGTTGCTTTCTTATTGAAGCTGTTCTAGTCAAAGTGCATAGAAATGTAGCTTGTGCAGGAAATAATCGTCAATACCTGATTGATAAAATATTTGCTCTGTGCAGTCGTATACTCTTGGATGCTCTCTTATAATGAAGATAGCAGTACAAATGAGAGCTCTTCATATTGAAGGCTTTATGTCAAAGTTATACTTCTAAAACTCTGAAAAAATAATTAAATGGGTGCAGTTGGCACCCCAACTTGCTGCACCAAGGCACAATTAGATATCAGGTTTCACTCATGATCCTCTGCTTGCCAACCTCCTGATTTCAGTGGTGCTTCAGTGAGGAATTGCCAAACTGAGGCTCACTGGTCACCAAGGGATGGAGGATCAAAAGGGCACTCACTGACGCCCCCATTTACACACACCTCTTTGTGGCCAGTTTCAGAAAAGCATTAGAGGAAGGTCACTTGGCAGGTCATGTCCACATTGCCAACTATGGCACATAAAGTCCAAGAGGAGGGGTGGGGAGAAAATACCTCAGAGAGGTAGAGTTACCGTCAACTAAAGTGAAGACAAACAAAAGGAAATTTCAATTAATTACAAAGCAATTTTATTCCTGCTGCAATTTCCATTAGTATCAAATTGACTGGCATAGTTCAGAAACAGCTAGTCGCAGCAGTCATAATATGACTGAATTTTACATTCGATTTGAGGGAGAGAAGAGTGGGTCCAAGACTAATATTTTAAACTTAAATAAGGGCAATTATGAGGGCATGAAAGCAGAGCTCGCTAAAGTAAACTGGCAAATCAGGTTAAGGGATAGGTCAATAGAGATGCAGTGGCAGACATTTAAGGGGATATTTCAGAATACAGAGAACAGATTCATTCCAATGAGAAATAAAAATTCCAAGAGTGGGACCCACCATCCATGGTTAACTAAAACAGTTAAAGATAATAAACTTCAAGAAATAGCCTATAATTGCGCAAAGGTGGGAGGCAGGTCAGAAGATTGAACAAAATATAAATAACAGCAAAGAAGGACTAAAAGATTGATAAGAAAGGTAAAATTAGAGTACGAGAGAAAACTAACTAGAAATATAAAGACAGATAGTAAAAGTTGCTATAGATATTTTAAAAAGAAGAGTTAAAGTGAAAGTGAGCTTTGGTCCTGTAGAAAGTGAATCTGGGGAATTAATAATGGATAATAAGGAGATGGCAGATGAATTGAACAGATATTTTGCATTGGTCTTCACTATTGAGGATACAAGTAACATCCCAGTATTAGCTGTAATTCAGGAAAAGGAAGGGAGGGAGGAACTCAAGAAAATTACAATCACCAGGGAAGTGGTACTGAACAAATTGTTGGAGCTGTGGGCTGACAAGTCCCCAGGTCCTGATGAATTTCATCCTCGGGTGTTAGAAGAAGTGGCTAGTGAGATAGTTGATGCGTTAGTTTTAATTTTCCAAAATTCCCTAGATTCGGGGACGGTTCCTTTAGATTGGAAAATGACGAATGTAACTTCTTTATTCAAAAAGTGGGGAGGGGGGGGAGACAGAAAGCAGGAAACTACAGGCCAGTTAGCTTAACATCTGTCTTAGGAGAAATGTTAGAAGGTATTATTAAAGATGTTATAGAAGGGCATTTAGAAAAATTCAACGTAATCAGGCAGAGTCAACATGGTTTTGTGAAAGGGAAATCATGTTTAACCAATTTATTGGAGTTCTTTGAGGGAGTTACATGTGCTGTGGATAACGGGGAACTGGTGGATGTATTGTACAGAAGACATTTGATAAGGTGCCACATCAAAGGTTATTGCAGAAAATAAAAGCTCATGGTGTAGGGGGTAACATATTGGCATGGATAGATTAGTTAGCTAACAGCAAACAGAGAGTAGGCATAAAAAGGTCATTTTCTGGTTGGCAAGATTTAACGCATGGTGTGCCATAGGGATCTGTGCTGGGGCCTCAACCTTTTACAATTTATATAAATGACTTAGGTATGGTTGCTAAATTGCTGATAACACAAAGATGGGTAGGAAAGTAACTTGTGAAGAGGACATAAGGGATATAGAGAGGTTAAGTGAGTGGGATTTAGAAGAGTAAGAGGCGACTTGATTGAAACATAAGATCCTGCTGGGTCTTGACAGGGTGGATGTGGAAAGGATGTTTCCCGTTGTGGGACAATCTCAGACTAGGGGTCACTATTTAAAAATAAGGGGTCGCCCATTTAAGACCGAGAGGAGGAGAAATCTTTTCTCTGAGGATTGTGAGTCTTTGGAATTCCCTTCCTCAAAAGGCAGTGGAAGCAGAGTCTTTGAATATTCTGAAGGCAGAGGTAGATAGATTCTTGATAAGCAAGGGGATGGAAGGTTATCGGGGGTAAGCGGAAATGTTGAGTAATCAGTTCAGCCATGAACTTATTGAATGGCAGAGCAAGCTCAAGGTGTCGAGTGGCCTCCTCCTGCTCTTAATTCATATGTTCGTATGACACTGTTATAACAATGACTGCATTCACACTGCCTCTCTAAAAGGACAAGAAATAGCCTTTGAAATGCTTGGCACAAAAAGGCATCACATTTACACCTCTGCTACAGCCTGAAAGAGAAGTGTGAATCTGACAAGAGCCTGGTTCACTTTGTTTAATAGAATAATATTGCTATCTTCTATCTTTGGCCTCCTTGTCTCGGGAGACAATGGGTAAGCGCCTGGAGGTGGTCAGTGGTTTGTGGAGCAGCGCCTGGAGTGGCTAAAAAGGCCAATACTAGAGTGACAGACTCTTCCACAAGTGCTGCAGATAAAATTGGTTGTCGGGGCTGTTTCGCAGGAATAAATATCCACCTGAATCGCATGAATAGGCAGACTTAATATCTTATCCAGGGACAGCACTTTCAATCTGCAGTACTTGTTCAGTACTACACTGAAGTATTAGTTTGCAAGCTTGGATCCTGGAGAGTGACTTTACCCTAAAAACCCCTTGAAATGTAGGGCTAGAGGAAGTTACAGATTTAGAAAGTAGACTGAGATGTTTTTGCTCTGAATAAAGCCTGAGGGACCCGTGACTCCAATGATGCATGTATGCACTTTTCCTTGATCCTGGCCTCCCCAACATCCAAACACAGCTTGCAGTCAGTCACTAGATCATCATCAGGCATGACTGATTTTGTTTCCTCTTCCCTATTCCAGGGCAATTGTAGCACTGTTGTTATCATGCTCATTGAGACCAGCTAACTCAACGCAGGATGGTTTTGAACTTGGGATATTCTTGGACTGAATGACTTAATACCACATAGTATGTTTATTCCAGTGAGCCCTTGGGCAGCACAGTAGCATGTTTTTTTATAGATAACTTTCAGACTAGAGTGGTATCTGGATTGACTGCAATGCCCTAACTCTCTCTCTGAGCTCACAGATGTTGAATAGGCACATGGGCCAATCACTAAAGAGCTGCCAGTGCCCGTGGACCTGCACGCTAGTGCCTTCAGAAAAGGGATGAAAAGATTCTCCTGGGATATGGCCTACCCAAACAGGCGTGATGGCCATCCTCTTTGATAGGAATAGCTGGGTACAGTTCCAATATATCTACCCTGACATATTTGTCTCCTTTTACAACAATTGTCACATCTTAGGCTGAAGAATCACACTTGAAGTCACAGATTTAACTTTAACAAAGATTTAACAAGCTTTAATAAAGACTTCTGTTCACTGCTGCAGCATATGCTTATCTGACTTTACAACAATCCCCAGTCAGGTGTTTTCCCCAAAACAGAGTTACTTTCAGTTTCACTTCCAAGTACCATGTCGACTCTAATACTCAAGCCCACACATACAATCACGACAACAACATCTACAATTTTCCCCCCATTATCATCTCTATCTCTTATACGCTTTCTCCATTCTATTCCGTGGGCATTGCCAGCTCGCTTGTGTTTTGCCAATCTTCATGTGTGAGTCCAGAGTATCGGTGAAAGTATCACAGCCAATGCCATTCCTATCCTCACTTGAAACTCAGCAGGGATTTTCAAACAGTGATCAGGAGTAGGAACCTGGTATGACAATTATTTTCCCTCCCTCCCTATCAACTACAGTGCCCCAACTATTGAATTGACCAACTCACCAGAGACCAGGGATCAAACTTCAGACCTCCTCCGCCCACATGTCTCTTGTAACATTGCTGTGTGTGATTTAATTTTTGGATTATTGGCAGATCATTTTGGTTTAACTGTTGAGAATAAATTGCTTCAGGCTTGTCCATCTTTACTTCCAAATCATTTCACTACTTCCTCTTGTTGAGCACACCCGTAGTCTGCTGGACTTTAAAATATTTTCAATGCAGGCTACTCCTCAGTTACTCCTGAGAGCGAGCCTATCCAAAACACTCCATGGCATGATCACCATGTCCCTTTACATGAATAGTTAAAAATAGTTTTGGGCAGTCTACGTTGATGCATTAATCTCCTCTAACCACGCCATCAGGCTTTTCTGCCTTTTTATTATGTGCAGGATTATTGGATATAAGCTAGGATTGTCTGGGTATTGTTTCTCATGTAGAAAGGATGACATAATCTCTCTGGACCTCACTCGGTACCATTGAGAAAGGGAAATGATTTGAAACTAACTTCTCTTGGTGCTTGTGCTTTTTTCTGAAGCGTCATTATGCTGGAATAGAAAAAAGTATAATAAATATCTGTTTAGCTATTGCTTAATATAGTAGTGGCACCAAACCAGCACATGGAGGTAGGTCCCCGATTGAGAAGGGAGGGAAATCAACGCAACAGAAGTGGCCTCCTGCCTGAAACAGATGGGGACTTTGGATGCCTTTCTCGGGACCCTGTCCAAGATGGTGGTTGGAGCGTGAGCCTAAATAGAATGGGACATGACTCAATGGGACTCTCAGGTTGCTGCCAACCTGTTTACATCCAGCGGAGGCACTTAATATCAGTCCTTTTAAGCAAAAAAACCTCTAAGGTGTTTGTTGACTCTAGTGTACTTAGTTAAGTCTATGTCCTCTGTGCTATTGGTGTGATTGATCTTAAAATGATATTCAGGGTTCATCTTATCCATGGCATTTAATACCTCATATGCCTCAATTGGAGTTCCTCTTGAACCAGCCTCATTCTAGACTGCAGAGCATGAGCACCTCCAATCTTTGCTTTTAGTCGACTCCCTTCATTCTTGGGAAAATTCGATACAAGATATGAAAAAACCAAGGGGGCAAGATCTAATGTGATTGCTATGTGTAGCAAAATGCTAAACATTCTTGTTGAATGCATTTATATCATTGCACAGAGTAAGCAGAGAAATTATTCCCTTTCCTCAGAATGAAGGGTCCTCAAGTAGTGTGGCACCGGGCGTTACGAAACCATTGTGGTCTCAAGTTCAACTCTAATCAATCCCTGTCAAGCTCTGGCGAAAGTGTTCAAGTGATTCGTAGTAGTGAGTGCTAAGATAAAAGTCTGTGACCAATACAGTAAATGCCATTTCTCTGCTGTGCTGTGGGATGCTGTCTGCAAGCAGGGTCCAGACAGCTCTTGGACAGGGGGTGGGAGAGAGGGGCATTAGTGGGTGATAGTGGTCAATTGCAGTTTGTGATTGAGACAGTCTTACGTGCCCTCTTGGTCATGGAATAGCGTACATGGCACGTGGAGGTATAAAGAGAAGGGAAAAACATTTTTTAAATTGCCTCAATTAATGTTCATTATTTTGTGTGAATTATTAATTGCAATGTTGGAAAATGACAAGATGCATTGAAATGAGTGTAGCTACCCCATTATAATTCCAGATAATCTTTTACAGGCTAAGGAAATAAACCCTTGAACCCGAAAAGATTGTTTTTGTTCCTCTAAGAGCTTAACGTGAGTAACTTGTCTGGAAAAAAGAAAGAGAAAGGCTGCAATTTTACCCGAGGCGAACGGGAGCCAGCCACTGACTGAAAAGTGGGTGGCGAATCCACTTCTGCCTAACCTGGGATCTGACCCATATTTTGTGGGTCACTGGACTTCAATTGGTGTGAGGCAGGACTTCCACCTGCTTGAGGTAGGAAGTCCCGCCTAATAGAGCTGCCGGCCAATCAGCGGGCTGGCAGCTCTCTGTCCCAGCAGCGCCACCGAGAGCGATGGCCTCTGCTGGGACTACAGCCCAGCATCAAGAAAAGATGTCAGGGAGCCTGGAGCAAAGAGAAGTTTTAGTTGCCTCGTCGGGGGTAATCGGTCAGGCCCCGGCAGGCAAGAGTGGCCGATTGTGGGGGGGGGGGGGGGGGGGTGCGGGAAGGGGGCCAAGTTGGGTGTGGTTGGGGTAGCGGGGGCGGCCCTCCATCGGACACAGGGTCACTGAGTATGTTCAAGACAGTGAGAGCCGCCTGGTTTTGTCAAGTGGCTTCTCTCGGTCCTCGGCTGCCCAACCAGCCATGGGTAAAGTCCCCATGGAGGCGGGCGAGGACCCTTAAGTGGTCACTTAAGGGCCTTGATTGGCCTGGAGCGGGCGGGCCATTTTTGGCCGCCCGGCGTAAAGTGGCGGCGGGAGCGGGTCGTGAAGGGCTCCCGGAGCCTCCCGCTTCAATCTTTCCTCGTAGGACAATCCCGCCATCCCAGGGATTAGTCTGGTGAACCTTTGTTGCACTCCCTCTATGGCAAGTATGTCCTTCCTTAGGTAAGGAGACCAAAACTGTACACAGGTGTGATCTCACCAAGGCTTTGTACAATTGCAGCAAGACGTCTTTACTCCTATATTCAAAACCTCTTGCAATAAAGGCCTTCCAAATGGCTTGCTATACCTGCATGTTAGCTTTCAGTGGCTCGTGAACAAGGACTCCCAGATCCCTTTGGGCATCAATATGTCCCAATCTCTCAAATTTAAGAAATATTCTGCATTTCTCTTTTTCCTACTAAAGTGGATAACTTCACATTTTTCCACATTATTTTCCATCTGCCATGTTCTTGCCCACTCACTTAGCCTGTCTAAATCCCCTTGAAGCCTCTTTGCATCCTCCTCACAGCTCACATTTCCTACCTAGTTTTGTGTCATCATCAAACTTAGAAATATTACATTTGGTCCCCACATCCAAATCATTGATCTAGATTCTGAATAGCTGGAGCCCAAGCACTGATCCTTTCGGTACTCCACTAGTCACAGCCTGCCAACTTGAGAATGACCCTTTGTTCACAGAGTCACAGAATAGTTACAGCGCAGAAGGAGGCCACATTGCCCATCGTGTCTGCACCGGCTCTGTGAAAGAGCAATTCCCTCAGTCCCATTCCCCTGCCTTCTCCCCATAACCCTGCACATTCTTCCCTTTTATATAACTGTCTAATTCCCTTTTGAATGCTTCAATTGAACCTGCCTCCACCACATTCTGAGGCAGTGCATTGCAGACCTTAACCACTTGCTGTGTGAAAAGGTTTTTCCTTATGGCACTTTTACTTCTCTTACCAAATACTTTAAATCTGTACCCTCTCATTCTCAATCCTTTCACGAGTGGAAACAGTTTCTCTCTATCTACTCTGTCCAGACCCCTCATGATTTTGAATACCTCTATCAAATCACCTCTCGGCCTTCTCTTCTGTGAGGAAAACAGTCCTAACTGCTCCAATCTATCTTCATAACTGAAGTTCCTGATCCCTGGAACCATTCTCGTGAATCTCCTCTGTACTCCCTCCAATGCCCTCACGTCTTTCCTCAAGTGCGGTACCCAGATTTGGACACAAATACTCCAGCTGAGGCCAAATGTGTCTTGTACAAGTTCAACATAACTTCCTTGCTCTTGTACTCTATGCCTCTATTAATAAAGCCCAGGATACTGTATGCTTTACTAACTGCTCTCTCAACCTGTCCTGCCACCTTTAATGTCTTATGCACAGATATACCTAGGTCCCTCTCCTCATGCACCCCCTTTAGAATTGTACCCTTTATTCCATATTGTCTCTCCATGTTCTTCCTACCAAAATTAATCACCTCACATTTCTCTGCATTGAACTTCACCTGCCACCTGTCTGCCCATTCCACCAACTTGTCTATGTCCTACTCTCTGTTTTCTGTCTGTTAACCAATTCTCAACATATGCCAGTATATTCCCCCAATCCCATGTGTTCAAATTTTGTTTACTAACCTCTTGTGTGGGACCTTATCAAAAGCCTTCTGAAAATCCAAATACACCACGTCCTTGGTTCCCCCGTACCTATTCTGTTAGTCACATTCTTAATAAACTCCAACAGGTTTGTCAAACATGGTTTCCCTTTCATAAATCCATGGTGACTCTGTCCAATCATATTATTTTCTAAGTGTCCAGTTATCACATCCTTTATACTAGATTCTATCATTTTCCCTACTACTGCTGTTAGGCTAACAGGTCTATAATTCCGTTTTCTCTCTCCCTCCTTTCTTAAATAGTGGGGTTACATTTGCTACCTTCCAATCTGCAGGAACCATTCCAGAATCTGTAGAATTTTGGAAGATGACCACCAATGCATCCACTATCTCTACAGCCAACTCTTTCAACGCTCTGGGATATAGATCATCAGGTCCAGGTGATTTACCAACTTTCAGTCCCATTAATTTCTCCAGTACTACTTTTTTAACAATACTAATTTATCTCAGTTCCTTATTCTTGCTAGTCCCTTGGTTCTCAAGTATTTCTGGGAGGTCTTTTGTATCTTCCTCCGTGAAGACAGAAACAAAGGATGGGATTTTATCTGGGCGACAGGGGTCTCGACGTCCGGCAAAAGCATCGCTGAGAACCCCACGTCACCTCTTCTGTGGAAGGTCCACCGAATCAAGTGCCAGTTAGGCACTTAAGTGGACAGTGACGGGCCTTCCACAGGATCAAGGACCCCACTGTCAGATGCCGGCAGTTCTTTAGCTGAGCAGCACCACCATGGAGGTGGTGGCTACTGCCAGTGTAGCACCAACCTGAGGCCCAGGAGTGGCGCTGGACCTAAGCCACAGGTAATTCATGGCAGGAGGGCTCTTGTGGATTGGGGGTCGCAGGGGAGGGCTTGTAGGGGGATCAGTTGCAAGGGGCATCACTCTCAGCGGGACCCCCCCCACCTTCCTGATGCTGGGTGCCTTGTTCAGGCACGAAGTGTCTTTTAACGAGTGACCCACCCCCAGAGCTGGCAAGCAGCCTGCACGGTTTTGCATGCTGTGCTTCCCGTGCAGTGACTGGGCTGCCCAACGTATGGCTAATTTTGGCAGCGTCAGAAAGGTGCGGGTCCCCCTCACCACCTTCCTGCCCGATTTTATATGCTCTCCCCACCTCCAAACCTGCCACAGGGGAGAGCATAAAATTTCCCCCAAAGTATTTGTTTAGTTTCTCTGCCATTTCCTTATTCCCCATTATAAATTCTCCTCTTTCTGCCTGTAATACGCCCACATTTATATTTGCTAATCTTTTCCTTTTTACATACCTATAGAAGCCTTTACCGTCTGTTTTTGTTTCTCACTCGTTTACTTTCATATCCTATTTTCCCTTTCTTTACCAGTTTCTTGGTCATCTTTTGCTGAATTCTAAAATGCTCGCAATCCTCAAGCTTACTACATTTTTTGGCAACTTTATAAACCTGTTCCTTTGATCTAATACAATCTTTAAAGTTTGATCAATTTTCCTGTTGGGCTTTTGTGTCTGAGGAATGTATATTTGTCATAAATCATGTATTAATTCTTTTAAATGTCATTCAAATGATCTTTATTCACTGTATTTTCAGGTCTGTAGTCAATTACAATTTGTTGCAGAAAAACGATTTTCAATTAAGCAAGTTCGTTGGTCCCAGAAAAATATGTAACTTCCGCTTGGATTGTCATTTATGTCTACCTGTGACACAAAGTAGAAGGAAGAGGCAGACCCAGAGACTTCTGGAAATCTGCTATAGACATAAACCACACTGGTATGGTTGTAATTCTTGTGGGAGATTTTTAATGCTATGATGTTATGGTGGTACTTACTGGGGGACTTCTCCCAGAGAGAAGATATGGATAAGAAATGTCGGAATTGGAAATTCCATGCTGCTGTTTCTGGGTGCTGTTGCAAAGCTGTGGTTGATTTTTGTTGTTGACAAATGTTAATAATGGAAATGCACCTCATATCCATGAGTAAATAGGGAGAAATTGTTTCCACTGGCAGGAGGGTCAGTAACCAGAGGAGACAGATTTAAGATAATTGGCGAAAGAACCAGAGGGGAGATGGGGAGAGTTATTTTTACGCAGTGAATTGTTGTGATCTGGAATGCACTGCCTGAAAGGGTGGTGGAAACAATTCAATGGTGCTAACTTTCAAAAGTGAATTAGATATGTACTTGAAAGGGGAAAGTATTGCAGGGCTATGGGAGAAGAGGAGGGGATAGTTCTTTCAAAGAGCCGACATAGGTATGAGGGGCTGACTGATTCTATTTTAGGACATACCTACCACAATAGAAATTTATATTATTAGATATGAATTATTTTTTATGACATGCAGTGCTGTAGTCTTTATCAGGATCTTCCTCCATGTTTTTAAACCCCTCTGCAACCTCATTCCACTCTAATTAGGAAATATCCAGCCAAGTGCCCCAGTCTGCCTCCTCTGTTCCTTGAGCTCCAGATTATTGCATGACTGCTGTCCCTTTTAGCCATTTGGTCATTATGCATTTGCCCTCGAGAGCTATCTTCCCAAATTACTTCACCTTGGTACCTCGATCCCTACCTTTCAAAGCCTTATTAAAACCTATTTTTTTGATACTGCATTTATACTTCTTCCATCCCCTCCCCACCTCCCAACATGTATTTATTTCCTGCTCACTATTCACTCTTTTTGATTTAAAAGTTCACTGGAATGTCTTTTCTTCTGAGGGCACTGCAGAACTCCAAGTTGTTCCATCTTAAAGATTATGTGCAGTATTGTGTTTTATGATAGCTTGATGAAGGTTTATGACAGTTTGCCTGGCAGTCTATTCGTGGTACATTCAGAGACCCTGATAAAAATGTTACATGTCTTTCTTGTTCAAATGCTGAATGTCCTGCTGTGCAATTTTGGCATTTTCTGCTTTTATATCAAACTTTGTGCATTTGAAGTATTTTCTAAATTCCTAATATTGTGAGAATGTACCTGGTTTCTTGGTGATCTGTTGATGGTTTATCCCATCTCATTAGGTCACCAAGTATTTATGCCCAAATCTTTGATCTGATTTTTTTAAAAAGTCTAAACCCTTGGTGATCTATGAGTGGTTTATGCCAAGTTCTTTGTGGTCTGTTAGGGGCTGATGCCTAATTCTTTGTTCGATTGATTTTTTTATATCCTATTTTTCAGCGGCCTATTGAGAGTTTACACCCAATTCATTGAAGAATGGTGAAAGGTACCCATCTCAATTGGGGACCTTTCCCATTTTATTCATCAGCAATGTTTGGCAGGATTTAGGTAATAGCAATTTCAGGGATTCTGAATTTGTTAATCTTCATTCCTGCTCACCATGGGCTCTGTGCATTGAACTGTTCAAATAGACATTTTAATAATTTACGTGTAAAACATTAGTAATTTATTTTATAAAAAGAATGTACAAACCTCTCCTGAATCAATCTCATGATTATGGTGACGTTCATAATACTATTTGACTCTGGCAGTTGCATTTTCTGAAGTCGTTTGAATCCCTTCATTGTGAACCTGCTTTAAATGTAAACACATTTGTTTCCAACTATTATTTTGTGTATGTAGTCGTCTTTCCCTGAAGATCTCGCCAACCATTCTCTCTCTCGGAACGAATGCATAATTTGGAAAGTTAAGGTAAAGCCGAAGACAAGTAAAACAGGCGATAGTCAACTAAACTTTCCAGAATTGAAGAAACACTACCAACAAGATTGACACAAGATCAGAATTCTTCCATTGGCTCCCCATAGAGGTTGTTAGAATTGGTCTCACCAACTTGGGATAGCCAAGATCTAGATTGCACTCAGTGGCCCTGACAAAAAAGTACTTCAGAAGAGTTATCCATCTTATGGCTAGAAGAAAGAATGTTCGGGATCCGGGAGTAAGTCGACTGATTCTCTCCTCCTGCCCAATTTTCTCCAAACAAAAAGGAATAGTCAAATAATTTACTGAAGTGGCCAATTGCTTCTTAAAGTTCAAGAGCCTTACAGGGTCATCACCAAGACTTCAGTAAAGCTTAATGGTGGACATGAACCATCCCTGTTTGTCATCAACTATTGTTGCAGCTAAGAATATAAAAGGTAAAATCTATGCATCTCCTTATTTACCAAAGATGATTAAGACTTGTATGCTGGCCAGGCAATAAACAGATGCGAAGGGTTCTTAGTAATCCAAGAATAGACAAAGAATACTTTTATTAAATAATTAAGCAATATTATATGCAACAGTTCAGCCTCTGCTACAAAACTTCATCTGTAGGTTCCTGCTAGAATGACCGAGATTAAGGGGGGAATTTTATGCTGGTGGCGGGGTTCACGACGTCGGGGGAAACCGAAGCCAAGATCCCCACGCACATATTTTCGGAAGGCCCACTGAACTTATTGCCAATCAGGCACTTAAGTGGACAGCAGTGAGCCTTCCATAGGATCCAGGACCCCGCCACCAGAAGTCCCGTCCTTGGAGAGCTGCTGGCCAATCAGAGGCCAGCAGCTGCAGCACCACTGAGGTGGTGGTGGCTGCTGCTGGAGATGACTGGCCTGGAGGCTGAGGATGATCACTGAACCTAGGCCTCAGGTAGGTCAGGACGGGAGGGGTCTTGTATGGTGGGGGGGACACGGGAGGGGGGTTGGCAGCAAGGGCTGGGGGAGTGGCCCTCAGCAGGTGCCCCCTTCCCAATGCTGGGTCCTTCATTCAGGCACAAAGTGCCTTTGAACAAAGGACCCACTGCCCCCAGAGCCGGGAAGCAGCCCGCGGGGTTTTCCATGCCGTTCTTCCCATGCAGCGACGGGACTGCCCACCGCACAGGTAATTGGCACTGTGTTGGGAAGAGGCCCTTAATTGGGGATTAATTGTCCAGTTAAGGGCCTCAATTGGCAGTGGTGCGGGGAGGCTGTTTACAGGCCTTCACACCCCAGGCTAAATTTAGGCAGAGGTGGAATGTGACAGGAACCCCACCCCCCCCTCCCACCACCACCACCCAAGCCAGCATCCCACCTGATTTTATGCTAGCCCCGCCTCCAAACCCACCACGGGGGAGAGCGTAAAATTCCCCCCTAAGTTTCAGAATTGGCATAGCGTCTCTAGCAGTGTGTCAGTATTTGCAGGGTTTCCCTAACAGAAAAATTGGAAGACCGTTGGTATAAATGCAAATTGTCTCTCTTTATGATTTAATGCCTATCGATATACTGAGAATTGAAAAATGTACATCCACTTCCAGCACTGAGAATATTCAGGTACAACAAGGAGGTCCAAAAATTCACAGTGGCACAATCCCAACAGTTACATGGGATTCAATCTACTGTTGAAATGTGCGACTGACACCACTATTGTTTGTAGGGTCAGGACATGGGGCCAGGAGCCATTCTGGAAACACATTTGCAGAATCACTCGAAACACATTTCCTCTCGGACCCCAAGAATTGATGTTGGAAGCACCAGTGGAAATTTGGTTACCCAGGTGAGACTGAATCGCAGAATTATTACAGTGCAGAAGGAAGCCATTCAGCCCATCGAATCTACACCGCCTCTGCAAAAGAGCAATTCACTCAGTTCAATTCCCCTGCCTTCTCCCCGTAATCCTGCACATTCTTCATTTTCAGATAACTGTCTAATTTTCTTTTGAATACTTCAATTGAACCTGCCTCCACCACATTCTCAGGCAGTGCATTACAGATCTTAACCACCCGCTGTGTGAAAAAGGTTTTCCTCATGTTACTTTTGCTTCTCTTAGCAAATACTTTAAATCTGTGCCCTCTCAGTCTCGATCCTTTCGTGAGTGGGAACAGTTTCTCTCTCTATCTACTCTGTCCAGACCCCTCATGATTTTGAATACCTCTATCAAATCACCTCTCAGCCTTCTCTTCTCCAAGGAAAACAGTCCTAATTTCTCCAATCTATCTTCATAATTGAAATTCCTCATCCCTGGAACCATTCTCGTTAATCTTTTCTGTACTCTCTCCAATGCCCTCACGCATTTCCTAAAGTGCTGTGCCCAGAACTGGATGCAATACTCCAGCTGAGGCCGAACTAGTGTGTCTTATACAATTTCAACATAACTTCCTTGCTCTTGTACTCTACGCCCCTATAAGTAAAGCCCAGGATGCTGTATGCTTTACGAACCACTCTCTTAACCTGTCCTGCCATCTTCAATGATTTATGCACATATGCACGCAGGTCCCTCTGCTCCTGCACCCTCCTTTGGAATTGTACCTTTATTTTATATTGTCTCTCCATGTTCTTCCTACCAAAATAAATCACTTCACATTTCTCTGCATTGAACTTCATCTGCCATCTGTCTGCCCATTCCACCAGCTTGTCTATGTCCTTTTGGAGTTCTACACTATCCTCCTCACAATTCACAATGCTTCCAAGCTTTGTATCATCTGCACATTTTGAAATTGTGCCCTGTACACCAAGGTCTAGGTCATTAATATATATCAGGAAAAGCAAAGGTCCCAACACTGATCCTTGGGGACCTCCACTACAAACCTTCCTCCAGCACAAAAAACATCCATTGACCACTACTCTTTGTTTCCTGTCACTTAGCCAATTCCATATCCATGTTGTTACCGTCCCTTTTATTCCATGACCTACAAGTTTGCTCACAAATCTGTTGTGTGGTACTGTATCAAACGCCTTTTGAAAGTCCATGTTCACCATTTCAACAACATTGCCCTCATCAACCCTCTCTGTTACCTCCTCAAAAAACTCTAGCAAGTTAGTTAAACATAATTTTCCCTTAGGAAATCCATGCTGGCTTTCCTTAATTAACCCACATTTGTCCATGTGACTATTAATTTTGTCCAGAATTATTTTTCCAGAAGTTTTCCCACCACTGAAGTTAAACTGACTGGCCTGTAGTTGCTGAGCTTATCTTTACGTCCTTTTTTGAACAAGGGTGTAACGTTTGCATTTCTCCAGTCTTTTGGCACCACCCCGAGTCTAAGGAAGACTGAAAAATTATGGCCAGTGCCTCTGCGATTTCCACCCTCACTTCCCTCCGTATCCTTGAATGAATCTTATCTGCTCCTGGTGCTTTATCCACTTAAGGTGCAGACAACCTGTCTAATACGCACTCATTTTAAACCTTTCTAGTGTCTGAATAACCTCCTCTTTCACCATTGCCTGGGTTGCATCTTCTTCCTTGGTAAAGACAGATGCAAAGTATTCATTTAATACCTCGGCTATGTCCTCTGCCTCCATGTGTAAATCCCTTTATGGTCCCTAATAGGCCCCACTCCTCCTTTTACCACCCTTTTTCTATTTATATGTCTATAGAAAACGTTGTGATTTTCTTTAATGCTAGCTGCCAGACTGGGGTCCCCTCACCCCAGAAAGCTGATGAATGGACTTCTAATAGCTTCCTGTATCAGGGATCCATCCTAAAAATTTAATAAAACCCTTGTGTTTCCCCCTCTCCCCACCCCATTCTTCAAGGGTCCACTTTCTCCAGCAGGAGATCAGGCCAACTCTAGATTGCGTTAACACTGAGGGCCAGGGTGTGGGAACTCCTGATGATCTTGTTGTGATGCCGGAGGCCAAGATTCCTACCACGCTGGCTGACGACTGGCAATTGTATGCTGGGAGCTGGCCGAAAAGGTCTCTGAATTTTTGGGATTGGGTTGTCCAAGTTCTTTTCTCTTTGCCTGCCACATAGGTTTGTACCATGGAGCCTCTGGGGCCACATAAAATCCAGCCCATAATGTTTAAATCTTGGTATTTTTATTTAAGATTTAGCCACCAATTAAGCAACAGTATATTGAAATTGTACTTTAACTGCATCCTTGCCGAAGAATCAGTCAGCATAACATTTAACCTTTTCAGGATTCCTCCGACTGCGATCCATAACTGTGCTGTATTGGTGCCAGTTCTGACATGATTACATGTAGGGACATCAATAATTGAGATTTCAGAGAACAAGTCACTGCTGCCTATCCCCATAATGCTCCCTGTTCAGTTTTGGACTTGGCGAAAGACCAAGAACCTTAATTGTGATGGAGAGTTGAGTGAGGGGAGAGTACCAGGTTGGGAGGTAAATGATGAGAGAACACCACGTAAGGGATCTTACAACACAATGATGATAAAGTCATCAAGGCCTCCTTAACCATTTCTGCCACCCAATTCCCCCATCCCACAAAAACCCCTCCCCAAACCCACCCTAAGCCTTCTGCTTAGTGGACCCTCCAGCAGATGCCAGACAAAAGTGCACTAACTGGTCCAAGGTTGGAAGATCAGATGGTGGTGTACCTTTGTAATGGCAGAAGTCCTGCTGCATCCAAGAGGCACATTGATTCTCTGACAGTTCTGTGGAATGAGGCTCTGCCTTGGTATTGGTGTAAATGCTGAATTTGCCTCAGTGAGTGCCAGTGGGTCATTCAACTAGAGTAGGCATTGGAACTGAGCCCAAGACACAAAGGCAGTTAGTGTTTCCAACAATTGGGACCCCAGGCCACGGTTTCTCCTTTCTAACTAAGGAACACAGGACTGATTGCAGCAACGCCTGAACCAACTCCCTATCCTGGCTTCTGTTCGCTGGTTTAACACTGCCTAATGTGGTCACAAATTGTAACTGATGAGGGTTTCCTTCCGTATCTAACAAATACAAGTGATAATCTTTCCAAGAAGATGGTTACATTAATTTTAAAAAAATCAGCAAACAGAAGTCCACAAGCAGTTAATTCATGTGAATGTGGGCTGCTAACAGTGCGTATCATATTTTTCTGATACAATCAGAGTGAATAAAGCAGGGAAAAGGAAATAATTACAGTTTGTAGCTCTTAGAGCTTAAATTACAGGAAGTGCTTGGATGCTGATAATGACAAGGCAGATAGGGTTACCTAGCAATACGCTTGTAAAAGTCTCTACTGATATCTGCCTTTCACTTCAAGACCCAGTAAAAAAATCATTTTTAGCTTCTCATCTCAAGACTCAAAAAGCTCGAGGCAGAGAAAAATGGCAATAGATAATTAAACCTGTAAGCAACAAAATTAATCTGATGTCCTGGCACTGCATGAAAGCTCATAGTTTAAAGAGCCAGCTTTTATTTTCCTCTCTCTGTTACCAGTTCCTCCTCATCTCTCTTAAATCTGCTATCTTGTGTAGTTCCACTGTTGCTCACACCCAACCAGTACACCATTCTTTTCGTGTATGAGTCTAGACAGAAAGTAAAGAAAGAACTTGCATTTGTATTGTGCCTCAGGAGGTCTAAAACCACTTTACAGCCAATGAAAGACTTTTTGAAGTGTAGTTGCTGTTGTAAGAATTGTGGCGGCCAATTTGCATACAGCAGAAAGGATCCTTTTCTACATCGTTTATAATTTTAAATACCTCTGAAAGGGCAGCTCCCTTTTTAAACCTGAAAAATCTTGTTTTTTTTTAGTCATTTCTCAGAACTCAGCCCTGTGATGCTTGGGTGTCAGTCTTGTGGCTCGATGGTTCCAATGTCTCTGTTGTTGCATTCAAATGCTGTTTAACCAGAGTGGTGCATCATTTTAACATGACTTTAAACATCATTTAATGGGGGATGGTGGCATAGTGGTAATGTTATTAGACTAGTAATCCAGAGACCTTGATTATTGCTGGGGTGACGTGAGTTCAAATCCCACCACTGCAGCTGGAGGAATTTAAATTCAATTAATTAATGTGGAATAAAATGCTAGTCTCATTGATAGTGATCATGAAACAGCCAGATTGTTGTAAAAACCCGTCTCGTTCACTCATGCCCTTCATGAGAGGGAAATCTGCTGTTCTTACCCGGTCCGGTTTACATGTGACTGTAGACCCACACCAATGTGGTTGACTCTTAACTGTCCTCTGAAATGACCTAGCAAGCCACTAAGCTGTAGGTGGTTCACTACCACATGCTCAAGGGCATTTAGGGATGGGCAATAAATGCTGGTGTTGCCAGCGATTCTCACATCCCAAGAACAAATTTAAAAAAAGACTTACTCTCACTTATACTCTGCTGATTTGCTATATAATTTATCATTCTACTTGCTTTGTTAATTGAGATGCTGCTCAGCAATAATTGGGTATGTTGAGTGATGAGACTGCGAAAATCCCTCTCAAATCCACCCTTTGCTATTTCAACAACTTTCATTGAAGTACTTAAATCACCTATTCTTTCTCTGTTGTGTGCAACACTTCTACACTTACCTATATTAAATTTTATCTGCAGTTTTGTGCCCACTTACATGTTTTGTCTATTTCAATCTTGCAGTTCCCACGTTACCTCCTTGGATTCAGCTGTCCCTTCTAGTTTGCTTTCATCTCCGAATTCAATCAATCAGTTTGCACTGAGCACTTAAATTCAAGTTGTTAAAGTAAATTAGGAATAACTGAGGCGCCAACACCAACTGCTGCACATCACACTCAGCACCTCCTCCCAACCCCACCCTCTCATAACTCTTCCAACAAGTGACAGCTGCTTGCTACCCTTTATGACAAATTCTTACTTTTTCCTAAGCTCTACACCCACTGTTTGAAGCTTAACCAGTCACCTTTTGTGCTGCACTTTGTCAAATGGCTTTTCGAAAGCCATGCTCTGAGGGATGCCAAGTGAAATATTGGCCGGAATTTTACATCTCTTCCCCCCCCCCCCGCCCCACCACCCCCCCACCCCCACCCAAGAGCGGGCGGGGAGAAGGGGGAGCGTAAAATGGAGTGGGAGGCTCGGGGGGCCTTTCCCAACCCACTCCCACCTCCACTGCCATTTTACATGGGGAAGCAGCGGCGGGAAACGGCGCGCCCGCCCCAGGCCAATAAAGGCCCTTAACTGGCCAATTGACAGCTGCTTAAGGGCTTCTGCCTGCTGCCACGGGGATTTTATCCTTGGCAAGTGGACAGCCCAGGCCTGAGAAAAGACACCTGTCAAAAGTAGGTGGCCTTCTGACGGGCTGGCTGGGGGTCCCTCCTGATGGGCATCTTGTGTCCAATGGAGGGCTGCCCCCGATGCCCCAATTACCCCAATGCCCAACATGCCCCTGCCGCCCCCCCAATTGACCCCTCCCTTGCTTCGCCAGGGCCCAACCGATCACCCCTGGTGAGGCCCCAAAAACCTACTTCTTTTTCGGGCTGTCCTTCCTCTTCATCTTGAAGCTGGGTGTAGTCCCAGCAGTGGCCACCGCTCCAGTGGCACTGCTGGGACTAAGAGCTGCTTGCCCGCTGATTGGCTGGCAGCTTCATTAGGCGGGACTTCCCGTCCAAGACCAATTTAAGGCCTGGGAACCATAAAATCCAGACTGGTTCCCCAGGCCCAGTGGAGGCGGGATCACCATCGACTTTTCAGTTGGTGGATGGCTCCCCTCCGACAAGCAAAAACTTCTGGTCATTAGTTTGCTGTGTCGTGGGCTTCTCCCTGTGATTCACTTTTTGTCGGGAGTTTTCCATCTAGTTAGTGCCATCAGGGAGCATTGAGCAGATATTGGGTGGTTTCCCAAGTGGTGGGAAAAGGGAGAGTCATTACAGAGGTTGTTCTTCCATAGTTCCTACTGTCCAGCAACAGTACAGCATTGGCATTACCAACCCTCCAGGAATTGAAGATTAATCTCCACACCAATGCAGACGACTTCAGGAGACAAAGCAAAGCAGTGTTAAACATTTTTTAAACATTTTCTTCAAACACTTTCATTTATTAGTTACAAAGAATATTGGCAATGAGGATAAAGGTTGTTTGACTAACAGTCATAATTAACCCAATTGAATAACAGAATTTGTTCCATTTTCATTTGGCAAGGGAAGGCAGTGTGCCTGCAGGATGGAGCAATGGTGAGAGTGTGAGAGTGAGCTGGTTTGATGTGGGGAGGTCATGTGTCAGGTCAGGAATACACCCAATCAAAGTTGGCAATGCTAAGCAGCATTGGCAGAGACCTGAAAGTTTAAGTCCAAGCAGTCCAACTCCTATTGACTATCCACCATATCCAGTTATCCCAATAGAAAGAAGTAAGATTTACATTTAATTAGCACCTTTCATGATCTCAGGATGCCCCAAAGTGCTTTACAATCAATTAAGTACTTTTTGAAGTGCAGTCACTGTTGTAATGTGGATGGCTCTAAGATAAAGACTATAGTGGTAATTTTCTAGCATAAATCTTTACTACTTGAGAATACAGCTTCAAGATAGGGCTGTAACGCTATCAGGCTGAGTATGCAATTTATGCTCTTATCTATCAAGCCTCGATGCCAGCACTTCAACCTGACAGAATCTGTTCCCAAGTCGTAGAAACCAAAGAAGGCCCCAGACTGATTTGCTGGTCTGAATTAGCTGATCTCAACTAAGAAGGGACAGGGTTAAGGGTGCCACAGTTGGCTTGAGATTATAGAGGTGAACGTCAACCAAGGTTCCTGCTCCTCGTCACTATCCAGTATCGCTACTTTAAGTTTGTATGCGTGGATGCTAGATATAAACAGGATAAGCCGTGATTGTAATGCTCCTTGTGATTGGATAGCTATCTGGCATTCATAGTCAGGGTTTGCACGTCAATAATGATCACTTGGATATGATACTGAACGATGGCCACCACCAGTTAGGGCCAGTGTCTTGAGAGAAGGATGGGATGTTAATTCGGACAAATAAAACTTTTACCATTCCTCACATACCATGCCAAAGCTCTCAAAACGAAACAACATTCTGGTTCTAATTAGGATATTTGTGAATGTTACTTTTACTAGTTACTTAGTACTAATTATATATTGTTTTGCTAAATTTCTTATCGTATTGGACCCATCAGTATCATAAAGTGCTCCAGAATCAATCACAACATTTTATTGTGTAAATGAAAGTGCGGATAGCACACCGTGGGTTGGGAAAGTGCATCAGTTCAGTTTTTTTCCCGAATTTTACATTTATCCTTTCATTTATTTATTGCAAGTGTTTATTGCTGTTCTGAGGAGGAACCTCACTTGACGTCTAATTTAACTGCCAGTCTTCTATTTTCTGATGATGTCTAGTCCACTGAGTGCACTTATTCCTTGGCTCAGCACTAAATATTAGTCATGCGTGGTTAACATGAGGCTATCTATAATCTAGCTTTTGAAGGTGGTACTTAATAGTTAGTTGCTTACAGTGTGGTTTCTGGCATTGTTCCGAGTGTTCAGATACAAAATCAGCAACGTTGGCTCTTGCTCTGCCTGACAGACCAGAAGAGAGAAGCTTTGTCAAAAAGAAATATTTATCCCACTAATCTTTTATCCATTAGTGGATCTCATGTAGTGTTGCTCTTGGTGAGTCATAGCTAAACTGTTACAAAAATGGGAGTGCTCGGATTGGAAATGGGAGAGTGTTACATATCACCACAAAAAGAATTTAGAAAGAGGTTGATGAGAATCATCTTAGAGATGGTGAAGTAAGCTTTTGTTTCAGGAAAGTAAATAGGTTTTTCCTTACTATAAGATAAATATACTTTGTAGCGATGTAAATGAATAACCTCAATATGTTTATATCTCTGAATGTAATATGGAGAATCAGCTCTTCAGCTTCACTGTCCATTTGTTTAGGGTATGCAAGCAAAGAAATATATAAACCTAAGGAAAGATTAAACTAATTTGTATGTTTTTCTTTCTGATAAGTTCCGGTTTTAAACATAAAGACATGTTTAATTTATTCTCTCTGTTCGTGTCACCCCCCTGCCCCCACAAGTACTTCTCCATTCACTGGTTTTCTCTTTACTTGTGTTTGCCTCTCTAACTGTACTTTCTGATTAAAGTTGTGGGTTGCTCCAGAAAAAGGTATTTTGTTCAATGCAAAACAAATTAAATTTGGGTTATTTACATTATTGCTAAAAACGGTTTCTCTAAAGGTTTTCACCTCCAGCAAATTTCTGTTGATAGGCAGCCGTGGGCAGGACTTGTAAATAGCATGTGCTGGCATGCTCCATGGATGGTTAGTTTTACTGTCAGTTGGAATAAAATCTGTAACTTCTACATGATGGAGCTTATCTTGCAACCTGCTGCCTGAGCTGAGTGAACGTTCTGCGAAACTCCAAAAACCCCAGGGTGATACTCCAGAGGCATGGTTTATTTTTTATATTGTGACCTCTGCCTTTTATTGTCTTGTTGCACTGATGTATGTCACTCTGGATCCACCAGAGACAAGTGTACAGAGCAGAGGCATCAAGCACAATTTAAAGCAGAACATGGTGAGGGAGGGGCCTGGAAATTTCCCTGGGGCTTCTCCCGCTCTGTAACTTTGGTTTGTAGTTCAGGGTGAACTGGGGTTTCCGCCAGAGTTACGGCACAAAAGCAGCAGAGGACCTGAGGAGGTTTTACCACAGTGTGTCCTGGATTATGAACTTCTCCTATTTTTCTCCATAGGCCTTTTTGATCCCCTTGGGCTGTCTACTCGCTGCAGGGGACACATGACCAGGCTTCCACAACTGCCACTTTAAGCTGGCAGCTTGGAGTGCATGAAACAAGCAGCAGAATATATCTCACCATCCAATTTTCCTTTCCTACAGCAGTGTGACTGACAAGAGGGACAGAATGTCATCTTTAAAACAAAACAACACCATCATCGCTTTCCCTGAGACACTTGGCCTTACCCATGTCTTGAGTGCCTATGTTCTCAATGTAATTACAGTATATGTTAGCAAGAAAATTCTGGACTTTCCTCTGTTAACATGCAATGTCCAGCAGAGGCCATGGATTTCAAAAGTGGTAAAATTCTACAATGTTTTCTTTTCAACATAGCCCTTGTAATATATTATTACTGTGATATTATCAAATGTTAATTAGAAGCAGTTGTCGAGCTTTACTTTCTGAAAGCTCAAGCTTCTGAACATCTCGGTAGAAGCTGGACACTGATAGAAAGTAAAGTGAAGCCGAGCCCAATCTGCTCTCGGGTTGCCAACTCTGGTTGGACGTGTTCCTGGAAGTATCGTCACATGACCAAACAGCCCTTTTCTCATCTCCAATATTTTTATAACTAATAAAGAAAATGAAAAAAACAACACACGTCTCGGATCCTCGCTACAGTTTCAAGGAAATTAATCTTTAATTCTTGGACACACCGGAAGAATCCTGGAGAGTTGACGACCGTAATCTGTCCTCATTTTAAAAAATGTACCTATCTGAATACTACCTAAACTAATTTTGCTCAGTATGAAAGTCTGTCATTTGAAAACAAAAGAGACTTCACCTTTGCTTTTTCACTCAGGTAATTCTCTCCGATCAGGACTGCAGATGTCAAGCATTCCTCTCCAGACATTGGCAGTGCTGTTGAGTTCTTTATGTTGTCTGATGCAACATTAGTGTGATGCGTGGAGTCCAGTTTGCTGAAGATCTCAAACATGTTTATTGTCAATCAGCTAAACTATTATATACAGTACAGAGCAAACTATTTACAGAACCTTCAGCTGGGAGTTACAGTTGCACAGAGATGTGATTCACATGACTATATCCGGGTACTTAGCTCATTAGCATACTGAGATCTTAAAGGGACATCACTCTTAAGTGATCATACAATATCCCCTTTCTTTCCAAAGATATGTCTTGTAAAAAACAGATAAAATTAGATGACATCAAAATTAGTTATGGGATAGAAATTATAAAATTTACAGGTATAGAAGCTTAAGAATCCATATATTGTTTCAGTGGTTTGACAACTCTTCCAGATCTGGTTATGGTATAACCTTCTGGGGATGTGGATTTCACCCTTGGCTGGTTTTGGTTTGCAGGCACATTGTCAATGTATGAAGATTTCGATCATGCTCTTCTTTAGTTTTCCCCATTACCACAATGACATCAGCAATGCATATACATCCAGGGACGTTTTCTATAATTCTGTTGATATGCTGCTGAAACAGATCTTGACTGACGAATGGTAGTCTCTGGAAGTGATATCTTCCAAATGGTGTTCTGAGGTTGGTGACTTCTTGAGATTCCTTAGCTAGGTGTACCGACAGATATCCATGTTTAGCATCCAACCTGGAGAAGAATTTGGCTCCTGTGAACTTGGACTTCAGTTCCTCTAATCTCGGAATCTTGTTGGGGCATCTCTTTAGGGACAGGTTTAGACATCTCAGCACTAGACTTACCCTGATTGCTCAATCCTTCTTCACTATGCATGCAATTGAGCTGCACCAGTCTGTGTGATGATGCACATGTTGGATGATGCCATTGTGTTCCATGTCATCTAACTCATGCTTAAGCTTTTCTTGAATGCACTTTCTGGGAGGATCGATTGATGGAATTGCATCCTCTCTGAGGTGCAGTATGACATTGCCTTTGAAATTTCCTATGGTGTTGAACTGGTCCAACTGACTCAATACCGGTACCCTTGGTCTCTTCTGCTATAATGGGTACCTTGATGACTTCGTGGATGGTCACAATGTTGAGGTCCCTACACGCTGGTAGTCCTGCCACTGCTGGTCCACTCGTGTCTACCAGGTAAAATATTTGAAGTTTCCATGCTGACTTGCCATAGCTGCATTGTACTGTTAGTGTGCCACTGCAAGGGCTGAGTGACCCATTGCATGCAGGTATTCTAAAGGATGTGATAAATGGACACTTGGATAATAATGATCTGATTGGGCATAGTCAACATGGATTTATGAATGGGAAATCATGTTTGACGAACCTGTTGGGGTTTTTTGGAGGATGTTACGAACAGAATTGATAAAGGGGAATCAGGAGTGGATTTTCAGAAGGCTTTTGATAAAGTCCCCCCACAGGAGGTTGGTTAGCAAAATTAAAGCACATGGGATAGGAGGTAATCTACTGGCATGGAGTAAGGATTGGTTAATGTACAGAAAGCAGAGAATAGGAATAAATGGGTCATTCTCGTGTTGGCAGGCTGTGATTAGTGGGGTACCGCAGGGATCAGTGCTTGAGCCCCAGCTGTTCACAATATACATCAATGATTTGGATGTGGGGACCAAATGTAGCATTTCCAAGTTCACAGATGACACAAAACTAGGTGGGAATGTGTGTTGGGAGGAAGATGTAAAGTGGCTTTAAGGGGATTTGGACAGACTTGGTGAGTGGGCAAGAACGTGGCAGATGGAATATAATTTGGAAAAATGTGAAGGTATGCACCTTGTTAGGAGGAATAGATGTGCAGAGTGTTTCTTAAATGGTAAGAGATTAGAAAGTGTAGATGTACAAAGGGACCTGGGTGTCCTTGTCAATAAGTCATTGAAAGCTAACATGCAGGTGTAGCAAGCAATTAGGAAGGTTAATGGTATGTTAGCCTTTATTGCAATCGAATTTGAGTATAGGAGTAGTGAAGTCTTGCTTCAATTGTATAGAACCTTGGTTAGACTGCACCTGGAGTACTGTGTGTAGTTTTGGTCCCCTTGCCTTAGGAAGGATATTATTACCATAGAGGGAGTGCAACGCAGGTTCACCGGACTTGTTACCGGGATGGCAGGACTGTCCTATGAAGAGAGATTGGGGAAATTGGGCCTGTATTCTCTGGAGTTTCGTAGAATCTCATTGAAACCTACAAAATACTTAAAGGGATAGACAGGGTAGATGCTGCTAAGATGTTTAGCCTGGATGGGGAATCTAGAACTAGGGAGACACAATTTCAAAATAACGGGGAAGCCACTTAGGACGGAGATGAGGAGAAATTTCTTTACTCAGAGGGTTGTGAATCTTTGGAATTCTCTACCCCAGAGAACTGTGGAAGCTCAGTCATTGAGTATGTTTAAAGCAGAGATTGATAGATTTCTAAATACAAACGACATAAGGGGATATGAGGATAGTGTAGGGACAAAGGCATTGAAGTGAATGATCAGCCATGATCATACTGAATGACGGGGCAGGCTCGATGGGCTGAATGGCCTACTCCTGCTCCTATGTTCCTGTAACTTTGCAGTTGTCGGTTGTATCATTAATTTTCAACGACTCCAGTACATATCCTTTAAGATTTGGACTGGTAGGATACTTGCACTAGCTCCAGTGTCAGTTCTAACCTTGAGTGTGTGTTTGCCAACTTTCTTTGGGCACGTTGTTAATGGTAGCAAAAGCTTCAAGTTGTTTGACTTCCTCAACACAATGTGTCAGGTTCACAATGTGGAACGTCTGCTCGTCTTCTGGCTGAGGATTGCTTTGCTCTGAGTCTTGTCTCAGACCTGTTTCACCATGAACTTCATCTATTGGCTTGTGTTGACGCAGGATTCTGGCACTCTCCTTGCTGCTGTTGCCCTGTTTCTGCACCTATCTTCTGTTTGCTTGTGTCCTATTGTGACACAGTGGGAGTGGCACAGTGGTTAGCACTGCAGCCTCACAGCTCCAGCGACCTGGGTTCAATTCTGGGTACTGCCTGTGTGGAGTTTGCAAGTTCTCCCTGTGTCTGCATGGGTTTTCTCCGGGTGCTCCGGTTTCCTCCCACAGCCAAAAGACTTGCAGGTTGGTAGGTAAATTGGCCATTATAAATTGCCCCTCATGTAGGTAGGTGGTAGGGAAATATAGGGACAGGTGGGGATGTGGTAGGAATATGGGATTAGTGTAGGATTAGTATAAATGGGTGGTTGATGGTCGGCACAGACTCGGTAGGCCGAAGGGCCTGTTTCAGTGCTGTATCTCTAAACTAAACTAAACTTCTGGCTGCATATTTGGAGCCAGATTTCTTGCATAGGCAGGCCCAGTGTCCTTTTGCACTGCATGCCTTGCACAGATCTTGAAATGCAGGACAACTTCGCGGTGAGTGGGATCAACCACACTACCACACAGCTTGCTTGCTCTTTTCGATCTGGTTACTATGCCGATACTGTTGGCTGCACCTAGTGCTTGCAGATGCTGTTGTCCAGCTACAATGGCTTCATATTTCCTGCCATTTTCTAGCAGTGTATCAATGCTGTGATCTTTCTTTTTCCCTACGAGGTCTTTCTGAAATGCTTCAATGGGTGTTGAGACAATCACCAGCTCTATTAGTCGCTCTGACAGCTCAGTTTCTGAAAAATTGCATTCGTTGCCCTTACTACAGCATCTACTGACAAACTGGTCTATTGATTCCTGTGACTGTTGCCTGTAGGACATCAATTACAGGTGGTGAATTCTAAAATGCACTCTTAAATGGAGCTGATTTTCTAGCACTTTCCATATCTTTGCAGGATCTTTCTGGTCCTCTTCTGATAAGCCAGAGTTATTGATTCTGTGTAACCCCTCATTTCCAACTGCTACCAGTGTTTTTAAAGATTGCTTCTCTGCTTCTAGAATCACTTGGTCTGTGAAGCATAACTGCATTCTTTGTTCAAATAGTTTGAACTCGAATAGGATTTCAGTGGCCTTTCAGTTCATGCTGGGAAATTTGGTATCCATCTTTCTGCTTTTTTTTTGCTTTCTGCTCTTTATTTAATTTTGTTCTATTTACTTAGCGCTGTTTCCCCCTTAATAAATATTCTGTATCTAGACTAGCTGCTAGGATGGAGAGGAACAGGTGTTTGACAGTATTCTGTGTTTATTTTGCTTTCAGCACTTAAGCCTTCTGTTTACACAGCTGTTCAATAGGCAGTTCCGTTGCTTTTTTTTTGCTAGAGTTTATGTTCTTCATGCTCCAGTGGTTTAATGATTTTTTTTAGCTTTGGCTGCATGAATGGAGACCCTGCAGTGATTGGGGTTTTCCCGTGCTTTTTGCTATCGGACGCTTTCTGTAATGGCGCCGACCTCGATCAGCCTGGGAGAGGAATCAGGTTGTCCCCGTTTTTTTTTCATGGAGCCTTCGGGGAAAAAAGCAATTTCTGAAGCATTTCAAAGTTTTTTTTTAAAGGGGATTCCTCGACTGTTGGCACAATGACTCACACGATCACAGGAATTAATTTTCAGCCTGTCATTCTGTGCTCTGTCTTCTACAGATGGAGTTAGGTTCATTTGTCCTTTCCACTTTTTGGCCAGCATTTCTTTTGCATTTTCTCTCTTTTGGCTGTAGGAAGGGTTGTTTTGAAAGCTGCTTTACCTGTGGTCTTCAAGCGTAGATCTTGTGTTTTTACTACAGCTGCCACCATGTAATCAGTTTTTTTATGTTGTCGGATGCAACATAAATGTGATGCGTGGAGTCCAGTTTGCTGAAGATCTCAAATGGGTTTATTATCAGCTAAACTATTATATACAGTACAGAGCAAACTATTTACAGTTGCAGAGTAACACCCTGGCTTTGAATCACATGACCATATCCTGGTACTTAGCTCATTAACATACTGAGATCTTAAAGGGACATCACACTTAAGGCAATCACACAACAAAGCATCCCTCCCTAGACATCGACAGTACTGTTTCTCCCTTGTTGTGAGAATGCTGGTAGTTTCCTTTGGCCTAGCACAGGGGTCTGCACCCTTTATTACCTGAAGAACCATTTTTTAAAAAATTACCTAAAATACAAAGTATTGGGAGCCACAAGATGAAATGTTGCCATTTCTAAACCAAATACTTGGCAAATTGCCAATTATCTGTGATAGAATTCATAATTTTCATATATAAAATAAATAAAATACATGTTGAATTTATGTATCAATAAAAATGAAATAAAAATGGACCTATCTCTGAATTATTGCATTTCTTGACGTTTTTGCTATAATTTTGTCAGTAAAGTCATCTTTAAAACAAGCTTTAACTGACAATGCGTAGAATTAAGACAATTTTTTCGGCTATTGATTATTGTGAATAAATAAAAGCTTCTAATAGCACATTCAGAATAATTTATCATCTCAGCTATATCAGAAACAATAATAGTCACAACCATAAAACCTGTTCCTTGAATCAAAGGCATTATCTATAACCATGATATAGCTATCTCACCCGAACAGGTTTATTTAGAGAACAATTATGTTTTTTTTGTAAAAATAATCAGTTGAAACCGTAAAGTGCAGCATAATGATTAGCCTTTTGTCTTCACAATTAAAAACGGGCTCTTACTTTGCTTGACTTCAATTTTGTCGGCTTTTATCATGTTAATGTGATCCAACTGGAAAAGGTTTGGAGCTGCAAATGAGATGTTAAAGAGCAGGCTGTGGTTTTGGAGCCAGAGGTTGCAGACCCTTAGCCTGGAACCTTACCACCATTTGGCTTTTGGCTTGTTGGCCAGGCTGAGATTGAGAATTCACCGTGCAATGGAAGCCTATGTGTGAAGGAAACTGGGCCTTGTGAAAGTGAACTAGGATACGAGAAGATATCTGGATATGAAATGACTAAAGAAAATAAAATACAAGCACATCTAATAACTCAATTAGTAACTGCACTCCATGATGGCTGTTGTATATCGAAATTATATAGACAGGAAAGGCCCAGGTTTGATCCATGGTCTGTGACGCACAAAATATGTTGTGTTTTTCTGATTAGCTGAAATTTCCTAGGAACCAATTAAAAACAGGGCATTGCAGTCAAATAATTCACTCAAATTTTGAATTGGTCATAAAAATGTGACCACTACCACTGACCTTGATTCAAATTTCCAAGGAACCAGTCAGATAAATGATCCATTTATTCACTGACTTATATCACACCTTCACAAACTTCTTTCATATCCTCCAACTCACGATGGCTAATGTAAAGGGAGATCCACTAGCCTTTGTAATAAAAGTTGTTCTGTGTGTCAAGTCTATTCGCTACATTGTGAACAAGGTATTTGCCTATTAATTTTCTTCCTCTTTGGTTAAGCTATTGACCAATCAGATGCACTATCTTCTTAGGCAGTCCCTTGGGATCGAGCTTGACTTGCTTTCACTCCGGTTCGATGGGTTCTGAAATGGCTGATAAGTCCAATGCATGATCTGCAGTCTCTGCCGTGAGGGTCAGGTAGATGAGTAGCTTGGAGGTTTGTGCGCTGCCTCTGATGCCCCGGCTTCACCTCTGCATGTTCCCAACAAAGTCGCTCGAGGCCTTCCCGAATGAGCTGTCTCCATCTAGGACAGTCACAAGCCAGGGACGCCCACGAGATGAAAGGGATGCTGTTCCCTTCAGGAATGCTTTGAGGACATCTCTAAAGTGTTTCTACTGTCCTCCTGGGAGTCTCCTGCCACGACCAAGTCCTGAGTAGAACAGCTGCTTTGGGAGTCTGGTGTCAGGCATGCGAGCGACATGTCCCACCCAGCAGCGCTGGTTTTGGGTGATTACTACCCTGGTGCTGGGCAGCTTGACTTGGGAGAGGACGCTGCTGTTGGACTGCCTTTCTTGCCATTGAATTTGGAGGATCATGCACAGGTGCCTTTGGTGGTATTTCTCCAGTGCTTTGAGGTGCCTGCTGTAGGTTGTTCAAGTCTCTGATGTATATAGGAGCGCAGGGATCCCTGCTGCCCGGTAAAAGTGATCTTAGTCTCGGGTTTGAGATCCTGATTCTCAAATGCTCTCTTCCTCAGTTGGCTGATGGCTGAGCTGGCACATGGGAAGCGATGATGAACCTCGTCGTCTATGTCTGCCAAGATATGGAAAATGGTCCACATTTTCCAGGATCTCGCCTTTGATCTTGATTGACAGGGGAAGGTGTTGTGCTCTGGGAGCTGGTTAGAAGAGGACCTTTGTTTTCTGAGTGTTTAGTGAAAGATCCATTTTCTCATATGCTTCGGAGAAGGAGTTGACAATGATCTGGAGCTCAGCTTGAGTTACCGCACCCACAAGCGTCATCTGCATACTGAAGCTCAACGACTGAGGTTGGGAGTGATTTTGGTTTTGGATTGAAGGCAGGGTAGGTTGAACAGTTTCCCCTCAGTTCTGTAGATTATCTCCACGCCTGTGGGTAGTTTGCTGGAGGTGAGGTGTAGCACTACAGTGAGGAAAATGGGTAGATGTTTCTATATATATCAACCCAATCACATTTCCCCCAGCAGTCCCACCCAAACATATTGCAGCAAAAGAAACTTCTCCTGATAAAGCCATCATAATAATTCTTCACCCACCCTACTATATAAAGAAAGAAAGACTTGCATTTATATAGCGCCTTTCACGACCACCAGACATCTCGAATTGCTTTACAGCCAATGAAGTACTTTTTGAAGTGTAGACACTGTTGTAATGTAGGAAACGTGGCAGCCAGTATGCACACAGCAAACTCCCACACACAGCAATGTGATAATGACCAGATAATCTGTTTTTGTGATTGTTGATTTGGGGATAAATATTGGCCAGGACACGGAGGATAACTCCCCTGTTCTTCTTCAAAATAATGCCATGGGATCTTTTACATCCACCAAGCAAGCAGATGGGGCCTCGGTTTGATCCAAAAGAAGGCACCACTGACAGTGCAGCACTCCCTCAGTACTGCCCCCCAGAAATAAACTTTATTGCATAACAAAGAAAATACATTAAAAAGTCATAATTCTACCATACAATTCAAACAACAGCTCCTCCCTCCCACAAACGTCCTGATTCATCTAACCAGGTATGCTATGGCAGTTCCATACTTTACAATCTTGATATGCCTAACTGACTTTAACTCCACAGTGTGTGTTTTGTTTCTCCAGCAGTTTCCCTGCCCAGAGGTCAGTCTGATTGACAGGCTTGGCTCCCTATTGGGCAGGCAATGCTCAAGAGGAGGCTGCAGGCCAGGAGCAAGTAGGGAGCCTGCTGCTGGAGTAGTGATGAGGTGGGAGGTCCAATCCTGGGAGGCATCTGATCCTGGACGGAGTGGGCAGCAATTCTGGATACGAGGGAGAACAAATTAGCTTGGTGAGCAAGGGGAAGCACTCCTGCTTTTCCTGACCCAGAAACAGTCCTGGAAAAACACTTACCTCTTTTACACAGCAGTCCAACATAGAAACATAGAAAATAGGAGCAGGAATAGGCCATTCGGCCCTTCGAGCCTGCTCTGCCGTTAGCTCATTTCCCTTTAGCTGCCAGATTACCAGAGGCCATGGTTAAACCTAAAATGGAGATAAAAATGTGAGGCACACAGACTCAGTATGATATTTAACTGACCAACCCACCTCCCGGAAGTGAGAGTGTTACCTGCAACCCCCAATCCTACTTCCGCTACAACCCACAGTGGGCGTATTCGTGGTGGGTTGGGTTCGGGTTTGAGATTTTTAAAATTTTCGCAGCCCACCCAACCCAAACCCACCTCTTTTTGGGGTTAAATTTCCCCTCAAAGAGTGCCCGTCTGATGTAAAATTAAATTCGCAGAAGCCATCACACTGGCCAGCTCCAACAGGTGTGCATGGGAATGGCTTCATTCTTCAGATCGCCCTCATAGCCACATCTGTTCCAATGACATCATCCATTTCAGCAGAAACCCTGCCAGATTTTCCCCAGTTGCTGAGGCCAGGTATAATGCTTCAATCGCCACTCCAGCCGGAGGGATCAAAACTGGAGTCTGCCTAAACTGTATATATCAAGCTGTGCCTTTCGCAATTCACAAAACCATTTCCAGTGTGTTTTTACATATGAGTTTAAAGTACTGGTTACTACAGTAACATCAATGTGCTGGATTTAATCTACACCGTTTTTAAAAATTGTTGGTTAAACCCAGCAATTAATGCAATGAATAAAAGACAAAGCTGTGGTATTATCCTGGAATTTTGCCGAATCAACTGTTGATACTGGGGAGGGGTTACTGCCAGATGGATTCAAAGGTCTTCTAGCCATTAGTTCACTTCTTAGTGGAAATTAAACCATCTATTTCCCATGCAAGTGTGCTTGAATGTTAGTAGTGGTAAATGGATAGTAGCCACCATCATGAAAGGATTGTCCCTAACCAGGCTGTAGGTCATCAAAGCATGATCTGACCAAGTCTGCTTGAGACACTGCAGTTTGTGTGGAGGAGGTCAGTCTTGACTGGAAGTAGCAAGAAGATGCGTTCAAAGTAATAACCCAACTGTCGCTCATGATGAAGGCAAACATTCAGTTCATGACATAGATCATTACTGCTGCTGGACTGTGATGCCCAGTAATTAATACCATCAGCATTAATAAAACCACTGACATTGTTTTTTTGGAGTGGGGAGTTGATGCACGTCATTAGCCTGAAAGGGTTATTATTTGTTCAAGGAGCCAGGATGGCTAATGGCTAACTTATAGACATTATAGAAACAATGCATGAAATATAAGGGATCAGCCTGTAGTATTAGCCAAACAACAGACAGGGGTTGGGAGGCAGGGCATATGGGATTGAAGTGTGTTTATGGAGAAATTGTTTCCACCGGCAGGAGGGGTAGTAACCAGAGAACACAGATTTAATGTTACTGGAAATGAACTGCAGGGAAGGTGAGGAAAACTGTTTTTTTACGCAGCGAGTTGTTACGATCAAGGATGTGCTGCCTGACAGGGTGGTGGAAGCAGATTGAATAGTAACTTTCAAAAGGGAATGGGATATATGCTTGAAGGGGACAACATTGCAGGGCTGTGGAAAAAGAGCAGGGGAATTGGAGCAATTGCATAGCTCTTTCAAAGAGCTGGCACGGGTATGATGGGCCAAATGACCTCCCTCTATGCTGTATGATTCTATGATAATTGGCCATTCCATCTATCTTGTATTGTCGCATTGTGGTCAAAAAGGCAGCTGAATATAGCCATTACAGTACTGTTAGACAGGGAGTGAGTTTATGTTTAACAAAAATATTATTTTGGCTTGTCAGTTAAACATGACAATAACATTAAAAGTGGGGTGCAGTTGCTAGCAAGCAGCAGTTACTGCATTATGTTATAAAACTTATACTGTCATTTCTACAGCTGTTTAACAACAGGTGCCCCTTAAATTGTCCAGGTGTGGTTACATTAGCTGCCTTTTTCCACTACTCCTGTGACCCGATAACCAAAACCAAATTATGACTCATTAAATCATGGGAATTATAGCACAAGAGGAGGTCATACAATCTGTTTTGGCCATGTGAATTCTAACTCATCAACAATCTCATCCCTTTTCATTGTACGTTTCAGTATTCTTGTATATTCTTCCTTTATAAATTTTTTCCCAATTCCCTTTTTAATGATGATCCCGTCTTGGCCTCAATGACCAATTGTAGTAAAGCATTCCATGGTCTAATAGCCTTCTGTGTGGAAAAACTTCTCTCTTCTCCCCTTTCAGTAATAATCTTTATTCTGTGAACCCTTGTTAGCTATTTGATGAGCTTTGCAAATAACCTTTAACTGTTTATCTTTCAAACCCTTTCACAATTTTGAAAACCACTTCAGCCTCCTCTGCTCCAGTCGAATAAAAGCCCCAATTTTTTGAGCCTTTCTAGAACTATGAATTCTCGTTCCTGCTCTCATTCTAGTAAATCTTAGCAGTATAATTTCCATGACTCGAATACACCTTCCTGTAATAAGTTGCCAGAATTGCACACAATGGGCAGGATTTTGTTCTGCCCTTGGAGGTGGCATGGAGGCAGGGCAGCAAACAGAACAGCAGTGGGCACCGTCCCCGACAATGCTTGGGCCCCTTGCCATTTTTCCGGGACTGGGAAGTCCGATTGAGGCCCTTAGCTGGCCAATTAATGGCCACTTAAGGGCCTGTTCCTGCCTCCTTCAATTTTGTTGCCCCAGGAAGACGCTGCCAGGTAAAGCCTGATGGCCTGCGAGCAGGGCCGGGTGGGGGTTCCTCCTTTGGGGGTAATCCAGTGCCCCCGGAGAGTCCACTGGTGGCAATGGCCGCCAGCCCCCCCCCCAGGAAGACCTCCCCAACCCTCACCCTCCTACCTCATCGGCAGGGCCTGTCTGAATGGCCCCGGCGACCCTGACTTCACTCAACTCTCCCGGAGTTTCCTCCATTCCTTGGTCTGACACTGCTCCCGGTACCGCAGAGCTGCTGGACCTCCAATTGGTCAACAGCTCTGGAGGCGGGAGTTTGTCCCTTAAAGAGATGGCGACCCGATGGTGGGCTGTTAATTGGCTGCCTGCCATTAAATAGCAACAGAGGTCCAACGGAGGGTCGAGGTGGGGTCACCCCCTCCACCATCCTCCCTCCCCCCCCCCCCCCCCCCCACTGCCTGCCAGCCCGCTGCTGGAACTCCTGACACAAGAATAAAACCTGGCACAATACCTCAACTGTGATCTAATCAATTTTACAAATGCAAAACCATTTCCTTGTTTTTATATTCAATACCCATATGTATAAATCCATTTCCCTTTTTATTGCCTTTGCTATCAGCACTCTAACCTTAAAGATCTATAGCCCCGATTTTAACCCTGAGCAGGAATAGGTCGGTGGGGTCATGCGATCCACCCTGACTTCGGCAGCGTGAGCCCCATGAGGTTTAAACACTTGGGCCCCATCTGTATGTTCCTAGCCAGGTTCCAGTCTGAAATCAGTGGGAGTGGGGGGCGGGGGTGCAATATTGTGCGTCAAGAGGTTACTGGGGACGGATCTCTGGTATTTAGTTAAGTGTCTTGGGGGGTTCCAGAGGCTGGAGAGAGCCTTTCCTTGTGGGACCCGGAACCCACAAGGGAAGTCAATAAGAGTAAAAAGGCCTCATTTGGGCCTCTTCTGGCCCCAACTAGGTGGACCTTGTGAGAAAGCCACAAGCACTTCTCTGCTCAGGAACATGGTTGTGGCCTGATGACGTCACTGGAGATTGATCTGCATATTTAAAGAAACCTACCAGTTTCTGGTACATGTCCATTTCGCCTGCTCACGAGAATTGGAGCCTAAGTGATAGTTTTGGGACATGGCAGGTTTCCTGTAAACGGGCAAAGTTCAAATCACCCCTAACGTCTTTTCACCTATAGATCTCCTTCCTGAGGTCCTAGGTACCTCATACGATCCCAATTTGCCTATTACAAGTGGCCTCTTGCCTGAACCAGATACGTTTTGGCTGCCTCTCTTGGGATAGCACCAGCCAGAGTTAAAGGGCCGCTAAGTAACTTGATGCCAATTCTGGGCAACTGGCACCCTATTTACATCAGGTGGTCCTTCTGCCTTCAGGAGAAGTGAGTGCAGAGGAAATAGAGTTAGCAGTGAGCAGAAATCTCTCAACTGTAGCACTTAACTTGCTAGCATCACTTGGTTGCTGTATCTCCTCTAAAAGGCCATCAAATATATGTTATTATTGAGTCTAAAAGCATCCAGCACTCCAGCCAAGCTTGAGCATGAGGAAAATATACTTATACTACATATGTAACTATGGCAACATACAGAATTTGGATACACATGTACATTATGTATCTCTCAGAACTTCTAAACCTCAAAGTCAACGGTGAGTTGAAAAGGGCGAAGATTTTCCCTGGTGATGTTGACACCATTCTCTTTAAGCCACAATAAGTTGTTCACCCTGCTACAATGAGATTCTAATGCTGTAATTTACCTGGTGCATGAGTCAGCATAGTAGGAATAATAAGCACGGGATAAAAATGATATTTTAAACCTGTTTGTCAGTGGAACGAATTATTAGGTGAAAAGAAGCATGACAAGTCATTCCTTTATATCTATTCCGAAGTACAGGAAGTTCCGATCCGAAGAAGGGTCACTGACCCGAAACGTTAACTCTGCTTCTCTTTCCACAGATGCTGCCAGACCTGCTGAGTGAATCCAGCATTTCTTGTGTTTGTGTTGCCTTTATATCTATTCCCTACCAACCCATCTTTCATTCACAACAAAGGGCTGTATTTTCCTCTTCAGCTGTACATTTGTGGGAGTTTTATGCAAACAGTAAATTGCTTCTGAACATGACAACTATTTATCAAAATTATGTGCTGTACTACGAGCTGCTTTTCAATCAAAGACATGTCTAGCATTGACTCACATTGACACAGGGCTTGCAGCACATTTAATATAATGTTTCTTATATTGAAGCAGTATAGGCCAGCATTTTTAATGCTATATTTTTATGTGCACACCTGCAATTTCCTGTTTCTAAGACATTTTAAAATAAAACACACCTTAAAGTTTATAAGCAAGAAAAAGTGCTTTGGCAGTCATTGGTTCATTTAAGTTCCAGGCTACATATGCCCCAGTATATTTAGGTACTACCAGATTTAATTGAACCTCCTGCAATTTGAGTTAATTTATTTAAATATTGCCTGTTTTTTTCCACCCAAGTCCAGCACAATGGATATTCCACAGGAGACAATGTTGGTACTCTTAGTCTCAAATATTTGCCAATGGCATTCTATAACCAGCTGATAGAAAACAAGGAAGAAGCAAGATTTGACTGTCCCTCCAATTTGTATACCTTTCTGTTGCTTCTAACACTTTGCAAGACAACCTGAGACATGGCAGGCATTTAAACCAGCTTTTTGCACTCCACAATGTATTTCACACCAATGTTCCAATGTACTGCAGCAGTGCTGGTAATAATCCATATTCAGAACAGATTCAATAGCAGGATGTTCAAGCATAAGATATAATGATCCCACTGTTCAGAATTTTTGAAATCACCGTGTATTGGGAATTGCTGGAGGAGCCGATTAGTCTGCCTGCCGCCATGTTTACTATTATTAAGCTTAACCATTTGACAGTAGCCCCACTGGAAACTTGGCTAAGTTTTTTTTTCCAAAATATACTTTATTCATAAACATCTGTAAAAATTACATTGCCAAACAGTTTCCAAACAGCACCAAAAAATACAAACATTGCAAGGGAGATCAGTTTCCTTCAATACTGTCATGTGTTTCTTCCCAACCCTTCCGTTTCACAATTGTCATGTCAATTACAGTTTTACATTTACAGCAATTGAGAATATTAACGATACAGTTCGAGGGGTTTCCCATGGATCCAGCCCCTCAGTCCAGCTTGGCGGGGGAACCTTACACTGTGGTCTTTCCCCATTGAGCCTTTGCTGCGGCTGCCCCAAGCTTTAGTGCGTCCCTCAGCACGTAGTCCTGGACCTTGGAATGTGCCAGTCTGCAACATTCGGTGGTGGACAACTCTTTGCGCTGGAAGACCAGCAAGTTTCGGGCAGACCAAAGGGCGTCTTTCACCGAATTGATAGTCCTCCAGCAGCAGTTGATGTTTGTCTCGGTGTGCGTGTGTCACATAGTGTGTCACTGAGCTATTCTGACCAGGGAGGTCCCTGGTCTTTGCTGCAATTTATGATTTCAGCAAGGGTGCTGTCAGGAGTATCAGTAGTTAGTGTCAGTGTTACCCAGCTAGGAAATGGAGAAAAGAGCTGGGGCTCCCATCACTCGCGTCTATGTGTACACTGTGGATGTACCTACCCCACATTGACTGCAGCAGTTCAAGTAGGCAGCTCACCACCACCTTCTCAAGGGCAATTAGGAACGAATAGCAAATGCTGGCATCGCCAGCGATGCTCACATCTCATGAATGAATTTTAAAAAGAGTGTGCTAATTGGGGTGAAGAAAAAAAAATCAGGCTTAGCTGAACAGTTGGACATTCGCTGTCTAGGTTCACCTAGGAGAATGTACTACTTTGGTGGGGAAAAGGAGGGTTGGCACGGATTATAAAACTGTCTCCTGGCATCAGTCACCACAATTGGGAGAGATGGAGCAAGGGCAAAAAAGCAGAGACAAATTGGCGGAAGGGGAGGTGAGAAAAACAGAAGCAACATCAAGCAGCAAGGACCTCGACTGTTTACCAACAGAAGCATGTGTGGGAGTGAGTGTTTATAGGCTGCTCGTATAGGGGAGGGATGAAGAGACAACACCTTCAAGACAAGCTTTCACAGGCAATTTACAACTGCCTGATATATTTACTTTTTGGGCAAGCAAAATGTTTTGGAATTACTGCCACCTCCGTGTTTTAGATCCTATCAAAATTAGAGATGTGATCAGTTCACATCTAGCGCTCAACCATTTCCAAGCATAATAATCATCATCTCGCCTGTTACCTTTCTGAGAATTTAAAGAAGGCTCTTATTACTGAGTTCATTCCCATGTCACACAATGCCTGTCACTGCTTGAGCAACCGACACCCTCCTTTTGTGACATCTAATGGACAGGAGACAAAAACGTTAAAAACTCTGATGGTATGCTTCAGAGTGGTTCACCCTGTGAAGTGGAAGCTGGGTTTCCTTTATTTGATGCACTTGCTAGAGGTTTTTTTCGGAGTTGTCACCACCCCCTCCCCCTCTCCCCTGCTAATGTCTCAGAGCATGGAGCCATACAGACCATGACGGTCACAGTCTGTCCTTTTGGCTGAGGGTGGAAATTGTGGTCCTGCAATTGGAATGGGGAGTCCATAGGCTAGCAAGGCAGAAAACCAGTCAGAGTTCCCACTTGAGATTGCAATCCAGCAATCCCTAGCACCAAGGACACCAGCCCTGCAGGTTACAGCATTTGAGGTGCATATCCCTCAACTCATTTAAAAGGGATCTGGATGTGCACCTCAAGTGCCATAACCAACAGGGCTACGGAGCAGATGCTGGAAAGTGGGATTAGGCTAGGTGGCCCGTTCTTCGGCCGACACAGACACAATGGGCTAACTGGCCTCTTTCTGTGCTGTAAACTTTATATAATTGTACATGTGGAGAGAGCAGCGCTTGACTATGATGCCCCCAGTGGTGAATAGCTCGCCAGCACTCACGCGTGCATTAAAGATCATTTTGGCAAGATACCACAGGGCTCTGGCAATAAAAAATAGCACTTACAGTAAATGTGTAGCTTTGTTCTGAAAGCAACAGGTTGGGAGTATTTGAAGAGTGTAAAGTGTGATGTTTACACTGGCTTGGATCCAAGCAGACAGAGACACAAGCGAGAGACTTAACTTCCAAAATAGTGATGTTGGGTGTGGACATCAGACCTCTTTGTTTACAAGAAAGACTAGTTTTATTATAAATAAACTTAAAACAGCAGGGGTATCTGCTGGTAACAGTTACAACAGGTGAATATGTGCCCTTATGCTCCTTTATATTACAGCATTGTAGGCTCACCACTGGAGGATTAAGTACAATGTTAAGAGGCAGTTTCCCAAGGCTACTCTGGAAACACAGTGCCAGTGGCGGTTAACACAAGTGGCTACTGGCTGATGCCAACATACAGGCCAGCAATGTGTTTTCTTGTTACTGGCCTGATAACAGTAACCCCAATATCAGCCAGTCACTATGCTGCTTATTAAACAATACTTTATCATGCACCGTGTCTCTCTATTGTTGCCCTGAAATGTGCCCAGTAATCAAACAGGCTGCACAAAGCTGATCCCTTGTGTCAAGATTCTGAATTATGATGGAAGACTGTAAGAACTTGGGCCTTTCAACCTGGAAAGAAGGGCCTAGAAATTCAGGCTCTCTCCAATCGCTGCTGCTGAGCACTTTAAATTTATATAGTTCCTCATCACATTTCTCAAAGATCATAAAGTTCTTCACATCTGCTCACTTCCATAATTATTTTGCTGGTACTCATTGTCTACACTCATACACATATACCCAGTTACTGAGCTACTAGAGGATGGTGTCGTTCACTTCATTCAACTATAGATCAATAAGAATAAGCATCTTTACAAGAGAGAGGGGGCACAGTATAAAGAGAGTTACAATGAAACTCTATTGTAACTGCAAAGAGATAAATAAGTATAAGAATAATTGTTTCTTCTGAATATCCAAAGAATACATTGACGAAAAGAGTTTCGATAAACAAGGTTCTACTGAACTGTTGTAATATATGGTAAATAAAAAAAGTACTGAATGGGTTGGAGATTACATTTCCTGGAATAACTGTATTCATTATC